>NC_057807.1:191830976-192159676 GCF_018294505.1 Triticum aestivum
ACGCTATTGAAAACTCAAATTCACAATCCCAAGTTCAATGGAAGCAATGATCCGGAAGAATACCTCTCATGGGCATTGAAGGTCGACAAAATCTTTCGTTTCCACAACTATGAGGAAGAGAAGAAGATCGCAATGGCATCACTTGAGTTCCAAGACTATGTGCTCATATGGTGGGAACAAGTCCTTGAGCGCCGAGAAGAAAGAGGTGACCCTCCAATCACCACTTGGGCTCAAATGAAGGATGTCATGTGAGCACGATTTGTGCCCACCTACTACAACCGTGATCTCTTCAAGAAGCTACAACTCCTCAAGCAAGGAACAAAGAGTGTTGAAGAATACTACAAGGAAATGGAGATAGCCATGATTCGAGCCAATGTCAAGGAAGATGATGAGCAAACAATGGCACGATTCTTGAATGGACTCAATCATCCCATCAAGAAGATCCCCGACTTCCAACCCTATTCCAACCTCGTCGAGCTCGTGCATCAAGCGACCAAGGCGGAACATCAAGTGCAAGATGACTTCAAGTACGCCAAGTACTCATCCAAGACATACGGCTTCTCCAACAATCAAGCTTCAACAACTCCTCCAACATCTACGTCAACCAAGCCTTCTCCAAGCAATGACGACAAGACAACCTACAAGAAACCTTCGTCAAGTTCAAGTCGTCTTCCTCCTACTACAAGCAACTATAAGCCGCGTGCTTATTCCTCTACTCTGACTGATGAGACCGTCAAGACAAGTTCAATCAAGTGCTTCACATGTGGCGGCCGAGGCCACAAGTCCTTCCAATGCACCAACAAGCGCACCATGATCCTCAACGACGATGGCACCTACGACTCAATGAGTGAAGATGAACTGGAAGCTATTGAGCAAGTGGCCATGCACCGGCGCGTGAACGAGGATGAAGATGATCAAGTCTTTTGTGATGAAGATGCGAGCCCCGCTCTTGTTGTCTCCAAGGTCTTGACACTTCAACATCAACAAGAAGAAGACTAATGATGCCATATCTTCCACACCAATGCCGACATCAATGGAAGGTCCATCAAAGTCATCATCGATGGAGGTAGTTGCCACAACTTGGCAAGTGAAGAACTATGCTCCAAGCTTCAATTGGTCAAGAGGAAGCACCCACACCCCTACAAGGTTCAATGGCTAAGTGACTCCGGCACTATACGAGTTGAGCATACGGTCCAAGTCTCCTTCAAAATTGGTGCATATGAGGACACTTTGGAGTGTGATGTGGTCCCAATGACCGTTTGCCACCTCCTTCTTGGTCGACCATGGCAATTCGACCATGGTGTCATCCACAATGGGCGTACCAATCACTATAGCTTCAAGATGAAAGGGAAGGAATATGTGCTACGACCTATGTCTCCTAGTCAAGTGATAGCCGACAAGCAAGCCACCCACCATAGAGAGAAGAGTGAGAAAGTGAGCCACCAAAACATGAGTGAGAGCAACAAGCCAAACTTGAGCGCCTCTTCGCCTAGAGAGAAAAACCTCATACTATTCGCCACAAAAAGTGAGATGAGAGAAGTGTGTGAGAACCCATCGAGTGTGATGCACTTTGTCCTTGTGTGCAAGGATGGAGAACCAAAAACTAACACCACTCACAAGCTACCTTTGGTGTTTCAATCTCTTTTGCGGGAATTTCAAGATGTTTTCCCCAATGAGCTACCTCCGGGTCTACCTCCTCTACGAGGCATTGAGCATCAAATCAACCTCATCCCCGGAGCGCCACTTCCA
Organism: Triticum aestivum; assembly: GCF_018294505.1. Lineage (NCBI taxonomy): Eukaryota > Viridiplantae > Streptophyta > Magnoliopsida > Poales > Poaceae > Triticum > Triticum aestivum. The sequence goes on from NC_057807.1 coordinate 191,832,726, forward strand.
AACAAAGCTCCATATCGTGTCAATCCCGAAGAAACCAAGGAGATTCAACGGCAAGTACAACAACTAATCGACAACGGTCATGTACGTGAAAGCTTAAGCCCTTGTGCCGTTCCCGTTATACTTGTGCCTAAGCCCGATGGAAGTTTCCATTTGTGTTCAGATTGTAGACCTATAAATGCTATCACCGTTCGCTATAGGCATCCCATTCCTCGCTTAGATGATATGCTTGATGAACTTAGTGGACCAACGTTTTCTCAAAAATTGATCTTAAAAGTGGCTATTATCAAATCCGCATACAAGAAGGTGATGAATGGAAAACTGCTTTCAAAACAAAATTTGGCTTATATGAGTGGTTAGTCATGCCTATGGGTTTATCGGAGGCTCCCGGTACTTTCGTGCGTCTCATGCATCATGTACTTCGCCCTTATATTGGAGTCTTTGTTGTGGTTTACTTCGATGATATTCTTGTGTTTAGCAAAACCATGAAAGAGCATCTTGATCATGTTAGGGTTGTTTTGCAAACACTTCGCAAGGAAAGTCTTTATGCCAGCATGAAAAAGTGCACATTTGGTGTTGACAAAGTGGTTTTCCTGGGTTTCGTTGTCTCTTCCAAGGGTGTCCATGTTGATGAAACTAAAATTGAAGAAATTAAAACTTGGCCCCAACCCACCAATTTGCAACAAGTGCGAAGTTTTCTTGGTCTTGCGGGTTTTTATCGTCGCTTTGTGAAAAACTTTAGCACTATTGCCGCCCCTTTGCACGCTTTGAGTAAGAAGAATGCTCCTTTTGTTTGGGATCTTTACAATCTAACGCTTTTGATGAGCTCAAGTCTTTGCTTACTCATGCTCCGATTCTTGCTTTGCCCAACTTTGGCAAAACTTTTGAGGTTCATTGTGATGCAAGTGGTACCGGAATCGGCGGAGTTTTGATGCAAGAAAAACAAGCAATTGCATATTTTAGTGAAAAACTCTTCGGTGCTCAACTTAACTATCCCATCTATGACAAAGAATTGTATGCTTTAGTGCGTGTGCTACATATTTGGGAACATTATCTTAGACCTCATGAGTTTGTCATCCATACCGATCATGAAACTCTTAAGTACTTCAAAGGTCAAACTAAGTTGAACAAGCGTCATGCCAAATGGAGTGAATTTATTGAATCTTTTCCATATGTCATCAAGTACATTAAGGGTAAGGAAAATGTAGTTGCCAATGCACTTTCACGCATATGCACGCTTGTCACTAAACTTGAGTTGAATGTTATTGGCTTTGAGCACATAAAAGACTTGTATGCTAATGATCCATCTTTTGCAACTCATTATGCTAAATGTTTGACGCATACATCTTGGTAACAATATTACATCAAGGATGGTTATCTTATGAGAGCTAACAAACTATGCATTCCCGAGTCTTCTCTTTCTTTGCTCCTTTTACAAGAGGCTCATGGAGGCGGACTCACAGGACACTTTGGACGCGACAAGACTTTCGCCACGCTCTCCAAGAACTACTTTTGGCCCAAGATGTTCCGCGACGTCTCACGCTTCACCACCCGATGCTCTACATGCCACAAAGCTAAGTCTAAAGCTCAATCCCATGGTCTTTACATGCCTCTTCCTATTCCTTATCAACCTTGGGAAGATATTAGCATGGATTTTGTACTTGGTTTTCCTAGAACTCAAAGTGGAAAGGATTCCGTATTTGTTGTTGTGGACCGATTTTCTAAGATGGCACATTTCATTCCTTGCAACAAGATAGACGATGCTTCACATGTTGTCAACCTGTTTTGTAGGGAAATCTTGCGCCTCCATGGAGTACCAAAGACAATCGTCTCCGACCGCGACGTCAAGTTCTTGAGTTACTTTTGGAAGACGCTATGCGCCAAGCTCGGAATCAAGCTCTTGTTCTCATCGGCATACCATCCTCAAACCGACGGCCAAATGGAGGTGACGAACCGGACACTATCCACTCTACTTCGCGTCTTGATCAAGAAGAACATCAAGGAGTGGGAGGCATGTCTACCCATCGCCGAGTACACCTACAACCGTGCAAGACATTCGCCTACCGGCAAGTCCCCCTTCGAGGTCGTCTACGGCTTCAACCCGTTGTCCCCTTCGAACATTCTACCTCTACCTCTACAAGAGTGCACCAACATGGATGCAAGTGCACGAGCAAGCTACATCAAGAAGATGCATGAAGATACAAGGAACATCATCGAGCGCCAAGTACATCGACTAGCGACCAAGCTCAACGTCAACAAACAACCCATGATCTTCGACATAGGTGATCTCGTGTGGCTACACCTTCGCAAGGACCGCTTCCCCAACGAACGCAAGTCCAAACTACTACCTCGAGCCGATGGACCATTCAAGGTGCTAGCACGCTACAACGACAACGCCTACAAGATTGAACTCCCACGAGACAAGTACAACGTGAGCGACATCTTCAACGTCAAAGACCTCTCGCCTTTCCATGGTGATGAAGATTTTGATCCGAGGTCGGATCTTTCCCAAGGGAGGGGAGATGATGCGGAGCATCCTTCCATCATCCCCATAGACTCTACATCGACACATCCAACCCCACAAGGACCCATGACAAGAGCTAGAGCACGTGCTTTGGAAACCGAGGTGAACTCCTTCCTACTAGACTTGCATATGGACACAAATGGAACATGTCTACTACCTCACCAAAATATGCTATGCCTCCTTAGGTATGAAGTGGAACATCACCAAGAAGCTCAGGAGCATCCCCAAGGAGAAGAAAACATAACCCATTATGTTGTCTTCCTTGTCCAACATCAACTCTTTAGCATGTCATACTTAATGAGTGCTCACAATTATAAAAGATGTCTAGGATAGTATATTTATATGTGAAATCTCTCTTCCTTCAATATTCTTTCATGAATTGTTCAAATGACCAATACAATGTTTGCTAACCTTTAATAAATTTACAACCTCTACTTCTTAGATGTGAAGTCATTACTCCCCATGGGATAAGAAAATGAAAAATATATAATTTCAGATTTATGACATTCAACTCATTCAACCATTTACTCTTAGCATATAAGTGAAGCACACGAGTAAATGACAAACTACTCCAAAAAGATATAAGTGAAGATCAATGAGTAGCTAAATTATGTAACTATGTGAAGACTCTCTCTCATTAAAGAATTTCATATCTTAAGCACTTTATTCAAACAGAACGCAAAACAAAATAAAATGACATTGCAAGGATAGCACAATTTATGTGAAGAAGCAAAAACTTAGGCTCAACCGATACTAACCGATACTTGTTGAAGAAGAAAGGTGGGATACCTAACGGGGCATCCCCAAGCTTAGATGCTTGAAACTTCTTAGAATATTATCTTGGGGTGCCTTGGGCATCCCCAAGCTTGAGCTTTTGTGCCTCCTTAATTCCTCTCATATCATGGTTTCTCTATTTCTCAAAAGCTTCATCCACAACAAGCTCATCAAGAACTCGTGAGATAGGTTAGTATAAACCAATGCAAAACCTTATAATTTTCTACTGTAACAAATAACTAAAATTATTATTCCACATTGCATACTAAATGCCTCTGCATATTTAATAATCCTATCCTCAAATAGAATCATTAAACAAGCAAACATACGCAAACAATGCAACATAACAACAATCTGCCAAAACAGTATAGTCTGTAAAGAATGAAAGATTCATCATACTTCCCTAACTCCAAAAATTACGAGACAAAATTCCCACTGTAGTAAATTTAGCAGAGCTCATTATGCAAAAAGTTTCAACATTATACCATTCTCTGATTTTTCTAGGGAATTTTTGCAACAGCGGTAAACTTTCTGTTTTCAAACAGCAACATGTATACTAGCAAAATAAGCATGGCAAAGGCTATCCTTGACATTTTTATGAAAATAAAGATGCAAAACATTATTCAAAATAACACCAAGCAAATACTAACAAAAGAAAATGACGCTCCAAGCAAAACACATATCATGTGGTGAATAAAAATATAGCTCCAAGTAAAATTACCGATGAATGAAGACGAAAGAGGGGATGCCATCCGGGGCATCCCCAAGCTTAGGCTCTTGGTTATCCTTGAATATTGACTTGGGGTGCCTTGGTCATCCCCAAGCTTAGGCTCTTGCCACTCTTTATTCCATAGTCCATCGAATCTTTACCCAAAACTTGAAAACTTCACAACACAAAACTCAACAGAAAACTCGTAAGCTCCGTTAGTATAAGAAAATAAAACCACCACTTAGGTACTGTAATGAACTCATTATAAATTCATATTTGTGTAATATCTACTGTATTCCAACTTTTCTGTGGTTCATACCCTCCGATACTACTCATAGATTCATCAAAATAAGCAAACAACACATAGAAAACAGAATCTGTCAAAAACAGAGCAGTCTGTAGTAATCTGTATCAAACGTATACTTCTGGAACTCCAAAAATTCTACAAAATTAGGAAGTCCTGAGAAATTTGTGTATCAATCCATAGCAAAAATAATAAGATCATAAGTACGTTTCTGTGAATTAACAAAACTAATTTACTGGGTGCAAAAGTTTCTGATTTTCAGCAGGATCAACACAACTATCACCGTAAGCTACCCTAAAGGTCTTACTTGGCACTTTATTAAACAAAAGCTATAAAACATGGTTACTACAGTAGCATAATCATGTTAACACACAAAAACAGTAAGGGTAAATATTGGGTTGTCTCCCAACAAGCGGTTTTCTTAAATGCCTTTCTAGCTAGGCATGATGATGACAATGATGCTCACACAAAAGATCAGAATTGAAACATAACGGGAGCATCATGAAGCATATGACTAGCACATTTAAGCCTAACCCACTTCCTATGCATAGAGATTTTGTGAGAAAACAACTTATGGGAACAATAATCAACTAGCATAGGAAGGCAAAACAAGCGTAACTTCAAAACTTTAAGCACATAGAGAGGAAACTTTATATTATTGCAATTCCTACGAGCATATGTTCCTCCCTCATAATAATTTTCAGTAGCATCATGAATGAATTCAACAATATAACCAGCACCTAAAGCATTCTTTTCATGATCTACTTGCATAGAAAATTTACTACTCTCCACATAAGCAAAATCTTTCTCATTCAGAATAGTGGGAGTATCATAAGAGACTTGAATACTATAAATTGTTTCCACATTAAAAGAGTAATGTTCAGAAAAAGGGTAATCATAATCATGACAAGTTTTATAAATATAATCATCACTACTTTTTATAGCATAAGTTTCATCATAATAATCATCATAAGTAGCAACTTTGTTCTCATCATAATCGATTGAAACCTCTTCCAAGATAGTGGAATCATCACTAAATAAAGTTGACACTCTTCCAAATCCACTTTCATATTCATCACAATAAAATTCAACATCCTCCAAAATAGTGGGATCACTACTTCCTAAAGTTGACACTCTTCCAAACCCACTTTCATCAATATAATCATCATAGGTAAGAGGCATGCTATCATCATAACAACTTTGCATATCAAAACTTGGGAGGCTAAAAATATCATCTTCATTAAACTAGCATCCCCAAGCTTGGGACAAACATTAACTTCAGCAAATATATTCTCAAATATTTCATCCTCATCAAACATAGCTTCCCCAAGCTTGGGCCTTTTCATATCATAAGCATAATCACTCCCATCATTAATAGTATGGATAGCACCAATAGTATAGCAATTATCATCATCACAATGAGTAGTAGGGGCAACATCATTTGGGAGGGATACCTTTTTACCTTTGTTGCTCCTTCTCTTCTTTTTCTTCCTCACATTATGTGTAGGTTCAACCTTCTTCTTTGAGCTCTTTATTAATGAGATTGGTTGAATAGAAAGCTCCTCCTCGTTACCGGATTCATCATAAGAAACAATAGGAGGAGATTGGGAAGTCTCTTCCCTTTCATTAGTATTCCTTTAATCTTCTATTTGCTTTCTTTTCTTTAGGTAATTGGAAATATAAGGATTTTCAATGCAATTCACCGCACAATACAAATAAATCTTTTCTAGATCAAAATCAATACATCTATCAAGATTAAATTTTGGAATACCCTTAGTTATACGTTTCATTTCTTCATACCCCAAAAGAAGACTAAGCTCTTTATGATGCTCAAGGGTAATCAAGTTATCACATTTTTTGGACACGATTCAATCATGAAACAATTTGCATTGGAGGTTTAAATGACCACATTCTTTGTAAAGTTCACAAGGATCGCGAAAAATATTGAATTTTTCAACACAAACATCAAGACTTTCTTGCAACCCTTTAGTTACTAAATACTTATGCCTCCTGCAATATCTATTTTCCCTATTTGGTGTGTACTTGCAAACCCAATCTACTCCACAAGAATCAACATGCTTATAAGAGATATTTTCATCATAACTAGTGCAATCATCATTAGTACTATGGATATTCAAAGAGTTCATACTAACAGCATTGCAATCATGCTCATCATTCAAAGATTTAGTACCAAGCATTTTAATGCATTCTTCTTCTAGCACTTAAGCACAATTTTCCTTTCCATCATACTTACGAAAGATATTAAAAAGATGAAGCGTATGAGACAAGCTTAACTCCATTTTTTTGTAGTTTTCTTTTATAAACTAAAGTAGTGATAAAACAAGAAACAAAAAGATTCGATTGCAAGATCTAAAGATATACCTTCAAGCACTCACCTCCCCGGCAACGACGCTAGAAAAGAGCTTGATGTCTACTACGCAACCTTCTTCTTGTAGACGTTGTTGGGCCTCCAAGTGCAGAGGTTTGTAGGACAGTAGCAAATTTCCCTCAAGTGGATGACCTAAGGTTTATCAATCCGTGGGAGGCGTAGGATGAAGATGGTCTCTCTCAAGCAACCCTGCAACCAAATAACAAAGAGTCACTTGTGTCCCCAACACACCCAATACAATGGCAAATTGTATAGGTGCACTAGTTCGGCAAAGAGATGGTGATACAAGTGCAATATGGATGATAGATATAGGTATTTGTAATATGAAAATATAAAAACAACAAGGTAACTAATGATAAAAGTGAGCGTAAACGATATTGCAATGGTAGGAAACAAGGCATAGGGTTCATACTTTCACTAATGCAAGTTCTCTCAACAATAATAACATAGATAGATCATATAAGAATCCCTTAACATGCAACAAAGAGTCACTCCAAAGCCACTAATAGCGGAGAACAAACGAAGAGATTATGGTAGGGTACGAAACCACCTCAAAGTTATTCTTTCGGATCAATCTATTCAAGAGTTTGTACTAGAATAACACCTTAAGACACAAATCAACCAAAACCCTAATGTCACCTAGATACTCCATTGTCACCTCAAGTATCCGTGGGCATGATTATACGATATGCATCACACAATCTCAGATTCATCTATTCAACCAACACAAAGTACTTCAAAGAGTGCCCCAAAGTTTCTACCGGAGAGTCAAGACGAAAACGTGTGCCAACCCCTATGTAAAGGTTCATGGGCGGAACCCGCAAGTTGATCACCAAAACATACATCAAGGGGATCACGTGATATCCCATTGTCACCACAGATAAACACGGCAAAACATACATCAAGTGTTCTCAAATCCTTAAAGACTCAATCTGACAAGATAACTTCAAGAGGAAAACTCAATTCATCACAAGAGAGTAGATGGGGAGAAACATCATAAGATCTAACTATAATAGCAAAGCTCGCGATACATCAAGATCGTGCCATAGAGAGAACACGAGAGAGAGAGAGATCAAACACATAGCTACTGGTACATACCCTCGACCCGAGGGTAAACTACTCCCTCCTCGTCATGGAGAGCGTCGGGATGATGAAGATGGCCACCGGTGATGGATTCCCCCTCCGGCAGGGTGCCGGAACGGGCTCCCAAGAGGTTTTTGGTGGCTACAGAGGCTTGCGGCGGCGGAACTCCCGATCTATCTTCGTATTCGATGGTTTTAGGGTATATGGGAATATATAGGCGAAAGAAGTCGGTCGGGGGAGGCTCGAGGGGCCCACGAGACAGGGGGCGTGCCCAGGGGGTGGGCGCGCCCTCCTATCTCCTGGCCTCCTCGAAGATTCCCTCGCTTGTACTCCAAGTCTCCCGGATCATGTTCGTTCCAAAAATCACGCTCCCGAAGGTTTCATTCCGTTTGGACTCCGTTTGCTATTCCTTTTCTTCGAAATACTAAAGCAGGCAATAAAACAGCAATATGGGTTGGGCCTCCGGTTAATAGGTTAGTCCCAAAAGTAATATAAAAGTGTATAATAAAGCCTGTAATCATTCAAAACAGATAATAAAATAGCATGAATGCTTCATAAATTATAGATACATTGGAGACGTATCATTGGTTAGCACAAAATAGCCAATGCTCAAATAAATGAGATGCGTGATATCGAAACATGTCATCCATCATGATAGGTTTGGTGTTATGTATAGCATAATGGAGACTCAAAGGATGTAATGCATCATGAGAAATATGTAGAGCATTGTTATTCATCGAATGCATATGGTGCACACGATTATGGGAATCATGCAAAGTGTGGAATGTATCAAAATCTCCTAATATGTATGAGGAAACTATGGGGGTCTCCTCATGATCATTAGATGAAACATCACATGGAGAATATTGACAACATACAAAACAATGCATATTCGAAGCAATGTGTTCGTGGCATGGCATAGCAGATGAATTGCGCAAATCATGTAAAGGAAGCATGGCAATATCATCACATGAGAAACAAAAGCTAATGACCATCATCTCGTCATCTATGCCATAAGTGCATATGGGATTTATTTTAATGGGGCATGCATAGTTACTATGTTGAGATTGAAATGATGCAATATGGGAGATCTCACTCATAGCATATGACAAGTTTAAAGGATTCTCAAACATGAAGTGACCAATAGAATTTTCACATGATATCCTATGGAGCATAGCATCACAAGTAGGCAATTCAACATGCTCATCATCACATTCATCATAAATGGGTGGCATATCGAAACAAGACATAGTATGTGATGAATCCATAGGGTGATCAACATCATGCAAGCAATCATTTGGAAGATAGTCCACTAGTGGGACAAGTGAAGCACCATCACATATGTTACCTTTCGAGCATCACTCATGTGTTGTAGGGGGGTGTCGAAGACCAGGTCGTGGTCATCTTCATCTTGATGGAACCATGTGGGGGTGCATCATCGTCCACCATGGCCATCGTCGCCTCCATTGGAGGTATGGACTCGTCGATGATATGCATGTTGTCATGTAGGAGACCTAGCACCAAAGAACAAAACACACTCGGAGTAGAGGTTAAGTCGTTAGAAATCATAATGGCCTCACATGACGTGTCAACTACCTCACTCACTAAGTGTTGTGGCTCACTTACTCCCTCAAGGATGCTCTCACTCATATGGTTGGTGGAGTCATTCAAATGGCTCTCAACCTCACATAGGATGTGTGGCATGTTCACAAGTGTGGGGCTAGTGGTGGCCACACTCATCCTCTCATAGGAAATGCACTCAATGTCATATTTGGTGGAGTCATTCATCTCACTCATGGGGTGGTGGCTCTCCCCATATGGCAATTGGGGCATCTCATCATATGTGGGTGTCGGAGAGATGTAGGTGCAAATGTCCCCATGCTCAACTCCTTCGCCGCCTTGGTTGAAGGGATAGTCCCATGCTCAACCTCCTCATCCATAACGCCTCCAAAGATGAATGTCGTAGGATGTGGCAAATCATCACTCTCCTCCAAGAAAAAAGATGAAGTCTCATGTGTGGTCACTTAGCTTGACTCGGAGTAGAAGTTCCGTTGGGGCATCGTCTTCATGTTGTTGAAGAGGTTTGTTCTTGTCGTCGTGCTTGAAGGGGATGACCCTTGCTCAACCTTCTTGTCACTGTCTTGTTGTTGGAGGCCCATATGATGTGGCACCTCGTAGCTCATCTCCATGACCGAAGGAATTTCCCATGCTCGGCCAACTTTCTTGAGGGGCTTTCGAAGATGGAAGTGTCGCCCTCGCTTGTAGTCGTTCACCTTGGTGTTGAATATGTCGATGTAGGAAAACTCGTGGGAAGTAGGCGAAGATGTCATACGTCCAAAGGCGAAGATGCCGAAGTGAAGGTGGTAGCCGTAGCTTCCTCTTGGTGGTACTTGTCTCGCGGTCTTCTCTCGTGCTCTAGAAGCTTGGCCTTGGCGTGTAGTGGAGCTTGTTCGGACTTGTAAGTTTGCGCTTGGCGAGCATCGTCATGATGATGGTGTCGTTGTTGTGCTTGAGCTCGTAGTAGATGTCGTTCATCGTTGTCGTGCACATGATGCTTGGAGGTGACTTGCCCTTCACGACGACGTTGATCATGATGATCACCATGGAGATGTGGGCGTGGACGACTTGCGATTGCAACGTTTTTCCGCTCCAAGGACTTGTGGCTTGAACGTCGCTGCCGGGAAGATGACGAAGGGGAAGAAGACTTGTAGTCGACCAACATTTGTCGGATTTCCTCCATGTGTTTATTGTGGTAGTCGAACATGTTGTCGACGTAGTCCCTTTTCCTTTCTTCGGATTGTCGTATGTCAGTGGCGATGTTCTCGAGGCCTTGCATTGCTCGTTGTAGTCCGAAGTGGAAAGTTTTGTTGTTGTAGTTGTACGCGCCATCGTTGTTGTGGAAAACCGGAGATGAAATGTCTTGCCTATCCATCACAAGACTCGAGCAAATATGAGTGGAAGAACGAGAAGAACTAGTCCAAATGTACCTTATCCAATGTTGAAGATGGATCAATGATCACTCAATAATGTAACAAGGAAATAACACAATTGGTACCAGATCTTGTCAATTCTCACACCTACACAAGTAAGGCTTTTGGTGGAGATCGGTGAGGATAGTGGCACAAAAATTTGATGCAAAATGTTAGCAAGAGTCAATAATGTTGAAAGAGATTCACAAATTCGCAAGTGAAACAAGTAGACCAATAGCAATATGTGGCACACGGAAACACACACACAGATAGATAAATGGGGTCGTGCAACCAAGGAATGAGCACAAAATGTGGAATCCATGGAAAATGCTCTTGTTGCACAACTCTAGAGAGACGCTAGCACGATTGCTCAATAGGCAGATATGACACTTGTGCAGAACCTATAGGAGACAAAAATGCAACGACTTCTATCCCAAGTATGTTATGTATATATGGTTATCGATGTTCCTCTCAAGGTGATCCAAGATGATCGGATATGACAATCTTATATGCAATGTGGTATGATGCTATGGCTATTGCTTACAAGCTTCTTTGCTCTCTTTTTCTTTGCTTAAAAGGTTATTCTTTTTTATATGGCCACTTTTGCACAATGCACAAACCAAGATAGCAATTATGTATATGTGGGAACAATCTTGTGACACAAGGGATGGTACTATGATACCAAGACGATACCAATATGATATGGTATGTATGCAATGGAAGGTGTAGAGCGATGATCACTAATGTGCACAAGGAACGTTGCCGGCGATACTCAAAGGATAGTACCAATAGGCAAGTGACGAAAATGGGTTAGGGGTTAACAATGTAATGGCAAGAATGAATGTACAATGGGATACCACGATACCAAGATGATATAGAGGTTACTGTTCTTGCTTACGGTTAGGGTGTCAAAATGGTGAAGGTGGTCAATGTCACATCCCTAGTCTGGTATGACCTAGGCTAGCTAGCCATTTGTGCATCATATTTAAATTTCATTTAAATTTGAAATGAGGATTGGTGGAACCCTCAGAAGCATCTTTTGAAAATGACCCAAATAAAAACTTCTCCAAAAGGGTCCAAGAAAATGCTCATGATGCCCTCTAAAAATATTGGACAGAGATAAAAATCAAAACAATATTTTTAGGAGCTCATGGATATTTATTTTGGCCATTTGGATTAATTCGATAAATATTTGCATTGGGAATATATTTCTATATATATGAATTATGGCCCAAAAATTATGCCATCTATAAAAGAGCTCTGGAATAATATATCCAGCTCCTGCAAAAAATTGGCATAATAAAATAAAATGATTTAATATATTTATTAAATCAAAACAAATGTCAGAAAAATTAGAAAATTAGAAATAAAAAGGAAGGAGGACTTACCTGGGCCTCCCCTTCCCTGCGCAGCCCAGCAGCAGCAGGCCGGCCCAGCCAGGAGGCGGCCCAGCCCGCCTGCCCCCCCCCCTGTCGCCTTCCTCCTCTGCCAGGGGGACGGGCGTGTGCCCGACGCTCGCCGGCACGCGCGCGCGCCACCTCCCCCCCTGCTGGCCACCTCCTGCTTCCCCGAACCCCTCCCCATGCCACGGAGACGGCCACGCACCCCAGGCCCTCTCATTCCTCCTCCCCCCCCATGCTTATCCCCTCCTCTGGCTCCCCCTCACTTCCACCGAACGCGGCCGCCGCCGCCGATGAGAACCACCACGGCCACAGCCACCCCCTCGCCCCTCGGTTGTGCCCACGAGCTCCGCGACGTCGTCCTCGACCCCCTCACCGAACCACGCCCCGCCAGAAGCCCTGCAGCGTCGACTTCGAGCTCTTCTTCCACCTTCGGCCGCCGGTGACCTCGTCTTCGATTCGCGCCGTCTAGGTCGTCCCCAGGCCCACTGAGCTGCGCTTCGACCTCCCAGTGAGCTCCTCCGTCGTTTCCCCCTATCCCCACGGCCTAGCGCTCGTTGTAGCACCACTCCCCGTGATGCCCGAAGCACACCTCCGCACGACCTCGTCGCCGGCAAGGCTCCGGTGGCCAATCGGCCCCGTGCATATGCCCGTTGGCTTTGTGGGAGCCTGCAGAACGCGTAGTTGCTACCCGTTGCTCCTCCCGTGCACGGTGGCGCCGTTTCCATCGGCGCCCGAGCTCCGGCGACCGCCAAAGTCGTCGCCGGCGACGTCTCCGGCCACCCCGAGCTCAAACATCACCACCAAGAGCTGCGGCCCGTTCCCAGGAGCTCGCAGATGCTCTCCGCCTCCCGTTTGGTGGCCGCAACGTGCAAATGCACTCCCTCTGCCGTCTCGGGCCTCGCCGGCGGCTAAACGCCGGCGGGATTGACCGGTCAACCGCGCTAACCCCCCCCCCCCATGAGGCTGACATGTGGGCCCGACCCCCCTTAACCTTTTTAATTAAATTAGAATAACCTCTGTTAACCCCCTGTCACTGACGTGTGGGTCCCACACGTCAGGTTTGACCCGGACCAGCCCAGTTGACCGCTGATGCAATGATGACGTCATGCTGACGCAATTATTTAGTTTCTGGAATTAAAATAATTCAGGAAAATTCCAGAAATTGATTTAAACTTCAAAAATTCATAGAAATTCAACCGTAGCTCAGATTGAAATAATTTATATATGAAAAATTATCAGAAAAATGCAATCTTTCCATCTGTACTAGTTTCATGCATGACAAACCAACCTATACATGCTGAATATGAGAAAACACATTATGGCATATATAAGAGACCTAATTTAGAAATGCATTTGAACCTTGGTTCAAATGGACTTCAAACCAATTGAACACTAGTTGCATTAGCTCAACAGCATCACATCTACATGCCATGTTCATGCATCATATTGTTGCATATGATTGTGTATTGATTGCCGGCACCGTTCCTTCTCGATAGGTCCTGCTCCGGAGACGTTCCAGAGTACCTGTCGGTGAAGCAGTGCCTCCCTTGTTGTTTTACCAGGCAAGCAAACCCCCTTGTTCATTTCGATAAAACCCTACTCTCTCGCTCCTGCTCTCAGTTATTGCATTAGGACAACAACGATTCATCTGCTACTTTGTGCTGCGGTAGTTGAACCCATTCCTCTGCATGACCTGTCATTGCCACAGTAAATAGTTGAAACCCACTAGCATGTGTAGGAGTTGATTGAAGCCATTGATGTGTTCCTACCATGCTATGCCTGCTATTGCTTAGAGTGTGTCAGGTCTGATTCATTGGGAATGAATTGGAGTGTTACGATATGTTCTGATGCTGAGAGTGAAGTGAGTGAACACGATTTGGTAAAAGGTAGCGGTGAGAGGCCATGTAGGAGTACATGGTGGGTTGTCTCGCTGGAACCGTCCTTAAGCACTGAGTTCTATGTATGTTGTCCAATGACTCGATACTACCACACATTGGGATCCTTAATTGACTCTCTCGGCTTATTAACCAACTTGATCTCTGTCCAGGAGTCGCAACTAGTTTCTGGTGTTTGTAGGTAGTGCTATTTTTCTACCAAGTGGCACCCGGCAGGGTGGGCTTGGGACAGACTAGGCACACGTGGCACGGTGTACCGAGTGGCACCCGGTTGGTGGGCTCGGGAACCCTGCTCACATCGTTTGGGGCCGTGAGCGACACCCCGGCCGGATCTCCTTGCGGATGGAACCCGAATAGGCGATAAACCTGGACTAGAGTCTTGTGTGGTTAGTCAGGTCGTGGCCGACACCCTCGCCAGGCTTCCGCTTGAAGGTTGCCGAGATACATGACGTGTACATGGCGGTAAGTGGCGAGAGCGTGTGTGAAGAAGTACACCCCTGCAGGGTTAACATGATCTATTCGAATAGCCGGGTCCGCGGTTATGGACTTCTTGGATGCTTACATGGTACATAGACAACTTGAAGTGGATACTATAAAATGCTCAAGACAAGTGTGAGTGCTATGGATGGCCTTCTCGTAGGGAGACGGGGATGAATCCATAGTAGTGTATTGTGTGGTGATTAGTGGACTCGTGTACGTTGTTTCACCTCCAGAGTTTCTGGTAGTCGTAGAACAGGATAGCCACAGAGTCAAAGCTGGCTTGCTGCAACTAAACCCCACATTACCCTCTTGATACCAATGCATGTATGATAGGATCTGATGTAAGTCTTGCTGAGTACCTTTGTACTCATGTTGCTTTATTTATGTTTTTGCAGCAGAGACTTCGGTCTTACTAGGGTTCTCATGGACTTCGACTAGTAGCTAGTACCTCAGCTACGATCTTGATCGGATGTTGTAGATAGTCAGGCTCTTCAGCCTTTTTCATTTATAGATGTCTGTACCCAGACATGTAATGCTTCCGCTTGTTGCTTGTATGCTCTGTATGACGGGTCTTGTGACCCCTGTTTGCAACAAATGCTATGATGGCTCTTCTGAGCCTTTATCCATATAATTGTTGAGTTATGCTGTGATGCCATGTTGTACAGCACATACTTGCATGTTATGCGTACGTGTAATGTGTAGTGCTATGTGTGGGATCTGACTATCTAGTTGTTTATCTTTAGTAGCCTCTCTTACCGGGAAATGTCTCCTAGTGTTACCGCTGAGCCATGGTAGCTTGCTACTGCTCTGGAACACTTAGGCTGGCCGGCATGTGTCCTTCTTCGTTCCTGTGTCTGTCCCTTCGGGGAAATGTCACGCTTTGAGTACCAGAGTCCTGTTAGCCCGCTACAGCCCGGTTTACCGGAGTCCTGCTAGCCCAGTGCTACAGCCCGGACCCAATTGCTGATGACCGACACGTTCGAAGCTGGGTCATGGATGCCTGTCCCTGTAAGTCTGTGCCACTTTGGGTTTACGACTAGTCATGTCAGCCCGGGCTCTTTATCATATGGATGCTAGCGACACCATCATATACGTGTGCCAAAATGCGCAAACGGTCCCGGGCAAAGGGTAAGACGACACCCGTGGGGATACCGTGCGTGAGGCCGCAAAGCGATATGAGGTGTTACATGCTAGATCGATGTGGCATCGAGTCGGGGTCCTGACAGTCAATGTCGAATCCTTGGCGAAGTTGAGCGGCGGTGTTGTCGATGTCGAACCGTTCCTAGTTAGCCGAAACACTCTAGGAAACGGAAAAACCACAACTCGAAATATCCAAAGGCAAATGTCAAATGGTGGTACCGGAAAGCGGTGGAGGTTTTGCACTCGGCATGCAGAAGTGGAATGATGGGTTATGCGAGTCAAAGTTGAAGTTGCCATCCCTAAGTAGCGGAAACACCTTAGGAGACACAAGCCACAACTCAAACAAGCTCAAACAAAATTGGGTTAAGTTGGGTTGTCGGAAGTGTATGGTGGGCAAGGTTTTGGGGTAGTTATGGTAGTCGTTGATGACGAAGTAGCCGTCCCTAAGTAGCCAAAACACCTGTGACGCCCCCGATTCAATCGTACACTAATCATGCACGCAAATGTGTACGATCAAGATCAGGGACTCATGGGAAGATATCACAACACAACTCTAAAACATAAATAAGTCATACAAGCATCATAATACAAGCCAGGGGCCTCGAGGGCTCGAATACAAGTGCTCGATCATAGACGAGTCAGCGGAAGCAACAATATCTGAGTACAGACATAAGTTAAACAAGTTGCCATAAGATGGCTAGCACAAACTGGGATACAGATCGAAAGAGGCGCAGGCCTCCTGCCTGGGATCCTCCTAAACTACTCCTGGGCGTCGTTAGCGGGCTACACATAGTAGTAGGCTCCTCCGGGGTAGTAGTCGTCGTCGACGGTGGTGTCTGGCTCCAGGGCTCCAGCATCTGGTTGCGACAACCAGGTAGAAGGGAAAGGGGGAAAAGAGGGAGAAAAGCAACCGTGAGTACTCATCCAAAGTACTCGCAAGCAAGGAGCTACACTACATATGCATGGGTATATGTGTAAAGGGCCATAATGGTGGACTGAACTGCAGAATGCCAGAATAAAAGGGGGATAGCTAATCCTGTCGAAGACTACGCTTCTGGCAGCCTCCGTCTTGCAGCATGTAGAAGAGAATAGATTGAAGTCCTCCAAGTAGCATCTCCAAGTAGCATCTCCAAGTAGCATCTCCAGGTAGCATCTCCAAGTAGCATCGCATAGCATAACCCTACCCGGCGATCCTCCCCTCGTCGCCCTGTGGAAAAGCGATCACCGGGTTGTCTGTGGAACTTGGAAGGGTGTGTTTTATTAAGTATCCGGTTCTAGTTGTCATAAGGTCAAGGTACAACTCCAAGTCGTCCTGTTACCGAAGATCACGGCTATTCGAATAGATTAACTTCCCTACAGGGGTGCACCAACTTACCCAACACGCTTGATCCCATTTGGCCGGACACACTTTCCTGGGTCATGCCCGGCCTCGGAAGATCAACACGTCGCAGCCCCACCTAGGCAAAACAGAGAGGCCAGCACGCCGGTCTAAACCTAAGCGCACAGGGGTCTGGGCCCATCGCCCATAGCACACCTGCATGTTGCGAGGGCGGCCGGAAGCAGACCTAGCCTAGCAGGCGTTCCAGTCCAATCCGGCACGCGGCGCTCCGTCGCTGACGTCTGAAGTGCTTCGGCTGATACCACGACGCCGGGATACCCATAACTACTCCCACGTAGATGGTTAGTGCGTATAGGCTCGTAGCCAACTCAGATCAAATACCAAGATCTCGTTAAGCGTGTTAAATATCCGCGAACGCCGAACAGGGCCAGGCCCACCTCTCTCCTAGGCGGTCTCAACCTGCCCTATCGCTCCGCCACAAAGATCCACTCGCGGGTGCTCCACCAGCCGACCCGTCTTTGGTCACCACATGTATCATGTATAACGTATATAGTATATACCCGTGATCACCTCCCGAGTGATCACGGCCCGATAGTATAGCACGGCTGACGGACAAGAATGTAGGGCCACAGATGAATATACTAGCATCCTATACTAAGCATATAGGATTGAAGGTAAAGGTATCAACAGTAGTAACAAGGACAGGCTATGCATCAGGATAGGTATAACGGGAAGCAGTAACATGATACACTACTCTAATGCAAGTAGTATAGAGTAGAATGGGCGATATCTGGTGATCAAGGGGGGGGGCTTGCCTGGTTGCTCAGACAAGGAGGGGTCGTCGGTGACGTAGTCGACCACAGGGGCATCAGCATCGGTGTCGGAGTCTACCGGAAAGGAGTAACGGAGGGGGAACACAATAAATAACAGAGCAATCAAATGTAACACAAAGCAAGACGCGACAATACGTTGTGCTAGGGGTGACCTAATGTAGGGATAGGCGATACCGGTGAAGGGGGAAACATCCGGGAAAATATCCCCGGTGTTTCGTGTTTTCGGGCAAAGGAGCCGGAGGGGGAAAGTTGCGGGTTCGATAGGTTAGGGGTGTGTGGCGGACGAACGGACTGCGTATCCGGATTCGTCCCGTCGTTCTGAGCAAGTTTCATGTTGAAAATATTTTAATCCGAGTTACGGATTAAAAGATATGATTTTCTAAAGATTTTATTAATTTCTAGAATTTAATTAATTATTTATCCCAACATTATCCAGAATAGTAAATGATGACGTCAGCATGACATCAGAGTGATGTCAGCATGTCAACTGGTCGGTTGACCAGTCAAACCAGACAGGTGGGTCCTACTGTCATTGTCTAAGACTAACTAAGCAGGTTAATTAGTTTAGTTAATTGATTAGATTAATTAAACTCAATTAATTAAGTTAATTAATTTGGTTAATTAATTAATATTTATTATTATTATTATTATTAATTTTATTTATTTATTTATTTTTATTATTATTTTTTGTCCTGGGGCTGGGGCCCCTTTATCAGTGGGCCAAAGGCCTTATCGGTTCGGTCTAACGGGCGTCGTGTGCAGGGGGTGCGGGCGCAACCCGTAGCCCGATTGGGCGCCTGCACAGGCCAGTGGAGGTGTCAGGCGCGGGTGGCCATGGCCACGGCGAGGCCACGGGCGGAGCGGTGCCGTGGTGAAGCGGCGGCCACCGGAGGAGGGCGCCGGGGCCGTGGAGAGGTGCGGCCGGACCGAACGGCGACCGACCTTGGTCAGTCACCACAGGCAGGGAAGAGGGGAGGCGGGCGTTAGCCGCGGTGACCGGGGGGCGATGACTGGGGCGGTACAGGGGGCCGCGGCGAGGGCGCGCGCGCGAGTGCGCGCGGCCAAGCAGGGGAGTGAGGGCGGCGGTTGCGGTGAGCGCACGGAAAGCGCGGGGTTGCGGGCGTTCGGGCGCGACGAGTGGGATGGCGAGGCATGCACGGGGCACACGCGCGCGGTGGCCGCGGCGACGAGTGCCGGGCGCGCGCGGTGGCGCGTCAAGCAGGGGAGGCCGGTGCGGGTGGCGACGGGGAGACGTGTAGAACGGGCGCAAAGAGGAAGAGGAGGCCGTGGCCTCACCGGCGTTGCAGAGGCGAGGGTCGGCGAGGCTCGGTGGAGCCTTTGGGGAGGAGGACGGGGACGATGGCAACGTAGAGGGGGAGGTCCGGCGCGGAGGAGTCGAAGAGGAGGACGGCAGGGCAGCTCCGACGACGGCGGGGTCGGGGCGCGGCTGCCACCCGATGCAGACGAGGGAGAGACGGGGATGCGAGGTCCGGCGAGGAGTCGAGGAGGACGGAGACGATGGCGAGCGGCGACGGCGCGACGTCGGGGCCTGGGGCGGCGCGGGAGGGGGGGGGGCGGAAGGCGGGCCGGTGTGGTGGCTCCGGCGATGGGAGGCCTTCGGACGACGGCACGGCGTCGGTGGGGGTTCGGGCGACGGGGCACTGCGGGGGGGGAGTGGGGGATCGATGCCGATCCAGATCGGATCGGGAGAGGGGGAGTGGGAGCGAGTGGGGAATGGGTTAGGGTTACCGTGGTGGTGGGGGGGGTATAGGTAGGGGTGGCCTGGGTCGGCCTGGTCAGCTGTGGCCAACTGGGCCACTTGGCCCAGGGGAGAGGGGGTCTTTTCTTTTTGTTTTCTATTTCTTTTCTATTTTATTTTAAGTTCCCTTTTATTACAGTTTTATAAAAAAAACACTAGCACCTAAATTTGTATTTATAAATATACTACTTCCACCTTAATTCTCAACTGAAAATAAAATAGTTTAATATTTTATAAAATTCAATAGGCATGTATTTAATTGTTTTAACTACTGTTTTAATTATCTTAGAGTCTTTAAACACCTTATCAAAGTTTGGTTTCTCCACCATAATTACCTATGCATTATTTAGTTCACTCCGAACATTTTAGTTTTAAAATTTGGAAACTTTTGTTGTTTGCCTATGTTTTAAATTTGAATTTGAATCGGGTTCGAATCAACGTGAGTTTAATCACAGTAATGGAGGTGACATGGCATCATTAGCTTGGGATTACTGTAGTCTAATTATCCAGGCGTCATAATTCTCCTCCACTACAAGAAATCTCGTCCCGAGATTTAAGAGGGGAGTAAGGGGGGGGGGGTTCTGGTTATTCTAATGGATCTTCTTGAAGAAGTTAATCCCTTTCGTTGAGGCCTTCAATTCTTTATCCCAAAGCATCATGATGAAGTTGTCGTCCTTTCTTCGGGGAGCTCCATCGTACTTACAAATAGGTAGGGGGCAGCTCTACAATGATAGGATGTTATAAGGGAAATTCATCTGGGGTATCCCAGGAATAAACATATGAGTAGCTCTCGAGTTGAACAAATGACACACATCGAGAGCAAAGTAAGACGGTGTAATAAGAGGTTTCAAGCGGATAGGCAATCGTTCATTGCCTGAAGCAGAGTGCGAAAGGGGTTCAGAGCAACGAGAATAAGTATTGTGTCCGATACCAGAATAGATCAACAGGCAAGTGGCCCGTGAATTACATACAAAGTCAAGCATGAGGAATAACTCTGACAACAGGGTGTACAGGAGAGTCAGGTTTCGATCCTGTGGAACCGTGGGTTATGGGCCCACCATGTGGGTTAAAAGCAGGAAGGCGCTAATATTTGCACGGTCAAGATAACAGGGTATGTCAGAGGATAGCCTGTCGGTTTTGTTGTCAACAATGTCGGTACCAAGGGCGAGGGACGAAGAGAACCATTTTCCTGCTCGTTGAACGAGGCGGACCAATAGGCAAAGTTCTCGTCCATCGGCGGTTACCGGAAGTCATCAACAGTAGAAACAGGGTTACACTAGACAGGAAGGTACACCGAGGTGTTTACCTAAGCAGGGGATTACCACTGCTCGGTTAAGTAGTTTACAAGAAAGTTTGAACAAAACAACGGGAAGGAAAATGTGCTTAAACATGTATATCAGGGGTATATCCTTTCCAAGGACAAGCAGAGCAAGATATCCATGACAGGATATTATGTAGAAAACTCCTTAGGTAGGGGAGAGAAATTTCATGACATTACCCATACAACGGTGTTTGGATAATTGAGCAGAAACATTTAGCATTGGGCTTCAAATGTTCTTGTTGAAAATCAGAGTATCACAGACATGCTTCGAGATAGCATTGACATGGTCTTCAAGCAAAGGCCGGTTTTTAGATACTCAATGGATCCATCAGGAACAGTTTATAACATAGGTCTTACAATTTCCTCCAAGAAGAATGGTTATCCTTGCAAATAAACCATAATGATAGGTCCTCCAGCCAGGGGGAGGTGCTAGGCATGACATCCTGTTACCAGGTCATCAAAGGGCCAACAACATAACTCTTGGAAAGTTGTCCCAACCATCATATCTGACCGAGATTCAGATCCGATTGGTGTAATGATACCTCAGACTCAGGATGTCCGAGAATAAAAGGTGCAACACAAATAGACGAAATGACATTTCAGGATTCTCAGGAAATGAACTATGGGAGTGGGTTCCTGAAACAATAGTTCATCATTAAACCAAGGAGAGGAGGAGGTGGCTGATGGGCTCGGCGATAATCCATCGAGATTTCTGACAAGATGGATTTCCACAATTATGTGAACAAGGAGATAACATTTGTCAGATCAAATGGTATAATGATGTATGCTCGAGGAAACATACTCAATTAAACATTGGTTGAAAGGTGCACCCGAATATGGGTTGGGTTGCACGATCAATGTTAGAGTGGTGACTTGACGAACAAAAGAATTAGAATGAAACTCGACCATTACTTCAAAGCAATAGGGTTGCTAGAAGTTTTGAATTCACACCTCATAGTTCAATTGTCGGTATTCCGGTTAGAAACAACACGGGTACCAAGAAAGAATGGTGAGGGTGAGAAGTATCACCATACGAAGAATTCTTAAGAGGTGGAGTAATCCTCACGACCTTCTTGACATAAAAGATGGTAATACTCCATGGTAAAGAAGAAGAAATGCTAGGTAGCAAGGAACTCGAGGTATAACACAGAACACAAACAAGTTTTTGTTGGAGGGAACGCAATAAAGAGGTCGATGACAACACAAATCATCGAGGGCAAGGATGGTATTTCTCATCATTAATTCAATTGATATCCTGGAAGAGCATCAGAATGTAGATGGTGATCATGACACATTTGTCGAGAGATTCCACGAAGATGTAATCGATCCGCGATCACATCAAGTCAAAAGAATGATGAAGCAAGAGGTTATTGGAACCATAGGTATGACACAAACTTGAAATCAAGATTGTTGTTCAAGGCGAACTGATATGACGAGGAAGATCAACGTAAGCTTAGCTCATTGTCAAAAGTTGTGCTCCGGGATTAAGGACCAGGTAGCACAGTTAAAATTTAGCATGGTAATGATATGGCCGATCAGGCTAGGAATGACATGATTGGGTACAAACTCGTAAGTAAAGAATATTAGTAAGAGTTGTTGAACCGTAATGCGGACTCGGTTCAGTTATCGGTGTCTTTCAGTGTTTAATAACTCAGAGCCCATGAAAAATTGTAATCAGTGGGAACGTAGCACTTGATGAAGAACTCATAAGAAGTTATGCAGTTCCATGATAATCTCGAGATACCAGGGGGTAATACTCGACGACAGATCAAAATAGAGGTTGGACTGGGGTATTGCTCTGCAGAAGACAAGTGCTTAAACTTGCACGAGAATTGGTATTTAAAGGAGAACATGGTCGGAACCACGATTGAAAAAGGCCAGATCCCAGATATAAGATGAACTTATACCAAGGGAATAATTAATTTTAAAAGAAGCTTCGATGAGAAGATCTACATCGTGTCTATGGGCATGAACACAAAGTTCAAGGTCGACTCCCACTTCTTCAATGTATAATCTTCCATTCACTTCTCGCTTTGATAAAGGCATTAGTGTTGAAAGTTTTACCTGGTGAAATACCAGATGAGTATGACTCGTGAAATCTTCCGAGTTCACACATATTAAGGAAGGCATAGGTTCAACCCATCGGGGCATCTTAGAATCATATACCAGAATCTTTAGAAGTAATTAACTCAAGCTCGAAGGCAGAGCATGGTTGAGAAAGTGGAGGATACAATTTACCAAAGGCATTATGTATCCAAGGGAAGGCTCACAAGGTTATTGAATATGAAGGACAATGTCGGATAAAATCCATTAAAGGATCTGCCGGTCCATAACAGAGCTGATGTGAGCATTGGCACACAATCAGAGGAAGTAACAATGCAAGGGCATTGGATTATAGAAACAACTGACTAATCCAGAGCTCAAATGCAAAGGAATTATGATTTTCAAATCAAGGGAACAGAAGCAATGTTCTGATTAGGGGTGGATAAGTTGAATAGCCTTAGGGGTACTATCGACGGCATTTGGATTGGTTGAGAACCAGCTCCTGTTTAAAATGACGCCGGAGCCAGAAAGATAATTTAAAAGGATCATTATGATTGCATGCATTCGCACTCATGTTGAATCAAAAGGATCAAAATGACGATGTCTAAGGATACTAACGAATATTGCCAGACATATGGAAAGCATCCATCATGCAAGTAGACAAGTATGGCAGAGCAATAAGCTACTAAAGGATTTTCAGAAGATTGAATATTATTTTGAAGACCTTTGCGAAACACATGAACAACTGGGGATGAGCAGTACTCGACAAGTGCGAGGATTTATTTGAAGGGGTATTCATGTGGCAAAGAACTGCTAGGCAGTAGGCACAAAGTATTCTCGAACAATAGAGAAACTTCGGGGTATCTTGTAATAACAAGATCAATGGGGGATGATCATATGAATGGCAAGTGTAAGTAGTTATCCATACGATTTATCGGTGTCATGAATAGCAAAAGTGATGGGCACAAAGTCTCGAGAGAACATCAGAGAGTATCTTTCGAATCTTCTGAATGTAAGCAGGCGATCCTCTGGCAGTAAGGGGCTCTCCGGGTGATGCGATCACGAGATCCTAATCTTAGAGTTAGCAAATTCATTTAACCCGAAATAGAAGAGAGTTTAGAGTCCCAGATTAAAGGTCGAGGAATAAAAGATCTTATTACCACCCAATGCGACGTCGGCCCATGGGGCCGCACAAGCCATGTTAGTAAAAGTTTTTTGCAATGTCTAAACTCGACTTCGGCCAAGGAGTGTGGAAGGGGGAGTCCTACAGGCAGTCGGCTCTGATACCAACTTGTGACGCCCCCGATTCAATCGTACACTAATCATGCACGCAAATGTGTACGATCAAGATCAGGGACTCACAGGAAGATATCACAACACAACTCTAAAACATAAATAAGTCATACAAGCATCATAATACAAGCCAGGGGCCTCGAGGGCTCGAATACAAGTGCTCGATCATAGACGAGTCAGCGGAAGCAACAATATCTGAGTACAGACATAAGTTAAACAAGTTGCCATAAGATGGCTAGCACAAACTGGGATACAGATCGAAAGAGGCGCAGGCCTCCTGCCTGGGATCCTCCTAAACTACTCCTGGGCGTCGTCAGGGGGCTGCACGTAGTAGTAGGCTCCTCCGGGGTAGTAGTCGTCGTCGACGGTGGCGTCTGGCTCCAGGGCTCCAGCATCTGGTTGCGACAACCAGGTAGAAGGGAAAGGGGAAAAGAGGGAGAAAAGCAACCGTGAGTACTCATCCAAAGTACTCGCAAGCAAGGAGCTACACTACATATGCATGGGTATATGTGTAAAGGGCCATAACGGTGGACTGAACTGCAGAATGCCAGAATAAAAGGGGGATAGCTAATCCTGTCGAAGACTACGCTTCTGGCAGCCTCCGTCTTGCAGCATGTAGAAGAGAATAGATTGAAGTCCTCCAAGTAGCATCTCCAAGTAGCATCTCCAAGTAGCATCTCCAGGTAGCATCTCCAAGTAGCATCGCATAGCATAACCCTACCCGGCGATCCTCCCCTCGTCGCCCTGTGGAAAAGCGATCACCGGGTTGTCTGTGGAACTTGGAAGGGTGTGTTTTATTAAGTATCCGGTTCTAGTTGTCATAAGGTCAAGGTACAACTCCAAGTCATCCTGTTACCGAAGATCACGGCTATTCGAATAGATTAACTTCCCTGCAGGGGTGCACCAACTTACCCAACACGCTTGATCCCATTTGGCCGGACACACTTTCCTGGGTCATGCCCGGCCTCGGAAGATCAACACGTCGCAACCCCACCTAGGCAAAACAGAGAGGCCAGCACGCCGGTCTAAACCTAAGCGCACAGGGGTCTGGGCCCATCGCCCATAGCACACCTGCATGTTGCGAGGGCAGCCGGAAGCAGACCTAGCCTAGCAGGCGTTCCAGTCCAATCCGGTGCGCGCCGCTCCGTCGCTGACGTCTGAAGTGCTTCGGCTGATACCACGACGCCGGGATACCCATAACTACTCCCACGTAGATGGTTAGTGCGTATAGGCTCGTAGCCAACTCAGATCAAATACCAAGATCTCGTTAAGCGTGTTAAATATCCGCGAACGCCGAACAGGGCCAGGCCCACCTCTCTCCTAGGCGGTCTCAACCTGCCCTGTCGCTCCGCCACAAAGATCCACTCGCGGATGCTCCACCAGCCGACCCGTCTTTGGTCACCACATGTATCATGTATAACGTATATAGTATATACCCGTGATCATCTCCCGAGTGATCACGGCCCGATAGTATAGCACGGCTGACGGACAAGAATGTAGGGCCACAGATGAATATACTAGCATCCTATACTAAGCATATAGGATTGAAGGTAAAGGTATCAACAGTAGTAACAAGGATAGGCTATGCATCAGGATAGGTATAACGGGAAGCAGTAACATGATACACTACTCTAATGCAAGCAGTATAGAGTAGAATGGGCGATATCTGGTGATCAAGGGGGCGGGCTTGCCTGGTTGCTCAGACAAGGAGGGGTCGTCGGTGACGTAGTCGACCACAGGGGCATCAGCATCGGTCTCGGAGTCTACCCGCGAAAGGAGTACGGAGGGGGAACACAATTAAATAACAGACCAATCAAAATGTACACAAAGCAAAGACGCGGCAATACGTTGTGCTAGGGGTGACCTAACGTAGGGATAGGCGATACCGGTGAAGGGGGAAACATCCGGGAAAATATCCCCGGTGTTTCGTGTTTTCGGGCAGAGGAGCCGGAGGGGGAAAGTTGCGGGTTCGATAGGTTAGGGGTGTGTGGCGGACGAACGGACTGCGTATCCGGATTCGTCCCGTCGTTCTGAGCAACTTTCATGTTGAAAATATTTTAATCCGAGTTACGGATTAAAAGATATGATTTTCTAAAGATTTTATTAATTTCTAGAATTTAATTAATTATTTATCCCAACATTATCCAGAATAGTAAATGATGACGTCAGCATGACATCAGAGTGATGTCAGCATGTCAACTGGTCGGTTGACCAGTCAAACCAGACATGTGGGTCCTACTGTCATTGTCTAAGACTAACTAAGCAGGTTAATTAGTTTAGTTAATTGTTTAGATTAATTAAACTCAATTAATTAAGTTAATTAATTTGGTTAATTAACTAATATTTATTATTATTATTATTAATTTTATTTATTTATTTATTTATTTTTATTATTATTTTTTGTCCTGGGGCTGGGGCCCCTTTATCAGTGGGCCAAAGGCCTTATTGGTTCGGTCTAACGGGCGTCGTGTGCAGGGGGTGCGGGCGCAACCCGTAGCCCGATTGGGCGCCTGCACAGGCCAGTGGAGGCGTCAGGCGCGGGTGGCCATGGCCACGGCGAGGCCACGGGCGGAGCGGTGCCGTGGTGAAGCGGCGGCCACCGGAGGAGGGCGCTGGGGCCGTGGAGAGGTGCGGCCGGACCGAACGGCGACCGGCCTTGGTCAGTCACCACGGGCAGGGAAGAGGGGAGGCGGGCGTTAGCCGCGGTGACCGGGGGGCGATGACTGGGGCGGTACAGGGGCCGCGGCGAGGGCGCGCGCGCGAGTGCGCGCGGCCAAGCAGGGGAGTGAGGGCGGCGGTTGCGGTGAGCGCACGGAGAGCGCGGGGTTGCGGGCGTTCGGGCGCGACGAGTGGGATGGCGAGGCGTGCACGGGGCACACGCGCGCGGTGGCCGCAGCGACGAGCGCCGGGCGCGCGCGGTGGCGCGTCGAGCAGGGGAGGCCGGTGCGGGTGGCGACGGGGAGACGTGCAGAACGGGCGCAAAGAGGAAGAGGAGGTCGTGGCCTCACCGGAGTTGCAGAGGCGAGGTCAGCGAGGCTCGGTGGAGCCTTTGGGGAGGAGGACGGGGACGACGGCAACGTAGAGGGGAGGTCCGGCACGGAGGAGTCGAAGAGGAGGACGGCAGGGCAGCTCCGACGACGGCGGGTCGGGGCGCGGCTGCCACCCGATGCAGACGAGGGAGAGACGGGGATGCGAGGTCCGGCGAGGAGTCGAGGAGGACGGAGACGACGGCGAGCGGCGACGGCGCGACGTCGGGGCTTGGGGCGGCGCGGGAGGGGGGGGGGCGGAAGGCGGGCCGGTGTGGTGGCTCCGGCGATGGGAGGCCTTCGGACAACGGCACGACGTCGGTGGGGGTTCGGGCGACGGGGCACTGCGGGGGGGGGGGGAGTGGGGATCGATCCCGATCCAGATCGGATCGGGAGAGGGGGAGTGGGAGCGAGTGGGGAATGGGTTAGGGTTACCGTGGTGGTGGTGGGGGGTATAGGCAGGGGTGGCCTGGGTCAGCCTGGTCAGCTGTGGCCAACTGGGCCACTTGGCCCAGGGGAGAGGGGGTCTTTTCTTTTTGTTTTCTATTTCTTTTCTATTTTATTTTAAGTTCCCTTTTATTACAGTATTATAAAAAAAATACTAGCACCTAAATTTCTATTTGTAAATATACTACTGCCACCTTAATTCTCAACTGAAAATAAAATAGTTTAATATTTTATAAAATTCAATAGGCATGTATTTAATTGTTTTAACTACTGTTTTAATTATCTTAGAGTCTTTAAACACCTTATCAAAGTTTGGTTTCTTCACCATAATTACCTATGCATTATTTAGTTCACTCCGAACATTTTAGTTTTAAAGTTTGGAAACTTTTGTTGTTTGCCTATGTTTTAAATTTGAATTTGAATCGGGTTCGAATCAACGTGAGTTTAATCACAGTAATGGAGGTGACGTGGCATCATTAGCTTGGGATTACTGTAGTCTAATTATCTAGGCGTCACAACACCTTAGGAGACACAAGCCACAACTCAAACAACCACTAATGCTATGTGGAACAAAATGGGTTATGTTGCGGAAGTCAGTGATGGCAATGCAAATGATATGGTGGAAGCCCTAGGCAAAGATGCCAAAGTTCCAAAACTTCGATGGAGTCAAATGATGTTGGTGGTATTTTTGTGGGATGGGGAATGTCAAGAGCTTCAAAACGAGGTAAAGAACATCAAATTCGGAATCCAGATGAATTAGTTATGTGCAAAACAAAAATCAGCCGAAGTTGATATCTACAGGTGTCGGACGTCCGATAAGGGTCGGACTTCGGATGGCTGAAGCGTGGGACGGACGTCTGGAAAAGATCGGAAATCCGATGTTTTCGTTCTGGATCGGGGTGTCAGACGTTCGGTAAGTGTCGGTCGTCCGATGGTTCCGGGGGCGTCGGACGTCCGAAAAACATCGGTCGTCCGGTGGGTCTGGGTCAACTCGAGATCCGAGTTTCGGGACATGATTTTGGGCAGAAAATGGAGATTTTGGGGTCAAAATAGATGAGATTTCGTGGATGGAAAGTGGAGAAACTTGGGGAGATGCTAGATCCACTCGAAACCAAGCAAATCCATGGATCAAAATCAAAACATCATCAAACCAACAAATCACAAAAAAATTGGGGGCTATTTTTGGTGGGGATTTTTGAAATTAGGGAAGAACACAACAAAATTAGGCTAGAAAAAGAGGGGTAGGGGCTCCAAATTCGTGATCAACCTTGCTTTGATCCAAGATGATGTAGGGTGGAACCCTAGATGCCTGATCTTTCATGAAATGGAGGGGATCCTACGAAGAACACGAAGAACACGGGGGAAAACACGAGAAGAGAAATCACTCAAACCAACAATGAGCAAGATTCGATTACACATGTGCTAGATCCTCGAAACACAAAGAGATACACGATCCTCGGTCAACAAAGGACGATACAAGTAGCAAGTTCTTCTCCGTGAGGAGGTCTTGAGAGTCTTCCCGTGAGGGGTCTTGAATCCAAGATGGATCTTCTCCGTAGAGGCCGCGGTCTCTCTCGGCGGAGTAGATCCGGATGGATGAGCAAAGTTCTATCTCACAAATGAGCTATCACATTGCTAACCCGAGCTAGGAGGAGGGGGTGTCCTATTTATAGTCATGGTGCAATTGGGCGCGAAGTGAAGGGGTACATGGGCCTCGGGCCCGAAGCTGTGTGCAGACAGGCGTCGGACGTCCGACGGCTGTTGGACGTCTGGTCGCTCGCGGGCGTCCAGAAGTCTTGGGACTTCCGACGTTTTGGCTCTGATCCGGAAGTGCCGGATGTCCGGTCGGCGTCGGTCGTCCGGGCATTGATGAGTGTCGGACCTCGGCTGGAGTCGATCTGGCTGGTGGGGTCTCCAAGCGTCGGACGTCCGGAGATCGTCGGTCGTCCGGAGGTCGTCGGACGTCCGAGAGTTGTAGCTTCCTGGCAGCTCTTCCTCTTGTTCCTCGCGCTTGGTGTCCTCGCCGTCTTGTCCAATGCTCCTAGCTAATCCATGGCCTTTCTCCTCGTTCCTGGATATGCATAACACACACATTTGAGGTAGTAGGTTCAGAGAGGAGCGAGTTAACCTTGTGTCCAATGGCGTATGCTTGAGGCCTCGTCTTATGTCCTCTTGGGGCTTGAAGAGTAGACATAGTGTGCATGGGGATGACCGTAGGATGCTCCGCATCAGAAGTTCTTGTGGTCTAGAATTGGAAGCATTAGTAAAGACAATTACGTAGTAAAAAAATTCTCATAGAAGCTTTTGTTTTTTATTTACTCCGCTCTTCTTGCATAATTTAAGTTATACATGAGCAAAGAATGCTAGCTGCCAAATGCCTTTGAGAATATATGTAGGAGAGTATATTGATTGATGTTTCGAGGGAAGGAGGCTATTAATTTAATCACAATGGACAAGCTCATTTTACTTTTACTATGACATATGCTTATGCTTGATTTTTTGTTGCGAGACGAGAAAGCACGATAAGAATCTGGGTGATTTTTTGAAGGTTCATCAACGCTAGCAAGGAGGCTGATCGGTTCCATAGAGCAATGCAATGTTACAACAATAATGTATTGGGTTTTATTTTCAGGTGGAGAAGAACTAATGAACGACATGTGCGTGATTCATTTGATACTTCCTTATTTCACTTAATTTAGATTCATTTACTTTTGTACTTACCTATGGTTTGAGGGATCGATGAATTTAGTGACGTTAATTCAATGAGGAATATCATATATCAATAAATTTGAAACAAACTTTAGTAGAACATGATTACAATGAACCAGTACGGTTTTTGAAATGCCCGTCACAACTTTTCTACATAGTCTACATAGTACTCCCTCCGTTCCTAAATATAAGTCATTTTAGACATTTCAAATGGAATATAACATACGAATATATGTAGACATATTTTAGAGCGTAGATTCGTTCATTTTGCTCCGTATGCAGTCACTCGGTGGAATCTCTAAAAGGACTTATATTTGGTAAAAGAGGGAGTAGATTCTAAAGTGTCGATTCGGTTCAGAGGGGGTTTCATGAAGTTGAGTAGTTGACTTGTTGCCCCAAGGACCACGGCAACTGAATCTTGGGGCCCATATCCCGTCCCCACTAGTAAGTGTCAGGGTACGTCTGGGAAACGCGAAACGGGCTAGGGAAACGAGCTTTTCTTGTGCGGGCGCGGTGCGGTCACCTCTCCCGGTGAGGGTACCGGCCCACTCACCTGCCTAGTTATAGCGCCCACCCTCCTTGCAGGGTCTCACAGTTCATTTAGAGTCACCGCCCCACTAAAACCCACATCGCGGGCGGAGCAGAGGACGACGCAAACCCTCGCGATGTCCGGCGATCGACGCGGCGGCGGGCCTCCCGGCAACGGCGACAACCCCGGTGAGCGCCCTCCTCTCCTATCCCCCTCTCTTACCGCGGTTCGGAGATGGTCACATTCCTGTAATGGCTACTCGTAGAAGGGGTGGAGGGTTTACCCCTACGTCAGTTGCGGGCCTATCGTCCCCATGTGTCGGTGCTTCAGGGATCCGCGCGCTGCGGGGGGGGGGGGGGGGGGGATTCGTTGGGTGGGGCGAATCGATTGTTGCATGTGGTGATTTCTTTTTGCTCGATCGGGTTAATGACTGAGGAGAAGGGATTAATGCTGCTCCTTGTAGGTGCGAACTTTTTTTGAGGGAAGGCCATCATGGCTAGCTTTATTGATTTAACATAGGCATTACATCGTCCACAAGCGAAGAGATCAGACAACCCGGGGGCTCACTGTCCAGTTTAAAGAAGTCTTATTACAATAAGAAAAGTTAGCTAGCACATGCGCCGCTTGATTGGAAGAACGAAAACAATGCTTGAAGACAACCTTCCCTATTAAAGAAGAAACATCCACACATTCCGCGAAAATTGCTGTTGCAGCATCCCACCATCTAGATTGGCCATCACAAAAGTTTATGACGTTTAAGGAATCTGATTCCGCCTCCACACGAGGAAACCCTAGGGAGTTTGCAAACACTAGACCATCACGCATCACCATTGCTTCAGCCATCATTGCATCTGCAACATGAGGTATATATTTGCATTGTGCTGCTAAAAAATTCCCTTTATCATCTCTAATTACAGCTGCCGAAGCTCCTGCACTTTCATTTGTAGGTGCGAACTTGGTTGTTTGGTTTGGGGATGTAGGTCGCTTCGTTTGTTAATTCTATTCTACCTGCCTGGAGTTTTTTTCCCCTTGGTTTAAATATATGTTTATTAGGTTTGGGTTCGTTTTGACGGGGTTCCTGTTAGTTCCGTGAGCTTCATATATGAAGCGGATCTTTCCGTGTATACAAAATCATGGACGGATTATTCACTGGGATTTCTCTGCGATGCCAATTTTTGTGTGCTTTTCTGTTTGATTTGGTGGTGATTTGTGTTAGTTATACGTTTCATCTGCTCATCTAATATCTGCTTTGGATATCTTCTGTAACTTGCTTTGTTCACCTGCTTATATTACTGGTTGGTATGTAAGAATGTTCTTTATAAGTATTTGGTATGGTTAATATTGTTTTATCCAACACTAGTGTTAGAACAGTAAAGTTGTAAGGCCGTCCAGTGTTTTTAGTTGCAATGTTTGTCTATTCTTTCTTTCATTGAATTTTGATTCAATTTGGTTGAACTCCTTGGAATAGTTTGGTTCAATGCTGATGTTAGAAAGATCAGGGTGTTCCGAACATTGTGTTCATTTAAGTGGGTTCGACTTTGTGGTTTTTGCATTCTGAATGGCTGTGTACTCATGCACATGAAACTTCTGCAACTAATGCTATTGTAACCAGCGACTAGCCAGGATTGGAGCAAAAGCCCCGCCAAGGATTACGAGCTTCTAGTTATCCTCAGAGGTTTTTTGTGTGAAATCATAAAAAGACTACGGCTCAATTGTACGGTCATTGTAGAATTTGAACTCCCAAAACATGACTAACTACAAAAAATAGTAAGAGGGTATGGGAAATAGTATCAGATCAATAGTTTGGTTGATCAGAACTTCCCAAGATGACATCCACAATACGAGAAGCACCAATACCTTTATGAAATCAATAACATAATTTCAAAAGTGACAGCACAAATATCAAGTAAAACATAAATCAACAACAGAATTTCTAAATAGGATTGGAGTCCAGGACGGGGGAGTTGAGTGAGCCAGCAGCTCGACCCTTGGCCCTCGGCTGCATAGCAGCCAGCAGAGGCAGGGTGCAATGACGTGACGCATACGGGTGGAAGCCTGCAGTGTAGAAGATTCTGGGTAGCACGGCGGCGGGGTGCGCAACAGAGGTAGCCACTGGGGGCCAAGTTCGACGATGGTGAGGCGGTGCACGTGTCATGTCGTAGGAGTGGGAAAAAGTTCGAGCGAGTGAGCTGCCAGAGTTTGGGAATTGGGACCAAATTGATGTATTCACTGCCTTGCTCATGTCTGGGCTTTGCTGGGAGCAAGATATTGGGCCCTTGGTGGGCTTACTACTCTGCTGGACCCTACATATAGGTTCGGGCCATGGCCCTGGATGCCTCTGGCCCAGCTCCGTCCCTAATTGTAACCCCCTTGAGACCATTTTGTTTCTATCGATTGATTGCATTTCAGGTGAATGTCATAATAATGGGCGCCGTTCTGGATGGTTAAACTTAAAAGATTTGTAAAGTTGGAACTGGTTCTAAATCTGTATCCAATAGGCTTGTTCTTGGTTTTGCATGGTTTGTGCACACAGCTAATCTGTTCAGTGTAGATGCGGAGGATATGCTAGTAATGCACTGTGGTGCTTCTCAATGTACTCCCTCCGTTTCCAAATAATTGAAGTTCTAGGATTTTCCTAAGTCAAACTTTTTAAAGTTTGACCAAGTTTATAGAAAAATCCGCAAAGACCGACAATATCAAGTGAATACATTGAGAAACACCACCGCACATTGCCTGGTATCAAATCTCCATTGAATGAAAATTTCAAGTTAGAAAATTGGACAATACATAACAACATTTCGTAGATATTACGGTATGCTTTTGTTTGTTTTTAGGCTCAGTACACTATATGCTCTTATACGTACTGTGAACTGTTTGGTTGCCTGTCTATGTTTTCTTTAATATTATTGTGCTCCATCCTGTACCATGCTCATGCATTACCAGTTACTGCTTGGTGTAGCTTCATAACCTAACTATACCAAAATGGGTCAAACGATTTGTCTAACTTGCCTTGTGACAAATGTGTCTTTGATACGTGAGACCCAGCCAAGAAAAGGCTTTGGTAGGCCTGGCCTCAACCATGGTTGGGAACCGGACACTAGCTTAATTTTGTAAAGCTTGACAAGCTAAACTTTGGCTTCTTGCCAAATACTACCTTAAGAGCTTATATATTTGCCTGTAATCTGCTACTACATGTATCACTCAACAATTCTAACCATGTTTGGATTTTGGTTGACATGTTTGCTACTGCTAAAAATCTTGTTGCTTGTGCAATTGCTAGTCTACTGAATGTTTACAATATTTTCTGCTTGTAAGTCTGCAACTTAATTCCTGTACCTCCTGACTTTGATTAACAATTCATTAGCCTTATTCTGTTCTGCAGTTTTTTTTATTGTTGTCATCATGCATGTAAATATGTTTATATCACTCTTATCTAATCATACGTAATCCTGTCTTGCATCCAGGTGGTGGCTGGGAGACTATTGAGAAGAAGAAGAAACCAGGGCAAACATCTGGGAGGGGACAATGGGCACCATGGGGTTCATCCTCAAATGCTCCACCTACTACAGCACGTCAAGCTTGGAATGGCAATGGATCTTCACGTCCTTCAGGAAACAATTGGGCTCAACCTTCTGATCGTAGGTCTGCTGCCAGAGGTAATCCCAGGGCATCATCACAAACAAAGTCTACAGAACCAGAATTGCAAGCACCAAACCCAGTTGTGACTCCACCCCTGGCAAATGGTTGGCAGTGGGCATCCAGGCCTTGCCCATCTGGTCCTGAAAGCAGCAAGGATGATGTTGCTTCATCTGGTTTAGACCCTGAGGCGAATAATCCTGAAGTTGAGGATTCATCAGATGATGATAATGATGATGATATGAGCGATGACTATGATTCTGATGCATCTGAGAAAAGTTTTGAGACACGAAAAATGAATAAGTGGTTCAAGAGTTTTTTTGAAGTCATCGATACCTTAAGTGTCGATCAGATACATGAGCACACTAGGCAATGGCATTGTCCGGCATGCAAAAATGGACCAGGAGCAATTGACTGGTTCAAAGGGCTGCAATCTTTGGTGACACATGCTAGAACAAAGGGTTCTAAGAGGGTTAAGCTCCACAGGGAATTGGCTGCATTGCTTGAAGAGGAGATGTCTCGCAGGGGATCTTCTGTGGTACCATCTGGTGAGCAATTTGGGAAATGGAAAGGATTGCGAGAAAGCACTGACCGGGAGATAGTATGGCCACCAATGGTCATCGTGATGAACACCCTACTTGAAAAAGATGAAGATGATAAGGTGATCACCTATCTTTAGCTCTGCCAAGAGCTTTACACATAACATGTGTTATATTTCTTTAGCATTGTATCTTCAAGTATGTTGCCTACTGGCATTTGATGTTGTTTACATAATATTGCTTATGGTGGTAGGTTCAAGGATTACGAGTTGACGAGTCGTTGAGTCGTTCCGAGGTTGAGACTCATAGACTAATCGGACTAGTCTTAGACTAGTGCTAGACTAGTCGACAAAGTACTGTAGTAGTCAACTACTAATACCTAGTAGCAGTATGTAGAAAACTGTACAGCACATTACAGTATATACAATAAAACCAGCAGTGCTAGCCAACGCTCGCCAGGCCCAGCCCAGTGCAGCTCAGCACGCCACCCCCAGCTGGCCCATTTGGGCCCAAGTAGCCAGCCTACTTAGCCTACTTCCCGTCCCAGCCTCTATAACCCTAGCTCCCGCTCGATCCCGTCGCCGCCGCCTGCGCCATCAGGCACAAAAGTGCGCGCGCGCGACCCGCGCCTCTGCCGTTGGCGAGTCCGCCGACCACCGCCGTGCATCCTCTCTCTCTCTCTCTCTCTCTCTCTCTCTCTCTCTCTCCTTTCTCGTCACATGGCCACACGCGCCTACGGGCCACGGCCATGGCCGCCGCCCGAGCACGAGCTCCGGCCGGCTGCCGCACCTTGCTTCACCATCCGCCGTCCCGGCGGCGGGTTAGTGGGTGCTGGCGGTGGCCTCGTCCAGGCAGCTCGTTCTCATAGCTCGCTCTCCAATTTTCCCCTCCCAAATTTGAGTCGAGCGACTCAGAGAGCAGGACTAGTCGTAGACTAGTCTCTCGACCGCTCGACTCATCGAATTAGTCTACACGAGATTCGCAGTCGACACCACAGTTACGACTCATAGACTAGTCCATCGACTAGTCTCGACTAGTCCTTCGACTCGTAATCAGTGGGTAGGTTGCAATGTTTCCCCCCCTTCTAGATGATGTTTAATGTGGAGTGTGGCTTGTACACCTGGATTTCTAGTTACCCTAAATAGTAATCACAACTTTACCCATGGAAAATGCATTGGAGCACCCGGGTGCCACACACCCCTATATGAAAATAGAATTAAAAAAATATCAGGAAATTTGTAAAAATTCTGAAATTTTGGGATATGAAACGTGAGTGCCCATTGTACACCCGTGTTCATTTTCGTGGGGACTGGGTGCCCATGGTATCCGCGGCGTAGGAATTACGGCCCGACATACGCACATTCAGTTCTTTTCCTACACATACGATTTTTTGTCTTTTTTACTGACATTACCACAGGCACCCATTCCCCACTAAACTGAACACGTGTGTACAACGGGCACCCAGTTTCATATCCCAAAATTTTAGATTTTTTTTTAGTTTTCTAATATATGTTTTGATGTTATATTCATATAGGGGTGTGTGGCACCCGAGAGCCACAAATCCTCATCCCTCTACTCATGTGCTATTTCTTTTGTAATGTATAAACTTATGGCATATCTAATATTAGCAAAAGTAAAGAACAGAACTGCTATATTTTCATGCTTATTTCTTTTCTTCTCTCTTTAGAGCATTTTGATTCATATCTGTTAATCTGTCTCGGAAGGATTAAAATACTCAATATTCGTTTAACATGAGGTCAATCTGTTATAATTATTCTTTATTGTTATTTGCTTGCACTCATGCTTGAATGTAATACAAATTAAAAGAAAACAAGTATATAATCTGTTGACTAGGTGCAGTTGGTGATCAGTTGAATGTTCACGAATGTATTCCATTGCACAACAATAACAACGAAGCCTTTAGTCCCAAACAAGTTGGGGTAGGCACATAAGATCTCGCAACCAACTCAAGTTCTGGCACATGGATTTCTGAAATGCATATGTTTAAAATAATTATTCAAGATTTCTACGATGATGTTTTATTGCATTCTGATTTCACTCTTCATTCATGCTCACTAGTGGTTAGGCATGGGCAACCAAGAACTTCTTGAGTATTTCAGTGATTATGCTGCGACCAAAGCACGCCATGCATATGGTCCAGGTGGGCACCGTGGCATGAGTGTGCTAATATTTGAAAGCTCTGCTGTGGGCTATATGGAGGCAGAACGTCTTCATAAGCATTTTATTGATCAAAGAACAGACAGGGACACTTGGCAGAATCGCAGGGTTCCTTTCTTACCTGGTGGGAAGAGACAATTATACGGTTTCCTAGCCAGAAAGGAAGACATGGAGACTTTCAATAGACACTGCCAAGGTATAATATTTAACTTGTGGTCATACGTTTTAATGCATTGGACTCTGTGCAATTGCTTGTTCATATGGTAAATACCTGGCTGTAATGAACTTCTCTTCCTAAATTCGGTGCCACCAATGATGATTGGTGCTAATGCAACATGATGTACATGTGAAGCTGTGTATCTCTGTTCTTCCCTCGTATTGACATGTTAACATGGTCAATACTTCCTGCGATCATGTTTATATACGAGTCTCATGAGAACAAAGTGTACTTGGAGCATAGTATCACATGCCTGTTTAGTTTTCTGATGCTATTTTGATTATAATTTCCGATCATTGCCACCACTTGTTTGTGCAGGAACCTTTTGGTGAGTAGGATCTTTTGCCTATTTAACACAAAATACGTTTTACTGGTCCTACTGGTTAGTGATGTGGTTTTAGTTCGTGCCCTCATGTGCTTTGGTTTATTAGTGGTTTATTAGTGCTTTATTGCTATCTTATGGTACTATATCATGTGATTGTTCTGAAAGCATTATCTTTTTATTATATTAAATTGAAAACGAATTCTGTTCCATACTACTATATTAAATTAAACCAAAAAGTGAAATTCAAATGTATTTTTGTTTGACCAGAATTATAGAATAAAATATCAACATCCGCAATAGAAAATAAAGAAAATATGAAAATACTTTTCATGGTGAATCTAACAATAAAAAATTGATGTTAAAGATATTAATGCTTTTTTCTAGAAACTTGGTCAAATATGTTCAAGTTTGACTTTTGAAGAACTAATACACCTTGTATTTTGGAACTGAGGGAGTAAATGTAAATATATGTAACACCAAATTTGTATCATTAGATCCATCCTTGATAAGTATTTTCATATTTCCTTTACTTTGTATTGAGGATGTTGATATTTTATTCTAGAATCCTGGTCAAACATACATATGTTTGACTTTCATGGAAATTTATGCACCTTATATTCTGGAACAGAGGGAGTATATTTGCCTACTGTGCTAAGTTTAAACATAAATGCTTTATCATAATTTTCAGGGAAAAGCCGCCTGAAATACGAGATGAGATCTCATAATGAGATGGTAGTGGCCCAGATGAAGCAAATGAGCGAAGATAATCAACAACTCAATTATCTGAAGAACAAGGTGGTTAAGACAGAGCAGCGCTCTAAAGTTGTAGAAGAAACCCTGGGTGTTATTACGCAGAAACTTCGAGAGACTATGGAAGAGAATATATTCGTCAGGAGTAAAGCTAAAGAGAAGCACTCTGAGTATGAGGAAGAGGTAATGATTGCTTAAAGGTTACACTAGTGCCTGTGAGCATACATCTAAACATCAAAGGGATATCTTATTTCAAATACTATTACATGCCAATGACTTAGATAGTCATGCTCAACATTCAATAGGATTTGTTGTAATGTCCGTTTTCTGCAAATACAGAACCTTTCCCATTATTTCCTGTGTTGTCTTTTTCCTTGTTTTGAGTTCATCTCATATGTTGATCTTGCGTTTCTTTACTCCGCAGATGAAATCCCAGGAAAAATTCTTCCATGATCAGATAGAGAACATTCACAAGGCCACAGAAGACAAGGAAAGCGAGTTTGAGAGGTTGCTGCAGGAGGAGCGTGCAAAGGCTAGACAGTGTGATGTGGATTCCGGGACTACTGAAAATCGCAGGCTAAGGTATGTGTGATGGTTTTGTGTTGGTCCGCCACATGAAACATGATTGAATATACAGAATGTCCATATAATTTAGGGGAAGTTCTCAGGTGAGGTGCTTTAGCAGACCCTATATACATCTCCTCCTAATTTCTTTTTCTATTTCTCTTTAAACTAGGATACAAATGGCGGAGAGGCAGCCGGGCATGGAGGCGGCCTGAAATTTCAGCGGTTGCCTCCCGCCATTTTTAGGGGAAGGTTTATGGGGGGAGACTTGTATGAGATCTCACATTAGGTGAGATCGTGAGATCAACCCACAAAACTCATGTTTAGATATTTCAAAAAAATCTGAAATTATGTAACAACTTTGATGTGGGGTGTGTCTAAAACTCTGAAAAAAATCAGCTCAAAACTCGATGTATATTTAGAGATAATTTTTTTTCGAAAGTGAATAGTGGCAGCTTTGGGTGAATAGTACTTTGACACTATTCACATCCGATTTTGTCTTTTTTGTTTCTATTAATATAAGTCGAATTAGGAGCTGAAACTTTTTGAGGTTTTACATCAAACATTGATGTGTCTACAATTTTTTTGAGAATGTTGAACATGTAATTTTTTTTTAAAATCGATCTCATTGATCTCACCTAATGTGAGATCTCACACAAGATTTACGGGAAGGCTTTCTTTTCCCCTAGATGATCTAAACCAGTTCTATGGTACCTGCTGGAGCAGTTTATTTTTGGCTCAACTCCCCCTAAACCAATTTCTCATATGGGAAAGGAGACTTGTTGGAGATGCTCTAATGTTGCAATTGTGTGTTGTAGTGATGGACATTGTCAATATTGTTGTTTAGTTTGTCAAAAATATTGTTTTTGTTTCCTTCAGTTTTTTATCATGTCATGTCTTTGTCAAAAATATATAGTAAAAACACCATCAATTTAAACCCGTGTTATGCTTGTGCAGGAAGGAACAGGTACAGCGGTTCATAGAGTGCCAGGTTAAGGACGTGCAAGAGTTTGAGGTTGAAAGGGACGAATTGATAAAAGCGCACGAGGAGAAGAAGGTGCAGCTGAAGAAAGAGTACATGGCAAAGGAGGTGGAGCTCGAGAAGGAGTTTGACGCCGCTCTCACCGGTTTGATGGAGAAACATAGGCCAGGCACCTTCCAGGCCTCCAGCTCCAGCCCGTGAAGATTCACAGCTATCTGAGATTTGCCTTCTGCATAACGACATCTAAACTTGATTGAACCTGTATGGGTGGTTAATATGGCCATGATTAGGAAACCTGAACTTGTCTGAGTGTCAAGTGTCAGTAGCATGTTTTACACCACTATCTAATGACTGCCTGGGCAGCAAGAGTCGAATCCCTTCTTGAACATGTTAACTGTAATGTCATCTTGTTGTGCTTTATGTCGAACTTCGGTCTGGCGGGCGGCATTGATCGAGTGAAAATATAGACAAGTAATTTGGGATGGAGTTAAATATTTGTCAAAAGATATGATGAGAATTAGGCAACCGACACATACCGTAGACAAACTGCCTCATCTAAGAGGTCTCAAAGGCCTGGGCTGATCGGCACAAGTGGTGTGTCTGTCATGTTGGACCGATGATGGAGTCCCACACCGAATTGCCTTCGGTGGGGGTGTGAACGCGGCGTGACACCGCTTTTGGCTCGCCGCATGAGGCCAATGCTATTAAAGTCGGCTGGCGTCCCCTAATCCTAGCCACATCCACCTCTCTCCCGTTGCTCCGCTGCTCTTCCCACGCTGTCCGGTTTTGCTATGGCTCGGCAAAAGAAGACTTATGCTATGCTCACGCCGGAGCGTCTGTTCCAAATTGAGCAGGAGATCTTGGTGAGGCACGCCACCCGCATTGTTGTCGGCCTGCCCTCGGACTCGCCGGAGGAGAAGGAAGAGGCGGAGGAGCAACAACCAGCGCCGATGGAGGTGGTGGATCCGGAGGATGACAAGGCGGAGGCGTTGGCTCCGGGCTTCAACATGGAGGACGCGTAGGGGAGTTCGCGGTCGTCTAAGCGGCCAAGATGGTGGAGCAGCAGGACATCCTGGAGTCTATCCAGGATGAGGGCTATGTGGAGGTCAACCGGTAGTTCATGACGCAGGAACGGGCAGCAACCGATGCGCTTTTCGACAAACTCGACGCAGAGATGGAGGCAGATGAGGAGCAGCCGGAGGAGCCGCATGAGCTGGAGTTGCGCCTGCCACTCATGTACCCGGAGCCAGGCACGGAGATAGTGAACATCTTTGATGAGAATTAGGGTAGTATAGATCTCTACGTAGGATTTCCTTGTTTTCATGCTTGGTTTAAACATGAGGTATCCGGATGCATAGTAGTAAAATTTGAGGCATATGACCGGTCACTGCCTGCGGACGCGCCCGGGCGTGTTCGTGGGCATTTGTGGGGCCGGATTTGAAGTATGGTCGTAGATGCTCTAAGGAGCGCGCTAGGTACCGGATGACACCTCTGTCACTGTTTGTTGGTGTCGTTGGATGGAAGACACGTGTCACTTCAATCGAAAGCAGAACTGCAACAAACAGATCAGCCCCCATCCGCCCCTCGACAAAGGTCCACTGATTCCCGCAGATATGTGGCCAAGGCTTTCCGACAAGGATTTTATTGGCCCACAACCTTAAGTGATGCGGAAGAGCTAGTCCAGACCTGTGATGCATGCCAATTCCACTCCAAAGAGATCCATCAACCAACACAGGCTCTTCAGACGATTCCACTTTCATGGCCGTTCGCGGTATGGGGGCTGGACATCCCCGGGCCTTTTCCCCGTGCTACCAGGGGTTTCGAGTACTTGTTCGTGGCTATCGACAAGTTCACGAAGTGGCCTGAGGTAGAGCCTGTCAGGAAAGTCACTTCTCAGTCTGCAATCAAGTTTTTCAGGGGGCTGGTCTGCCATTTCGATGTGCCTAACCGCAACATTAGTGACTATGGCACCCAGTTCACGAGTGACGCCTTCACAACAGACCGTGAGCAACTCGGTTCCCAGATTTGCTATGCGTCTATTACTCACCCGGGAAGCAACGGACAAGCGGAAAGCGTCAATGTTGAGGTGCTGCGTGGGCTCCGTACCCAGAATTTTGACAGTCTGAAAAATGCGGTAGACGCTGGGCTGATGAAGTCCCATCTGTTCTTTGGTCACTCAGGATGACACCAAATCGAGCGACGCGAGAAACCCCCTTCGCTCTTGTCCATGGAGCTGAAGCGGTACTCCCCACGACACTCGTGTACGGATCTCCTCGAGTTAGAGCTTATGATGAAGATGATCAAGAGCGAAGAAGACGTGAATATATCAATTTACTTGAGGAGAACTGATCCAGGGAAGTTGTACACGTACACGTAGAACGTTATCGACAGGGGTTGCGTCGCTATCACAACAACAACATCTGTTCCCGTGGATTCGAGGAAGGTGACCTTGTGCTTTGCCAGATTCAGTCCGAGAAAGTGCAAAGCAAGCTGACACCAAAGTAGGAAGGTCGTTTTAGGGTGGTGCAAGTTACTAGACTGGGGCTACCAGGCTAGAAACTGAAGATGGGAATCCTGTGAAAAATTCATGGAACATTGAAAACCTGCAGAAGTACCATCTTCGCAAGTTCTACCCTTAGGACGCTAGCGGGATTCGTACGCGCTAGCAACTATCATCGCTGCTGGATCTGCTCCAGTCGGCAACATTTATGTATAAAGCAAATAAACAAGTCCAAACATCTTGCAACATCATGTAAATTACCATGGCAAGTTGTAGTCATACTTATGATCTGCATCTGGTAGTTACACTCCTGACATGCATCATGCTGCATAATGCATACTTTATGCTCACAACTAAGGTGGATGCAGAACACGATCAAAGTTTTTCTGCCTTTCTGATAAGGATTCAAGGTAGCAAAATCCTCCTTCATGGACGGACGAAGGGGCTACACGGCAGGCCACGGCCAACCTCTACGTCCAATCATAGCAAGAACTAAACAAGCAGAGATAAGTGAAGCATCTCAGTCTTGAGTATTTGGTTTATTTTTCGATTTTTCTCTGTGTGCTCTGCCCGTTCCTGAAGAACCATCTTTAGAATGTCCAGTCATAACAGGCGAATGCATCATTGGATAACCAATGACGCTCATACAAGTTGTGATATTTCTAACTATGTGCGCGTATTAGGGAACAACACTTCCTATAGCCATGGTTTAGGCAGAGTTCTAATGCGCTATAGTCGGGATGCTGTATGACCAAACGCAATCTGATCGAAAGCATGATGGGCACGCAGATGAAAATATCGATTGAAGTTAACGGGGATATCTTAGAAAATTAATATTTATAATTAAGGGTTTTCTATATTTGTGCCCCTAGTTGCTTAGTTGTGCTCAGTTTTACCCAAGGAGTCTAAATTTCCTCACTTTTTCCCTCCCCCATTTGCCCCACTCTCACAAAAGTGCAAATAGTACCTTGCCGTCGCGTCAATGTAGTTGATCGTTACCTCCTCAGTTACTGACGCGTGGGGCTAGAGAGACATGTGGGCCGTGTATGACATGTGGGCC
This sequence comes from Triticum aestivum, assembly GCF_018294505.1. NCBI lineage: Eukaryota > Viridiplantae > Streptophyta > Magnoliopsida > Poales > Poaceae > Triticum > Triticum aestivum. The sequence goes on from NC_057807.1 coordinate 191,876,443, forward strand.
TTGCCGCTTCTCTTTCCCGTGCACCGTACCGCGGTGGTGGGCATGCACGTTTGATGGAAAACGTCCAAAAACGTCCCATTGTATAAGAGGAGGGGAACCACCACTGGACGCATCTTCCCCACCATTTCCCCCCAAATCGCCTCCCTCACCACAACAATACCCTCACAGATGAGAACATCAATACCATTGTTGCACCCACAACCCCTACTGCTATACATACTGGACCAATTACGAGAGCTCATGCACGCTAATTGAATTACTAGGTATTTCCGTTTCTTGGTAACAATTCTAATGTTCATAAGAATATGATGTTGCCTAAATTGGATACATTTGTGTTGATTACTAATAAAGGGCCTAACACGGACAAGAGGGATGAACACTGGAGCAGAATCAAGCATGGAGATGAAGGCGCGCACGAAGGGAACCAGAACGACATTTCTAGTGCAGATTTCAGCATTTTGAAGCCTCCTTGATGACAAACAAGGACATGGACGAAATATACAAAATGTCCTTTCATGAATTTCGTCCATAACTTAATATAGGTGCTGCGCCACCTTATTTCTGGGCCAGACCCATGTAATTCTGAAATAGTACTTATAGGCTATTTTTTAGAGTCTGTACTGTAGGAGAAATGACTCTGGAGGTGTTTTAGTCACACCTTGCCAAGGGGGGGACGAAATCCCATCTCTTTCCCCCTACAAATACATCCCTTAAGGCACTGTTCAGACTTTGGGTTTTGTTTAGATTAAAGTTCGCCATAGTTGCAACTCGCGTACTTCGTTTGTGTTCAACGACCAGACCAAGACGCCATAGAACCCCGCCTTCATTAATAAAGCTTCCCTCTTATATTCGCAATATCTAGATTGAATTTCTCTTTCTTGCTTGTTCTTCGTTTGCGTGCAGGAAACTAACCCTCGTGGTCAGTTTGATCATGCTTCGGTGTGGTCAGTAACCTCTCTTAGTTGGTTTAGTGATTACTAAGGCGCAACATCCTCACACGTTCGTAGTCGGATCGTCAAAGTCTACTCCACCAAAAATGATACCCACCATCTCATCGAAAGACGGGACACCTTTGCCTCTATCAAGTGGTTCCATACAATGGTATTGATGTCCTAATCAATATCATTGTTACACCCACAGCCCCTACTACTATACATACTGGACAAATTACTAGAGCTCGCGCACGCCAATTGAATTACGAGGTACTTTCGTTTCTTGGTAACAATTCTAATGTTCATGAGAATATGATGCTGCCTAAATTGGGTACATTTGTGTTGATTACTAATGAAGGGCCTAGCATGGACAAGAGGGATGAACACTGGAGCAAGATCAAGCATGAAGATGAAGGCACGCGCGAAGGGAACCAGAACGGCATTTCTGGTGCAGATTTCAGCATTTTGAAGCCTCCTTGATGACATACAAGGACATGGACGAAATATACAAGATGTCATTTCATGAATTTCATCCATAGCTTAATATAGGTGCCACGCCACCTTATTTTTGGGCCAGGCCCATGTAATTTGGAAATAGTACTTATAGGCTATTTTTTAGAGTCCGTATTGTAGGGGAAACGACTCAGGATCTGTTTTAGTCCCACCTTGTCAAGGGGGGATGAAATCCCCTCCCCCCTAACAAATACAGCCCTTAAGGCACCATTTAGACTTTGGTGTTTTGTTTAGATTAAAGTTCACCATAGCTGCAACTCGAGTACTTCGTTTGTGTTCAATGACCAGACCAAGACGTCACATAACCCCACCTTTATTAATAAAGCATTCCTCTTATATTCGCAATATCCAGATTGCAATTGCAGTTTCTTGCTTGTTCTTCGTTTGCGTGCAGGAAACATACCCTCGTGGTTAGGTTGATCGTGCTCCGGTGTGGTCAATAACCTCCCGCAGTTGGTTTAGCGATTGCTAAGGTGCGACTTCCTCGCATGTTCGTAGTTCGATCGTCAAAGTCCACTCCACCAAAAACGATAGCCACCATCTCACCGAAAGATGGGACACCTTTGCCTCTATCAAGTGGTATCAAATTTCCAGTTTGCTCTATGAGATTTTACCAGTTTTTTCATAGTTTAGATCATACCTACTACAGTCCACAAAAAACCCCAAAAATTTGGGTTAGTCCATCATATCCGAACCAATCTGAGTCTTTTGCATAATCTTTTCAGTGTTTGCTTTGTTGAGTTTGTGGTTGCATCGTCGTGTCGAGTTGCTGGTCTTAGCGTATAGTCCTTTAGAGTTTCTAGTTCTGTTCACAGTTTGTCATGCCACTGCCGCACCATCTTCATCGCTGCTACCATATACCACCACTACATATCCGTCGCCAATCCGAGTCCATATACCACCACCACATCTCTGCCGCCAATCCGAGTCCATATACTCCAACACATTTTCACCACCAACACACCAATCCGAGTCCACCTCCACCATAGATTTGCCACCAATCCGTGTCCCACCGGCCCTACATATATCTGCCACTAGTCCAAGTTCCACCAAATTCATCTCCGCCACCAATCCTAGTCCGAGTCCAGTATCTGCTTATTTGTTTTTGATTTCTAGATCACGCCCTAGTACGTGTCGTGACCAAGTTGGACTCCCCAAGTACCATGCCATCCGTAGAAGAAAAATAGTTCCAAACTAAAAAAAGTAAGTCTGGAAAATTCTGGCTAGGCAGTTTTTAGACCATTTGTAGACTTTTTCCATTTTTATGGTTGCGGAGCAAAAAAAAGAGAGCAAAAAAAGTTGAAAAAAGGAGAAAAAAGAGATTCTGAGTGTGCTCCTCCTTGTTTACATGTAGCGCCGTGATTTTGTTAGTGTTCTAGGCCATATTCTTGTGTGTTTGTATTGCTGCTAACCATGACAGGATCACAAGCCGACGAGAGTGACTGGGAGAACATGACGAACAAGGTGTTACATGATAAATTTCAGCAAATGTTGGGTGAACAAGTGCAAGACGTGATGAGCAGCTTTGGCAAGGCACTAGAGAGGATAGATGATGTTGAGAAGACAATTGACACCAAGTTGGATGCCAAGTTTGTTGAAGTGCTCGCGCTCTACCACCACCTGCTGCCTCTGCTGCACTGTTACAACAACAACAACACCTCCACGTCGTGATCAAGTACTCCATCGTGCGAAGCGTGTTCCTCTTGAGGAAGGCCAAAATTTTGGTGCCGCTGCCACTGCTGCTTCTATGGATCCTGCTGCTACTGCCGAGGAGGAAGACAATGATTATGAGGGAGATTATGAGGATCTTAACTACATGCAACCACCAGCACCACCACCAGGTCATCCACATGCATATAATCGCAATGGTAGGGTTGCACCACCACCTCAGGTGCGAGATCATGACCATGCTCCTAAACCAAAATTGAATATTTCCCATTTGAGGGTAGATACGTTCTTGATGTATACTTACTTGGGAGTTAGAAATGGAACAACTTACATGTTTACAATATCGTGATGATAGACGTGTTGCTGCTGCTGTTTGTAAATTCACTAGTTTTGCTTGTGTTTGGTGGTCTGAAAATTGTAGATTATATCATGATAATATCCCAACTACTTGGGCTGCTTTGAAAAATGCTACACGTACTTGTTGGGTTTCACCATATTATCAACGTGAATTACTTAAAAAATTACAGGGTTTAAGACAAAGAAAAAATTCCGTAGAGGAATATTATCAGGAATTACAAATTGGCATGATTAGGTGTGGTAATGCTTGCACGTTTTATTGGTAGATTAAATAGAGAGATTCAGACCATCTTAGAGTATAAGGAGTACAATTATATTGCTCATTTATTCCATCTTGCTTGCAAGCTGAACGTGAAGTGCAGGATCGATACGCATTGGCGCGAACTAATTTTTTCTGCAGGACGATCTTCATCATGGACGCCACGTACATCTTCTAATTCCACATGTCCTACTACAACACCGCCTACTTGATCTGCCAACCCCAACCAAGATACAAGAAAACATGGACCACCACCACCATCCACCAAGAGCACACCTTCTGGTCTCGCACAAAGATCTTCTTCATCCATGGTATCAACAGGGCAAACACCCCAACTTGGTGGAGATCCTCTATGGCAGCAATGGCGGAGTTGAATGCCGTTGACGGCGATGGATTCTGGCGGCGAGGGAGCGCAGGTGACAAGGGCAACGATCCAAAGACCAATGCGACGACAGCAACAGGGGCGCAGAGCTGTGCCGTTTGAAGAAATTTTCAACGTACAACCCGCGAGGATATATATATATATATATACTCGTGTGCTGTCAGTGGCTCCGAGTGGAACAACTCGGTGGCACTAATATGTGTAACTACAAGTAGTATAACACATCGGTGTCTCCGAAATGGTTCAACTCGGTGACACCAAGATGGAAACCTAGATTAGTCTAAATGATTTCGGTTTCACCGAGATTGAGTGAATTAGTCCAACCAAAATGCATGTACAAGGTTTTGGAGTTCAGTCCTTCTCAGATCGGTGACTCCGAGTGCGCCTCACCCGAAGGGTCCAAAAATAACTTGTTCAATTTTCATGATGTAGCAAGAATAGAATTTGAGACAAGAAAGCATAGATAGATAGAGGTGCTTAGGCATTCTTGTACATCCACTTGGCCAAAAAACCCAAGAGAATCAAAACAACAAATGGATGTCCTCGAATGAAGAATGCAAACCAACATGCTTTCACAATAAGATAGCAAATGAAATATGTGTGAAACATGCACAACCAATACTAGCATCTATCAAGCAATTGGTGATGACTAGGTCATCTATATATGAGTATATTGACTTAGGAGTCAAATGAGAGCATTTGATAATAGGTCATACTCATCGTTTAAGCATAAGTGGGGTTACCACTTTTACATAAAGCAATAATGTGTTCACACCATTAGAGTTGCTTTAGCTCAATTTTTAGAGCAAAGCTCCCCCTAGATGTGATATCCCCCCAAAGGGGGATGAACTATCCTTGGGTTTGTCGATGATGACTTCATGTAGATAGTGAAGATGTGGATGCTCAATGTTGATGTAGTCCATTAAGAGTTTGGAGCACCCGGTCCGGTCAGAGAGGCCTCGGCCTTGTTGCTGTTGGGGCTGGGCACCCGGGGGATGAGGGCCTGGGCACCCGGTGCCGGCTGGGCCAGCGGCCAGGAGAAGGCCGGGCACCCGGGGGTGGCGGCCCGGGCACCTGGGGTGGAGGGGCAGCGCCCAGCCTGCTGGGCCGGGCACCCGGGGGGCATCTCCAGCGCCAGGTGGGGAAGGGCCGGACACCCGGGGGTAGAGGCCTGAGCACCCGGGGCGGCGGTGCAACTCCCAGGTTGGGAGGCCGGGCACCCGACGGTCTCCTGGCCGGGCACCCGGGGCGACCAGGGCCATCTCCCAGCCGGAGGCCGGGCACCCGGAGGCATGGGGTCCGGGCACCCGGGGTGTCCCGAACCTCCACGTCTTTGCGTCCTTCTCGCTTCCTTCCTCCTTCTTCTCCTCCGTAGGTCTCCGGTGAACTTGGTGATCCCTCCATGCTTCCTCGTGATCATCTTCGAAGTACATACGAATGCATAGCGTGCCCATTTGAGGTAGAGTCCGACTCTCGAATGAATTTGAGTGGAGCTCGAAGAGGAAGGAGTTCACCTCATTCTCGATGGCGCGTGCACGAGCTCTTGTCCACGGTCCTCTCCGTCCTTGCGGTGGTGGTGTGGCGTCCATGGTGATGGTCGAGGGATGCTCCGCATCATCTCCCCCCCCTTGGGAGAGATCTGTCCACGGATCGTGATCTTCATCACCATGGGAAGGAGACGGCGTCGCCGTGTAGAAGTGGACGACTACCAAGCACGTATCATGTTGAAGCTCAAAATGGCCACTCTCTAATGTCGCACCGTCTTGTAATTCCTTCAAAAGGAGCAAAGATAACAAGCACTTGGAAAAACAAATGTGGTTGGCATTAAAGCAAAACCAAGCATTCAAGAGGTGATTCACCAAACAAGTGTTGTCATCAAGCATAGCATATGGTGTGACAAGGGAGTGTGGCATGGCATGTAAGCACATAAATTGAGAAAAATTGAGGACATCATGGAAACAATCATGCAAGGGTGAGGTAAAGGTGCTAATATGTGGGACAAGTGAACAATCATCTACCTCAATGTCATGGCAAGCATGCATAAGACTCTCAATGAACGGTCTATGGTAGGCATAAGAGTCATTCACAACACCTAAGAAGATGATATGACTAAACACATGCAAGTGCAAGACAATCTAAGCATAATGTGCATAGGGTGTAGTGAAAATCGTGTGGCACTCAACACAATACAAAGAGCAATTGTTCATCATGTGTGAGGCAATCAAATCAATCATGTGACAAGCAATGTGACATGGCATAAGTGAAGTAATTACATTGTTGCAACCAAGAATGTTATAGGACCAAGTAATCCAAGAATTGGATGCAACATGAGAAAGCATAGGAATCAAGTCGTGTGAACTAGTGGAGCGAAGATGCAACACACTAGAGGAAATCATGGCAATCATGTCATGTGTGCAAGTAGTAGGCATAGGCAATGCACATGACATATCGCAAGCACGAACACAAAGCAAGATCATAGTATCATCATAGGCATAGGTCATAGGTAGAACATGGCAATAACAAGCGATATCTCCACCAAGCTTGCAAATACACATACACATAGTAGAATCAATCATCATGTGTAATGCAAAGCATGGGTCACAAATGCATGGCAAAGACATAGTAATGAGCATATCATGCAAAGTGAACATGGCAATATGGGCATAAAGTGAGAAGTGGTAAATAACCCATAACCATGTGAGAGCCATGTAGAAGAAATGCGCGAAGTCTTTGCGCGGAGAGAGCGGTGGGAAAGGCAATCCATGTGATCCCGAGTCATCGTTTCTCTCTAGAGCTCGTTTTGTCAACTCATGGGATTGTGAGGTTGACAAGTATTCATGGGTACCTACACAAAAGAAACACAAACTAAAGAAATTGTGCGCGTGGTAAATGTACACATCATCCATCATGATGTGTATGTGCACATGTGAGTTAGCAGAAGATAAGCATCGCTCAAAGAAATTTGATGCATGGTATAAGAACATGTCATCCATCATGAAAGAGTAGTTGTTATGTATGACACGATGGGGGCACAAATTGAGAATGCAAGCATATGGCACATCACTAGCATGTTTATTCATGGGGAGCATATGGTGCACACAAGTAGCGGGATCATGCAATGGATAGGATGAATCAAAATCTCCTAAAATGTATGCGGAAACTATGGGGGTCTCCTCATGAGCAATAGTGGAAACATCATATGGAGAATATGAACTACATCCAAAACAATGCATATCGGAAGCTAGGTGGTCATGGCATGGCATATGAGATAAAAGATGCAAAGGGAGCATATTCATATCATCATAAGAAAAACAAATGCTAATAAACATGGGCTTGTCATCTATGCCATATGTGCAAATTGGGTTTATGTTGATGGCATATGCATAGTCACTACGATGAGATTGCAAATATGACATATTGTTGATCTCATGCATAGCATATGACAAGTCAAGCGGATTGTCAAACATGATGTGACCAAGAGAATTATCACAAGAAATCCTATGTAACATGGCATCACAACTATTAGACTCCTCATGGCAATCATCAAACTCATTATAAATGGGTAAATCATCGCATGAGAAATCATACTAGCATGAAGCATGGTAATAGGTGGGGCAACATCATGCAAGCAATCAATGTCAAGAACGTCCACTAGTGGCACAAGAGCATCACCTTCACCTATGTTACCTTTCTTGTTCCACTCAAGTGGTGTAGGTGAGGTGGGAAAGACCAAAGCGTGGTCAATGCCATCATCGTGATGGAACCATGTGGGGGTGCATCATATTCCACCATGGCCATCGTCTTGTCCATAGGAAGGACGAAGTCGTCGCGGATCGGCGCGTCATCATAAATGGGACCTAGCACCAAATGAGAAGACATAATAGAGGTAGAGGTTAAGTCGTTAGAAATCAAAATGGCCTCACATGTCGTATCAACTACCTCACTCTCTCTATGTGGTGGTGTCTCACTCACTACCTCAAGGTAGGTGCACTCAATGTCACATATGGTGGAGTCACTCAAATCACTCAAGTGGTGGTGTTGGTGGCTCTCCTCACAGGGGAATCGTGGCAACTCATCATATATGGGCTAGTGGTGAAGTCACGCTCACTCTCAATATGGTGGCACAAGTCACTCAAGTCATCATACGTCGCCGTGGTCGAAGGGAAAATCCCATGCTCAACCATCTCGTCGTCGTCACCGTGGATGAAGGCCGAAGATTGCACATCATCGCTCTTCTTCATGACCGAAGGGAAAATCCCATGCTCGATTATCTCGTCATCGTCACTGTGGATGGCCTTGAGAACACTTGGCGAAGATGACGAAGTGGTGGTAGTAGTCATAGCTCCGTCTTGTTGGTACTCATCTCATGGTCTTCTCTTGTGCTCATGAAGTCTGGCCATAGCTCGATGTAGAGCGTTTTGGGACTTGTAGGTGTATGCATCGTGAGCAACTTCATCTTGATGGTGTTGTAGTGCTTGAGCTCGATGACGTTCCAAAGATTGGCCACTTGAGCGTCGCCGCCTTGAAGATGATGAAGGGGAAGAAGACTTGTAGTTGATCACCATGTCTCGTACTTGATCCCTTTGTTCAGCCAACTTGGTGTCGAGGTAGTCCCTTATCCTTGCTTCGTTTTGGCAAATGTCGATGGCGAGTTGCTCAATGCCTTGCATTGCTCGTTGTAGTCCGAAGATGGACGTTTTGGTGATGTAGTCGTTCGCGTTGTCGTTGTCGTGGAAGACCGGAGATGAAATGCCTTGCCTATCCATCACAAGACTCGAGTAGAGGTGAGTAGGAAATGAGATAAACAATACCAAGTTACCTTTTCCCAAAGTTGAGGATGTATCCCGTTTCGCTCAATGTGAGATGAAAGAATAGTGGAATTGGTACCGGTGTTCATTCACACCTATCAAGTAAAGCTTATGGTGGAGCTTGGTGAGGATAGTGGCACAAAAATGTGATGCAAAATGTTAGCAAGAGTCAATAATGTTGGAAAAGATTCACAAATTCGCAAGAGAAACAAGTAGACCAATAGCAATATGTGGCACACGGAAACACACACACGGATAGATAAATGGGGCCGTGCAACCAAGGAATGAGCACAAAATGTGGAATCCACGGAAAACGCTCGTGTTGCACAACTCAAGAGAGACGCTATCACGATTGCTCAATAGGCGGATACGAAACTTGTGCACACCCTATAAGATGCAAAATGTATGAGCCTTCGATCCCAAGAATGCTATGTGTATGATGTTCCCGATGTTCCTCTCAAGATGATCCAAGATGATCGGATATGACAATATTATGTGCAATGTGGTATGATGCTATGGCTCTTGCTCATAAGCTCTTTGCTCTTTTTTTGCTTACAAGTTTATTCTTTTTTTCTTCTTTTTTTGATATGGCCACTTATGCGAAATGCACAAACCAAGATAGCAATTGTGTATATGTAGGAACAATCTTGTGACACAAGGGATGATATGATGCCAAGATGATACCGATATAATATGGTAGGTATGCAATGGAAGGTACGGATCACTAATGTGATACGGAGGTTACCGTTCTTGCTTATGGTTAGGTTGTCAAAAACGGTGAAGTGGTCGATGTCGATGACGACCTCGTGGCGATGATGAGTGGCGGTGTTCTTGATGTAGATACCAAGATGATGTAGACCCGTCCCTAATTAGCCGAAACACCTTAGGAAACAGTAAAAAACCGTGAACTCAAAATCTCAAGGAAAATGTCAAATGGTGGTAGCAGAAAGCGTTGGTGGTTCCGGAGTGAGCAATGCGGAAGTGGTGGTGGTGGTTGATGACGAAGCAACCGTCCCTAAGTAGCCGAAACACCTTAAGAGACTCAAGTCACCACTCAAGCAACCACAAATGCTATATGGATCAAAAATGGGTTAGGTTGCGAAAAGATATGGTGGTTTGGCGGATGATATGGTGGATGGCCTATGCGAAGATGCCAAAATGCCAAATTTTGGATGGAGTCAAATGATGTTGGAACCTATCTAAATGGATGGGGGATGTCAATAGCTACTCAACGAGCTAAAGAACGTCAAAATCGGACCCCGGGAGCGAAAGTTATGGCCGAAACGGTGAGTGTAAGTGGGCTGATTTGGGGGGTGCGGGCACCCGGGGTTTGGGGGTGCGGGCACCGGGGTGGTCAGGGGAAAACAGCCCGGGGGTGCGGGTGCCCGGGGCTTGGGGTGCGGGAACCCGGGGGGGGGGGTCAGCGGGGATGCGCGGGGGTCCGGGTGCCTGGGGTTTGAGGTCCGGGTGCCCGGGGGTGACGGATTTGGACGGAAATTCGTGGGGAGATGCAAGAAATTGGTGGATTTCGTGGAGGGAAAGGTGGAGATGGATGTGGGGAATGCTAGATCCACTTGAAACCAAGCAAATCCATGGACCAAATCCAACAAAATTCATCAAACCAACAAATCACAAAAAATTTTTGGGGCTATTTTTGGTAGGGAATGTTCGAAATTGGGAAGAACACACAAAATTAGGCTAGAAAACAAAGAGGGGAGGCTCCAATTTCGTGATAAACGTGGCTCATTATACCAAGATATTGTAGGGTGAAACCCTAAGTGAAGATCTTTCACGAATTGGAGGGGGAATCCCCAAGAACAAGATGAACACAAGAGAGAAAACAAGAGGAACACTCAAGAACAAGTCCAATCACACATCCACTAGACCAACAAACACACAAGATCCACAAGGTACATGAACAATCAAAGGGAAATAGATACATGGTAGAGTTCATCCCAAATCCTATGAAGGACATGAGGGCTTGAATCCCTAGGGATCTTCTCCAAGAGGAGGGCTTGATCTCTAAGAGGAGCTTCTCCAAGAGGAGGCCTTGATCTCCAAGAGGAGGTCTAGATCTCCAAAAGGAGGAAGATGAGCAAAGCTCTCTCTTTGTCTATCCAATACTTTGCTATCCCTCAAATGAGCTAGGTGGGGGGTACTTATAGTCTAGGGATGAATTGGGGGCACGAGAGGGGTACAAGGGTCAAAACCCATAAAATGCACGCAGGCATACGGAGGGGTCCGGGCACCCGGGGTGCGGAGGACCGGGCACTCGGTCCGGTCAGAGAGGCCTCAGCCTTGTTGCTGTTGGGGCCGGGCACCCGGGGGGTGAGGGCCTGGGCACCCGGTGCCGGCTGTGCCAGCGGCCAGGAGAAGGCCGGGCCCCCGGGGTGGAGGGGCAGCGCCCAGGCTGCTGGGCCGGGCACCCGGGGGGCATCTCCAGCGCCAGGTGGGGGAGGGCCGGGCACCCGGGGCGGCGGTGCAACTCCCAGGTTGGGAGGCCGGGCACCCAGGGTTCTCCTGGCCGGGCACCCGGGGCGACCAGGGCCATCTCCCAGCCGGAGGCCGGGCACCCGGAGGCATGGGGTCCGGGCACCCGGGGTGTCCCGAGCCTCCACGTCTTCGCGTCCTTCTCGCTTCCTTCCTCCTTCTTCTCCTTTGTAGGTCTCCGGTGAACTTGGTGATCCCTCCATGCTTCCTCACGATCATCTTCGAAGTACCTATGAATGCATAGCGTGCCCATTTGAGGTAGAGTCTGACTCTCGAATGAATTTGAGTGGAGCTCGAAGAGGAAGGAGTTCACCTCGTTCTCGATGGCGCGTGCGCGAGCTCTTGTCCACGGTCCTCTCCGTCCTTGCGGTGGTGGTGTGGCGTCCATGGTGATGGTCGAGGGATGCTCCGCATCACTTGCGCTTGCCTTTTAGCTAGTGGTCTTGTGGTGGAAGATCATCTTGAGCTTGTGTTCCCTCAAAAGAAGTGGGGCCATACTTCTCTTGTTGAGGAAAAACTTCGTCTTGGGGTATTGATCTTCTTCCCATTCAACTCCATTGGCATTGAACTTTCATTCAAAACCAACACCTTGATTCTTCCGGTGTCTTCCTTGCTTGCGTACAATTTCTTTGAATTGCTTAATTCCAACAAGACTCCTGTATACCCTTTCTCTATAATTCCCTTCAATCTTTCTCAAGTAGAATCGTTAGTGGAATCAAGAGAATTACTAGAAGCAACAATATTGGATTTAGTATGGCATTGTTACTACTAGAAGAAGAATCTTTCTTGCTCTTGTTACTATGTTTAACTTGTGGCATATAAGTAGACAAGAGGAGACGTTTGTCAATGTAAGAAGAACTCTTCTTTCGAAGATCATCATTGATTGCTTTTAGAAACTCATGCTCTTTCTATAAATTTAGCTTCTCGAAGCGTAGCTTCTCATGAGTTCTTAGGAGCTCTCTATGATCCTCTTGAGTTGTTTCATGAGCTAACTTAAGAGTGTTTTATTCTTTAGTTAGTCTCTCAATCTCCTTCTTAGCATTGTCATTTGTTTCATCTTGACTATCATGATTACTAGCAAGTTCATAATAGTTCACATCACTAGTTTTACCAACAAGAAAATCATCATCACCTAACAAGTCATCTTCATCACTATTGAAATCAAGATACTCGGGGTGTGATACCTTGGGGCCTTTAGCTATGAAGCATCTTCCAATTCCTTAATTTGGTGAATCAAATATGTCGTGGGAGTTGGATGACACTAGTGCAAGACCGACAACACCTTCATCTTGAGTATAGTCGGAGTCGGAGTGATAGCATCTCTCGGAGTGAGTATCGGAGTCAGAGCCGGAAACCCATCCACCAACATGAGCTTGATGTCTTCGTCTTTTGTAGATCTTTGAGGACTTGTGTTTCCTTTCTGAATGCTCTCTTCTTCGAGAGGGTCTTCACTCATAACGATCATCTCTACTCCTTCTCTCGCTATGAGGTGGTTCATCTCTTCTACTCCTCCTTTTTGGCGAGTATTCTCTTTTCTTGTAGGGTGCCGTACACTCATTGGAGTAGTTTCTGGGTCTTCCATAATTGTAGCAATTATAATCACGACTAGAAGATCTTTTCTCATTGTAGGACCTTGAATTGGAGCTTCTATCTTTGCTTCTACTCTTGTAGAATTTGTTGAAGTTTTTACCATTAGACTCCATTCCTGATTGGACACTAGCTTGTCACTTGATATTGTAGGAGCATCACTTGAAGCTTTGTATGCACCACTTGACTTCTTGTGGACCTCCTCCTTATCCTTGAGTGACATTTCATGAGCAATAATTCTTCCATTGACTTCCGTGGGCTTGAGATCTTTGTATGGGCATCATTTGGATCAATGTGCACACATTATCATATTTTCCATCCAAGGCTCTAAGGATCTTCTTGATGATGAACTTGTTGGTCATCTCTTCATTTCCTAAGCCGACAATCTCATTTGTGATGAGAGCAAGCCTAGAGTACATTTCAGCGACTCCTTCACCATCCTTCATCTTGAACTTGTCAAGTTGACTTTGAAGCACATCCAACTTGGATTCCTTGACGGACTCGGTACCTTCATGCATATCAACCAAAGTATCCCAATTTCCTTTACATTCTCAAGGTGGTTGATTTTGTTGAAATCCTCGGCGCACGAACCATTGAAGAGAATATCACAAGCTTGAGCAATATATTGCAACATCTTCAATTCTTTCGCGATCGCTTCACGATCCGGTTCTCTACCATCCTCAAATAATTCACCTTGCAAGCCAGCACAAACAACAGCCCAAACAGTGGGGTTATGACCAAGAATATGCATTTTCATCTTATGCTTCCAACTTGCAAAATTTGTACCATCGAAATATGGACCTCTACGGTGATAATTACCCTCACTAGACGCCATACTCTCCTAGGTTGTGAAACCAAGGCTATGGTGAACACAACAATGGAAACCAAGGCTTACGGAGATGTAACGCCCCAGATTCGATGCGCCAGGTGTCTGCCAGTTATTCGCCGTCGTTGCCATGTCATTTGTTTGCGTGTTGCTCTTTGCCATGTCATCATATGCATTTCATATAATGTCATCATGTGCATTTCATTTTGCATACGTGTTCGCCTCATGCATCCGAGCATTTTCCCCGTTGTCCGTTTTGCAATACGGCACTCCTATGTCCCCCGACGTCCTCTTTTGCCTCTTTTCGTGTGCGGGTGTTAAACGTTCTCGGAATGGCCCGAGGTTTGCCAAGCGGCCTTGGTATAGCACCGGTAGACCGCCTGTCAAGTTTCGTGCCATTTGGAGGTCGTTTGATACTCCAACGGTTAACCGGGTAACCGCAAAAGCCTCTTTTGTTTGCAGCCGAACACCCCTTTCAAAGTGGCCCAAAACCCAGCGAACTCCCCTCCATGCTCTCGGTCGTTCGATCACGATCGTGTGGGCGAAAACCGCTCCCCATTTGGACTTTCCTATCTCCTTCTACCTATAAAACACCTCCTCCCCCGAAATTCCGGATCAAATCCACCCCTAACCCTAGCCCCGCTCCTCTCCGCGCCGCCGGACACGTCCGGTCCGGCCGGACAACGTCCGCCGCCGCCGCCCTGACCAATCAGCGTCCGCCACGTGGCCTCTCCGCCGCCAGCCACCGCGCCCCGCCGCCGCCGGCCCGCCGCGGCCCATCGCGGGCCCTCCCCGGCCCGGAGCGCCGCCGCCGCCGCCGCCGCCCCGCAGGCGCCCGTGCCCCGTGCTCGCCGGGCCCGCCGCCGCGCCGTCGCGCGCCTCCGCCGCCGTCGCCGACCTCCTTCGCCGCCTCGCCGCCGTTGCGGATCCCGCCGCCGTCGTCCTCCCCCATCGGTGCCCCGCGTCCTCCGCGCCTCGGAAGCCGCCGGCGCCCTGTCCGCCCGCCGGCGGCATGCGCCCGCGCCTCCTCCGCCGGAGCCGCCCCGGACCAGCGCCGCGCCGGCCCGCGCGCCACCCGACGCCGCCGGCCCCGGATCCGGCCGGCCCCAACTCCCTCCGGCCTTCCCCGACCACGCCGGCGTCTCCCCCCGCGCTCCGGGAAGCCCCAGCCGCCGTCAACCTCGTCTCCGGCGAGATCCCGATCCGGCCGTTGACTTTTCGCGAGGGTAAAAATCCAATAAGTCCCTGATATTTGTTTATTTTCATGCCTTGTTAATCGCATCATAACTCTGTGCATACTGCTCCGTTTCGTGCGTGTAATATGTCGAATTGTTCGCCTCGACGAGTACTTCATTTAATTCCATTGCATCATGTTCATTTGAGTTCATCTTGATGCCCGAAATGCTGTTGGAAGAGTGCTATGTGATGTTAATCTGCTGAAACTGTTATAACATGCTCATTTGTCATTTTTGCCATGTTTGATGTGTGCATCCTATGGGGTTGATGTCTACATGTGTTTTGATCTATGATATGACATCTTTCCAGTGGTGCCATCCATGTATTTTTGTGAGTTGTGTGCTGAGTGCATCAAGCTTGCTAAGTAGGATACTTGCTGTTACTGTTTTGCTAGGCTGAATCTGTTATTTCGTGATGCCATGTAAACTTGCTGCTACAAGTCATTCCACGCATAATCTGGAGATGTTCACTAAGGATGTTTTGTTATACATGTCTTGCTCTATCCATTAATGCCCCTGGTTGCATTTATAGCCTACTGTAACATGTTGTAATCTTGCTCCAAACTTGCTAAATAATGTTGCTGTCAGCCTGTTAACATTAAGTTCAATGTTGCCATGATTGTTGTTAGTGATCCATGCACCCTATGAACTTGTTCTTGCCATGCTTAGCTTCATAAACATGTCTTCTTACTGTTGGTTGCCTTGCCATGCCATGTGTTGCTCTGTGGTGAGTGGTTCACGCTCACCAACATGCCTACTTATTGTTGTTCCTGCCATGTTTGAATCTGTCATATAATTTGCCATGTTTACATGGGTGCCAACATATCTTCTGATCCTTTTTGGCTCATGGTCACTAAGGGACTTTTGTTCTATGCAATTAGTATATTCATGCCATGCCTTTGTTTGCCATGATAAGTTCCTGTAACATGTTGTTTGATAGCTCTAAACATTGCAACCTGATGTTATTTCTGCTAAGCCTGAAACTGTTATTATTTGCAATCTTCCCATGTCCTTTTGGGCATGATCTAGTGATTTCTGGAGATAGCTCAGTGTTCATCTTCTATCATGCTTTACCTGTACTTCATGCCCATGCCTTTTGTTCTTACGTTGAGGTGCTGTAGCATGTTGTTTTGATGCTTGCAATATGCCTACTTGCTGTTTTGGACAGATTGTTGCTATAACTTGTATAGTGTATGTGTTGAACCGTTGCTCCGTTTTGAGTGTGCTCTATATGAAACTTGCTTGATTTTGCATGTAGTTTCATATTATCATGTTGCATCCTTGTTTTGAGGTGTTTGCTTGATGTTTGTATGCATTTTGCATCAATGCCATGTTTAACTTGTTTTGCTCATATCTTCTAGGCCGTAGCTCCGAACTAAATGAACTTTATATGTAACTTGACTAGAATCTCGTGTAGATCATCTTGGTGCATCTTAACTTGCTGTTTAACAACTTGGACATAAGGTTTATTCAGATCTGGACCCATTTCGAAATTTGCATACGAGGACTTACCGGAATTGTTATATGTTGTTTCCGGCCTCATTTAAACTTGCCTTGATGTGTTGTTCTTGTTTGCATCATATCTTGCCATGAGTAGCTTCATGTAGCTTTGTCATGCATCATGCTTGTTGTGCATCATATCTTGTCTATGTGTGGTGTGTTTACTATGTTGTGTGCTTCTTCTTGATAGTTCCCGTTTCGTTGCGATCGTGAGAATTCGTTCGTCTCCGCTTGGTTCGTCTTCGTGGCTTCATCTTCTTCATGGACTCGTTCTTCTTCCTTGCGGGATTTCAGGCAAGATGACCGTCACCTTGGATCTCACTACTATCATTGCCATGCTAGTTGCTTTGTTCTATCGCTATGCTGCGCTTCCTATCACTTGTTCCTTAAGCCTCCCAAATTGCCATGAACCTCTAACCTTTAACACCCTTCCTAGCAAACCGTTGTTTGGCTATGTTACCGCTTTGCTCAGCCCCTCTTATAGCGTTGTTAGTTGCAGGTGAAGTTGAAGATTGCTCCATGGTGGACAGGGTTATGTTGGGATATCACAATATCTCTTATATTATTAATGCATCTATATATTTTGGTAAAGGGTGGAAGGATCGGCCTTATGCCTGGTGTTTTGTTCCACTCTTGCCGCCCTAGTTTCCGTCATACCGGTGTTATGTTCCCGGATTTTGCGTTCCTTATGCGGTCGGGTGATTTATGGGACCCCCTTGACAGTTCGCTTTGAATAAAACCCCTCCAGTAAGGCCCAACCTTGGTTTTACCATTTGCGTCACCACCACCTACTTTTCCCTTGGGAGTCGCTCTCTCGAGGGTCATATTTATTTTAGCCCCCCCCGGCCAATGCTTGTCTAAGTGTTGGTCCAAACCGAGCGATGTCCGGCGCCCCCTGGGCAACCAGGGTCTATGCCAACCCGACGTCTGGCTCATCCGGTGTGCCCTGAGAACGAGATATGTGCAGCTCCTATCGGGATTTGTCGGCACAGCGGGCGGTCTTGCTGGTCTTGTTTTACCATTGTCGAAATGTCTTGTAAACCGGGATTCCGAGACTGATCAGGTCTTCCTGGGAGAAGGTATATCCTTCGTTGATCGCGAGAGCTTATCATGGGCTAAGTTGGGACACCCCTGCAGGGTATAATCTTTCGAAAGCCGTGCCTACGGTTATAGGCAGATGGGAATTTGTTAATGTCCAGTTGTAGATAACTTGACACCAGATCCGAATTAAAACGCATCAACCACGTGTGTAGCCGTGAGGGTCTCTTCTCGGCGGAGTCCGGGAAGTGAACACGGCTTCTGTGTTATGATTGACGTAAGTAGGAGTTCAGGATCACCTCTTGATCATTACTAGTTGACAACCGTTCCTTTGCTTCTCTTCTCGCTCTTATTTACGTATGTTAGCCACCATACATTGCTTAGCCACTGCTGCAACCTCACCACTTTACCCCTTCCTTTCCCATTAAGCTTTGCTAGTCTTGATACCCATGGTAATGGGATTGCTGAGTCCTCGTGGCTCACAGATTACTACAACAACAGTTGCAGGTGCAGGTTATGCGATGATCATGACGCGAGAGTGATGTTTGCTTGTTTGGAGTTCTTCTTCTGCTTCTTCTTCGATCAGGGGATAGGTTCCATGTCGGCAGCCTGGGCTAGCAGGGTGGATGTCGTTTGAGCTTCTGTTTGTGTTTCATCCGTAGTCGGATGTTGCTCTTATGTAATATGATGTTGTATTCGTGTGGCATTGTATGCCTCTTGTATGTATCCCCATCTATTTATGTAATGTTGATGCAATGATATCCACCTTGCAAAAGCGTTTCAATATGCGGGTCTATCCTTGGTGGGACCTTCGAGTTCCTCTTGGATAGGGTCGCATATTGGGTGTGACAGGAGACCAAAGCTCTGATACCACTTGTAGGATCGGAAGTATGTCAGGGGGTGATTAGACTACTTGACCAAATAAAACCTAACCTTTTCCCAATTTTAATTGTAGGCAGATTTTAGCAATTATGCAAATCAAGCAACACCCTACACATGCAATTATAAGAGTATAACAACGGAAAGTAAATCATTGCACATGTAAGTAAATGGAAGGGTTTGGAGAAGGCAAACGTAATGGGGACATGGTGATTTTTGGTGTGGTTCCGATAGGTGGTGCTATCATATGTTCATGTTGATGGAGACTTCAACCCATGAAGGGTAACGACTGCGCGAGTACACGGAGGGATGCAACCACGAAGGGTCCACTAAGAAGCAACCTTGTCTATACCACCATGGCCATCGTCCATGAAGGACTTGCCTCACTCAAATGATTTCTTCTCCAAAAACTTATCAACCTGCGATCTTTCAAGTTTATTAATAAGTTATATAAGTACTATCTAGATGCAAAATCAGCTATTCAAATGTAATCTATGATTTGTAAATTGTTTGACATGAACCACCAGAATGAACTATCTACCAGATTTTATAAAGCTCATTCATAACAAAAACAAATAACATATTCACAAGCATTGGCTAAACAAATGTTCCAATAAAGCAGGCATGGAAAGTGAATCATGGAGAGTGCACACACAGGACCAGGGAACGGCTGCCTACTACAAGAGAAAGAAGTTTCTGTGCCCCTACTGTACCACTAAGCCAAAGCCCAAGGATGGGCTCTTTGAGCATGTTTTGTATCATGCACGGGATGCATCGAAGAGTGGAGAGGATGCCAAGATCAGGGCGCAACATGCAACCCTCCTGAAGGCTCTGACACCCGTTTAGTAGCCCTCCGTCATCTTGATCATCTAATGTTTTACTTTGTTAAAGTCCATGTGGTTGTGAACTGTTGGAAGATTGTATATTTTTGTAATGTATTATGTGAACCATTGGAGTTTATTTATGGTTTATATTATCTTGTAAAAAAAGAGTGCTACAAAGAATTTTAAAGGAGTCTAGCAAATGTATGAAATAAATAGAAAGGAAATATAAAACAATAATAAAATGATGTGCAAATATAGGGTCCATGGCTTATATTATCTTGTGTTCAAAATAATTTTAAAGGAGTCTACCAAATGTATGAAAGAAATAAAAATAAATATAGAAGAGTAATAAAATAGTAGTTAAAAAAGGTGTGTTCAAAAATCAACATCTGAATTAAGAATCGAGTTTTCCATGCCCTCCCGTGTCATCTAGTGTGCAAATATAGGGTCCATGCCTAATATGGGATCGTTTGGACAAACTATGGCACAGTTAACCCTAAACCCTATCTCATTCCCCTTGAAAACCATGCACCCTTGTTCATCATAGCTAAGTTGTATGAAGGAAGTTTCATGAAAATATCCGTACTCGTGGTTTCTTATTTCTTTCTAGTACCTTAGTAACATAAAACGATGATGTGCGCAAGTTTCATCTTTTTTTTTGATTTTTTAAATTAGTTATCCCCAACTGTCAGGACCCCGATCCTAAGTCACACCATCTAGCAGGTAACACATCATATCACTTTGCGGCCTCATGCATGGTATTCCCACGGCTGGAGCCTTACCTTGGCCGGGACCGTTTGCGCCTTTTGGCTCACGTATATGGTTGTGTTGCTAGCATCCATATGACAGAGAACCCGAGCCGCATGACTAGTCGTGAACCCAAGGTGGCACAAACTTACAGGGACATGCATATATGTAACCCAGCAATGAACGTGCCGGTCATCAACGTATGAACCCAAGTCGTAGCAAGCTACAAGGACTTAAAGGAACAACGTGTGACATTTCCCCGAAGGGACAGACACAGAACAAAGAAGGATACATGCCGGCCAACCTAAGTGTTCCGGAGCAGTAGCGAACTACCATGGCTCAGTGAGGCACCAGGAGACATTTCCCCATAAGGAAGGCCACCAAGAATAAACAACTAGGCGTTGGATGCCACACATAGCAAGCATTTCAATAACATATACTCAATATGCTCGATATGTGTAAATACAACATGGCATCACAACAAAACTCTACGACTCAAGTATTTATTCAATAGGCTCCGAGGATCCAGATATTACAAACATGGGTCTCATGACCCAGCATTCAAGTCATACAAGTAACAAGTAAATGCGGAAGCATAAACATGTCTGAGTATAGACATCAGACTATCTATAAGACCCTCCAAAGGAGCCAGACCTCTGTCTGGGATTCCCAAGCTAATAGTCAAAGCCCACGAAGAACTACTAGTGAGACTCAAGTCTCTCTCCAAAAACATAAATTAAGCAAACGTGAGTACAAATGTACCCAGCAAGACTTACATCAGAACTAACTACATATGCATCAGTATCAACAAGGGGTGGTGGAGTTTAACTGCAGCAAGCCAACTTTGACTCGGTGGCTATCCTGAACTACGACTGCCTGTAACTTCTTTGAGGTGGTGCACACGAGTCCACATATTCACCATATCAATACACCACTATGGATCCGCTCCTGTCTCCCTATGAGAAGGCCATCCATAGCACTCACGCTTATCTTGCACATTTTAGAGTATCCAGTTCTAGTTATCTATGAACAATGTAAGCGTTCAAGTAGTCCATATCCGCGGACGCGACTATTCGAATAGATCATATTACCCTGGAGGGGTGTACTTCTTCACACACGCCCTCACCACTTATCGCGTTTTACACGACATGTACTCGACAACCTTCAAGCGGAAGCCCAGCGAGGGTGTCAGCCAGGACCTGACTAACCACACAAGTCTCTAGTCCCGGTTTATCGCTTATTCGAGTTCCATCCGCAAGGAAGTCTGGCCGGGGTTTCCACCACGGCCCCGAACGATGTGTACAGGATTCCCAAGCCCACCAAACAGACGATGCTTGGTACATCGTGCCACTGTCCCTAGTCTGTCCAAGGCCCACCTGTACTGGGTGCCACTTGGTACACTACTAACACAACCTACAAACACCAGAAACTAGTTGCAACTCTTGGACAGAGATCGAGGCGATTAATAAGTCGAGAGGGGCACTTAAGCATTCCAATGCGTGGTAGTAACTGTCTTGGATCACAAACACAAAACTCAGTTCCTGAGGACGGTTTCAATGAGACAACCCACCATGTACTCCTACAAGGCCTCTCATCGCTACCTTTACCAAATCATGTTCACACACTTAGCTCTCAATAGTAGGACATGTTGCTCACCATCCCAATCCATCCTGGATGAATCAGACCCGACACAACTCTAAGCATAGCAGGCATAACAAGCAAGCATGAATGAGTAGGCACATCATGGCTCAAAAAACTCCTACTCATGCTAGTGGGTTTTTACTAATTACTATGGCAAAGACAGGTCATGCAGAGGAATGGGTTCAACTACCGCAACATGTAACAGTTGAATCGTTGTTATCCTAATGCAGTAAAAGAGAGCAAGAGCAAGAGAGTGGGATTGTATCGGAATGCTCAAGGGGGGTTGCTTGCCTGGCACTTCTGAAGATAGTAAAACTCTTCATTGGTGTCATCAAACTCATCGTCGAAACTACGTCCACTGAGAGGGAACAAACGCCGGCAAACAAGAGGGAACACAAACAATGCAATGTAACAATATGATGCATGATCATGACATGACAATATGCTGTGATTTGGGCTGATGCAACTACTAATAGTTTAAATGAAGTTGGTTTTGAACCCAAGGTTCAAATTCAGACTCAACATAGGACATTTAAAATGCCATTTATTCAAATTGTCATATACAGTGGTTGTAAGTTGTTCAAACATGCATGAAAATGCCATAAATAGATTCTTTGGATTTTTCTGATAATTTTTCATATATAAATCTTTTTCATTGGAGTTATAAATTATTTTCTATGATTTTTAGAAGTTTTAAGTATTTTCTAAATTAAATAAATCATTTATGATTTAATTTAAATCCAGAAAAGCATTTCTGCATCACCAGTCAACCATAGTCAGACCTGATGTGCAAGAACCATGTGTCATTGATACAGTGGCTAAACGGGGATAATTAACCTAAACTAACTATTATTTTAGTCAGCTAATTAATAGCGGGGCCCACCTGTCATTGACATGGAGGGGTGGTTAGGCACTAAGTAGACCGGGGTTAACCGAGATTTAGTCATCGGCGGCGACTAGGGACGGTGGAGGGCGTCGGAAATTCTCCTCCATGACCATTTGAGCAACGGAGCGGCTCTACCGAACCAGCGCGCTGCGGCGCATCGGAAGGAGGCAGCGACAGGTGCTGGGGTGCGGTGTAGCGATAGCAGTGACAAGGTTTGACGGTAGCCGGAGCACGGCTTGCTCGGGTGCGAGGCGCCGGTGGACAGGAGAGCTGGCTAGAGGTGGCACTAGCCTCCCGGTGGCTCCAGGAGCACACGGGACACGTGGGTTCGGGCAGGGGGTGCACGGATTGCTCGAGCTCCACGACAATGGCGACCAACGATGCTCGGGCTTGCGGGGATGATGCTACATATCGAGAACGATGGCGAGGGTAGGGGAGAAGGAGCAAGGCCTCATAGCAAAATAGTAGGGGCGGTCAGCGGGCTCGGGGATGAGCTGCAGGAGGCGAATCGAGTGGCGGCGTTCATCGAGGCAGGGGACAAAGATGATGAAGTTGGAGACGCTGCGGTGCTTCCTAACTCGTCTTCTTTGGTGTGAAGATGAAACACAGCTCGGCGGAGCTCAGAATCATGGCGGAAGGACTAGGCGGCGACTATGGCCACGTCAACGCAGCGCGACGGCAATGGGTGCTCTCAGGTGGTGCTCAAAATCGAGCTGTGGAGGAGGAGAGCGAGGCAGAGGGAGCTCAGGGAGGAGGGAAAAGTGAGGGGGGGGGGGCTCGGGCATCTCCAGATGCGGATTAGATCGAGGGAGGGGCAAGCAGGAGGTGGCCAGGGCAATCGCGCGGCGGCACCCACCTCCCTGCCTGCCTGGAGGGAGGTAGCAGGTGACTGGCACTGGGCAAACACAATGCTGGGCCGTCCAGTGGGCTCTCATGTACTCTCTCTCTGATTTCCTAATTTCTTTCTGTTTTTCTATTTTGCATGTTTATTTGAATTCGATTACTGGACCAAATCAATTTTGTAAATGCTGAAACCTATTGTGGATGCTGAAATAATTATTCCAGGGCCCACACAAAATTTCAGAATTATTGGGGCTAGGGAATTATTTATAGAAATTTATAGCCCCAATTCAAATACCTAGTGACTTAATTCAAAGACCAAAAATGCGAATGAAAAATATGCGTCACCACTGGATAAGGTTTTCACCTTTCTCACTAGACATGACCATTTTTAAAGGGCATCTTCGTTTCACTGAAAGTGTTTTGAGTTGAACCTATTTGAATTATGTTTGGTGTTAGGGTTTAGTCAACCCCATTTCAAGTTTAACAAAATTTAAACATGATGCATGGATGCTTATGCAATGACAAGCAAGGCTAGAGCTAGGGCTGTGACACCAACCCTAGCACTCAATCCCCTCTCAAAACCCCTCAAACCCCTCTCAAAACCCCGCACTACCAGGGCCGTTGGATCACTGTTTAGGAACGGTTTAGATCATGCGCTAGGGTTTGCCATGGTCGATCTGTGAGATGAGGCCTGATTGGTTTGATCGGGCGACTGCTCCGTGACCGTGGACATGAGTGGCCCACACAGTAGCGGGGACCAGGGACACACAACAGCGGCCATGGGCCGCCTGCTAGGCCGATGGGCCATCGCAGAGGAATAGTTTCAGCCTACCATGCATGCGCGCTGCTTTGTCGCATCAAGGCAATTAGTGCACCGTCGGGACGAAACTTGTCTGATTGATACACCTCGATTCAATGTGAAAAGACGGAGGCAGTGTTCCGTTGAACTCCCCACACCGACGATCCACTCCATGCACTCCTCTCATTAAATATCAGTGTGCGGCATCGTTCCACCGATGCTTCACTCCATTTCTTCTATGCGCCGTGCAATCCAAAGCTAGTTCAGCCACCATGGTGAGGACGCTACAGACTGCAAGGATCTCCACGGGAGGTCTATGCCCCAGGGTGCCGGTGCCCGACACAAGCGGCAACTCCAACTCTGGCGCATCCTCGTTGGGCTCCAACTACTCCGAGCTTGAGCCCACGCTGTCCGAGCTGTCTCGTAATCGCAGGAAGCTCAAGGAGGACATCGAGGAGGAGGTGGCCTTCGAGGCGATGCAGGATCACCTCGACATCAATGGTGTGGAAGATGCGGCTGAGGAAGACGCACTGCCTCCTATGCCTGATGCCGCCGTGCTCATTGCCCAGCCCGAGGAGGCCCTGCATGCGGCGCAACAGCAGCTCGACTAGGTGGTGCTAGCCATGTCTTTGTCAACGGCGCAAGCAGAGGCTGTCAGGCACCGAGCGGCTGAAGAAGAAGCCATAACTCGAGAGCAGAGGAGGTCGGCTACTCTGCGTGTAGTGGCCGCCGTCAAGGTGGAAGGCGAGGGATCAGACATCTTCATCCTATCCTCATCCTCCAACGAAGACCAGAACAACGATGATGAAAACACCATCGCCCTTTCGGATGATGAAGACAAGTAGCCATCCATCTGTTGTCACTGTCAGCATCGGCTGACCATCTTATGTCACCCCTCCCCTTAAAATATTGTATTAGTTAGTGTAATATCACTATATTAGTTCTCTCTCTTAATCTATGAACATGTTTGCTAAGTTAATCTAAATCTCTGAATCTATTAATATGTCGTGTTTTACACCGCCACATTCTCTCTTTCTAATGCCACTGATTCATGGGCCCTTCTGTAACATAGAAATGTCAAATCAACTAGCCCCGGCTATGCCAATAAGCAAACAAACGCACACGGCTGAAATGGCTAGCTCGATGCATAATAAAGCGATGGCCCCGAGTTCGACCCCACGGGAGGCATTATACTATTCCACTTTGTTTTGCAAACTGACATGTGGGTCCAGCGGTGTCCCAATCATAAGTATATTTTTACTATTTTTAACTAGTATACTATACACTAACAAGTGGGTCCTGGTGTCCCACACGTCAGCATATGCGTTAGGTAACGATCAACTACATTGACCCAATGGAAACGCTTCGTTTTGGGCAGACTTGAGTGTGGGACGAGTGGTGGAGGGGAAAAGTGAGGGGCGTTAGTAAAGTGAGGAGTGCTAAGCAACCGAGGGAATTGAAATAGAAATTCCTATAATTAATGGGTGGATTAGTGCTTACATCCAACTGCGCCAACCCACCGGATTTATGACACCTCGTGCCCAGTTCTTTTTCATGCCCCCATGCAGGTTGCAGGGGGCTACATACTAGAAGAAAAGAAAAAGAAAGAAGACAACGATGGCGACATGGCTAGGGCAGGAGAGACCTCATGCGCCAAAGTCGTTCTCCTTCTCCTGCTGCACCAGCGCCTCGCCCACCTCTTTCTCGGCCTGATGTTGGTCCTCCATGCCGAGCTCCTCCAGCAACACCTCCATAGGGAGGTTGGGGGAGGCGCTTTTGACACCGGAAAGGATTTGGTTTGCCATCGCGCGTGCCATCCGGGTCACCTCCGCCTCTTGTGCCGCCTCTCCCTTCTAACGGAATTCTTCAAACAGCACCGCCAGATGTTGGAAGAAGAACAACAGATGGTTCAACTTCCCTTCATCGAAGGTGTGGTATGGGACGAACCTGTGGAGGCTGAGGACATGCATGTCCTTGTTTAAGCGAAGGTATACATCCTATAGTGACGCCACACTCCCGTAGTGCTCGGTGTGGAGGTTGGCGATGATCCGCTTTGCTTCGCGATGACGAATCCGCTCCACCTCTATGCGGCCGCAATGCTCTGTGGTCTCACTCTCCAGGAGAACGGCGGTGCCTCTGAGGACGCCATGGAGTTTGAGGATCTCAGCATCCTTGGCGGTGAGGTTGGCACACATCTACTCCCACTCGTAGTGGTTGACCTCGTGTGACATGGCAGCAAAGGAAGGAGGGCTACTGTGAAGAAAATGAAGGCAAGGGCTCACAGGCTCAGAGGGCTCGGGGGCTTGTGCGGCAGCAAGACAATGAAAACGGAGGAGGAGGAACCGACCTTGATGCCCACCCTTATATAGGATGGGAACAGAGGTATGGCGCCCTCTCCCATCAACACCCTCTCCAATCGATGCAAAACAACCAACGCGCATGGCAGGCAGTTTGGTTCCCCGGTGAGAACTCAAATGCCTGCAGGGCGCGTTGATTCACATAGTGGGGTTTAATTGCGCAAGAGCATAATTGCTCCTGTGTAGTATGAACCCCGAGGAGAATTAATGGAGGATTGACAACATGTAAGACGTCGCGTGTTCAAACTAGTGGTGGCAGGGGTCAAAAGATTTGATTCCTGCTCCTAGCAAGATTCTCACGCCTCGTGTCAGGGTCATCGAGTATCGAAGTGACTGATCAGCCAGTGGGTTGTGCAACTGGGTTGAACTAGCCCTTCGATGGACACTTAATGCATAGTACATGGGGCCTGGCTCCTTACATGTACTAAAACACACCTACTGCTCACTGATCAGACCTAGCGAGAAAAATGACCGACACTTGTGGCCCATGCATTTGCATTGGGCATTATCCTAGCAAACATGAGAGAAATTTATCAGGTCCAAGCCCAGGGGCTACTATCAGTGCCGTGAATGGTTGCTCCACGAGATCAACCATGCGCGAGCCACTGGAAAATCCCTGCTTGGCCAGAGCCATCGAAGACTCAAGACCCGGGAACGAAAACTCTCGGGAATTGCCCCGCTTCCGTACTGATGAAGGCACCACAATTCCACCACCTCATGCATGGCGGGATGAATCTACCTCGTGAGGACTGGTCTGCCACGTTATGGCCATGCAGGTTGGGTGGTGGATGAGCATAATTCATCAGGGGTGAGTCAATGACCCGCTCACCCCACGAGCGACACCTGCATTAGTATGTGGCACTTCCAAGCTGGGGCATGACCACATGCGATGGTGATGCATCTGGAGTTCATTCGCAGAGATAAGGAGGTGACGACACATCCGTGTGCATTTAGTGCGCTCACGCACCTTGTCAGCTCAGGGCAGTTCCTTAGCAAATGTGCCATTGTGGTATCCCTTGGCCTCTAAAGGAGGACCAGACAAAAGTAGAAAAAGGCTGGACACTTGTTATAACAACAGTAGGAGCACACTATGCTTCCCTTTCTTGGAAAGGACTTGTAGCTCTAATCCACTCATAAACACACACAAAAAGCAGGAGTTCGGTATTCCGCACCATGCGACCCAAATCTGGGTAAATCCTTGTGTCCATTATGCATACTTTGGTAGTGTAGGTCCATGCCTTCGTACCCCAATCCTGAACTAGCATAACAATGTCAGCAGTCCATGGTGTCACGCGTGTGTTCTGCACACGCGCCCCGACAGTGATTTCTATAGTTTTGTATTTCTCTCCGATCTATCCATTTAGTTTGGCCAACTAGATTGATTTATCTTAAGTGGGAGAGGCGCTTTGTGTTAGGTTCAATCTTGTAGAGTCCTCACTTGGTGACAGAAGGAGTAGTGAGGCACGTATTTGTATTGTTGCTACTAAGGGCAAAACGACGGGGTTCGATCATATTGTTTAGTCTCACTTTGTCTATATTATGTCATCATGCTTCAAGTTACCCTATTTGTTATAAACTTAATACCTAGGGAGGTATGCATAGAAGGACTCTTGAAGTGGAGTCATAGTAGTAGGCATCAGTAAGTTAAATGGTCTACTTTTCACAGACATAATGCCTATGTATTGATCATTCCATGAATAACATCATAACTATGCGCTTTTCTATCAGTTGCCCAACAGTAATTTAATCCACCATTGCTATGTTCATGAGAGAGGTGCCTTTAGTGAAAGCTATGCCTCCGGGTCCATTCACATCATATTACTAAAACCCTAAATACTTTTTTGCAATTATTTGTCTTTTATTTTGTTTTGCAAATTATCTATCTATCACTATCGAAATTAATCCTTGGAATTAACGAGTTCAAGGGGATTGACAACCTATTGCCCGCATTGGGTGCAAGTATTTGTTTGAGTGTGTGCAGGTACCATTTATCTTTGTTTGTGTGAATCCCCTACTGGTTCGATAAACCTTGGTTCTTTACCGAGGGAAATAATTTCTGCTATGATACTAAATCACCCTTCCTCTTCAGGGAAATCCTAACGCCTATCACAAGTAGCAGAAGAATTTTTGGCACGGTTGTTGGGGAGACTTCATCAAACAAATACAGGTTCCTTCACACACATACAACATTTACTTGTTCTACTTTCTATTTGCCTTTTTATTCACCTTCTCCTTTTCATCTCCCTTCACTTCTCTAAAAAAATCAAAATTACCAAAAATACCTTGTGTGCTATCTCTGCTTTTGTTGCTATCATGTTGACTCAATAAAATAAAAGTAAAGACATATGGATCCTCATCCACTTGCCAATCTTTTCAAACTTCCTGCGTATTGTAAAGCAATCTCTAATAATGAAGAAGTGAAAAAAATGTTATTGGGATAAATTTATTGAATGAAAAGAGTGATTGCAATTGTGTCAGTATAAATTCTATGAATATAATTTATGCTAATAATATGATTGGGGTGATAACTAAGATGCTTCTTTTGATCCTAAGCCTTATAATGAATCTATTATTGATAATAAAGTTACAATACTGCTGAAAGTGGGTTGGAAGAGCGTCAACTTGAAGTAAAAAGAATCCCACATGTTTGGAGAATATTCAATCTTATGAAAGTTTTGATAAAAGTGGGTTTGGAGAGGTCTTGACTTTAGTTGATGTTAATCCCACTATATTGGAAGATTATAGAACTTGCATGCATATGGATCATGGAGAGAATATGTTACATGATATCTATATTGTTCAATTTTCTTATGATCCTACATGTAATTATTTCAAGAGAGGAAAGTATGGTTATAGAAATCTTCATGTTACTCAATTACCTCTCCTGATGTTCAAATTGGCAACGTTTCATCCTTCTTCCTGCATATGATAAATATTGGTTGGTTTGATAGTTTGTTTAATTATGAAATGCCTATGCATAAGAAGTGGATTAGACTTAAATGTGAATCTATTATTGATGATAAAGTTACAATACTACTAAAAGTGGGTTGGAAGAGCATCAACTTTAAGTAAAAAGAATCCCAGATGTTAGGAGAATATTCAATCTTATGAAAGTTCTGATAAAAGTGGGTTTGGAGAGGTCTTGACTTTAGTTGATGTTAATCCCACTATCTTGGAAGATTATAGAACTTGCGTGCATGTGGATCATGGAGAGAATATTTTACATGATATCTTTATTGTTCAATTTTCTTATGATCCTACATGTAATTATTTCGAGAGAGGAAAGTATGGTTATAGAACTCTTCATGTTACTCAATTACCTTTCTTGATGTTCAAATTGGCAACGTTTCATCCTTCTTCCTGCATATGCTAAATATTGCTTGGTTTGATAATTTGTTTAATTATGAAATGCCTACTTATAGGAAGTGGATTAGACTTAAATGTGCTAATTACAAGCTATATGATGCTCTCTTTGTGCTTAAATTCTTATCTTTCATGTGAGCATCATTGAAATCTCAAGCCTACCTTCGTGACTATAAAGAAAGAGCTTGTTGGAATACAACCCAATAGTTCTCTTTATTTTTCTTTTCTGTTTTCATGAGTGAACATGATTATTGTTACTATAGTGATTGTGTTTTTATTAATTAGTGTTTGTGCCAAGTAAAGCCTTTGGGATTATTTAGATGATAGTTGAATTGATTCTATGTAGAAACATAAACTTTTGCACCAGTATTTGAATTTCAATTTTTTAACTCAAACAACATCTTGGTCTGAACTTTTTACATAGTATTTTGGTACAATTTTTCTATGTTGTCCTAAGTTTTCCGAATTTTTGGAGTTACATAAGTATGGTTTTAGTTCATATCATTACAGGTTGTTCTACTTTGAACAAATTTTGTTTTCATTGATAGTGTGCTTATTTTGGTGATGCTATGGATTATTGTCGGTGCAACAAACATTCGCATTTGTTGACCAGACTCATACACAGACATGCTGACGATCATGCATTCAATACCAACGTGTAACACAAGACCGAGCCAGAGAAGCCGCTCTTCGTGAGATCAAGGAGCGCATGAAGAAGACTAAGCCAACATACAAGACAAAGATTCCAAGAGAAGTGTCCTTTGCTAGCCTGGTGAGGCCGGCAAGGTCGCTGGAGCAAACAAGAGCGAAACCAAACTGCGCCAGCCACATCTCCGGGACCACCGGAGACCGAAGTGCACGCCCCTCCAAGAAGGCCCGGCAAGCCCTGCCCCCAGTAGGCGCATGCCAGTTACCATCGGTCCACCACATCACGAGCCAGTCACTTGTCGATGCAGTGTCGAGCCCCCAGGCAGCTAAGTGGCTCTCACTAAGCACATGGTGGTTCGCTGGAAGACAGATCACACCCATTTGACACCCGTCCAGGGGCGTGTCAAGATGATAAGCAGAAGTTGGCTAAGCGGTGATATAAGCTTGCCGCGGATGTGCCCCCACATGCCACCTGAGGTAGCATTTATGGCATTTTGTCCTAAGTGCCAGAGTTAGGTATAATAGCACTATTGGCTATCTAATCACAAGATAATGTCTGTTTTTCCACTGTGGTTACCCCTTGGGCTATAAAAGGAGGCCCAAGGCAACCTAGAGAAGGATTCAGACCCTTCCACACTTGTACTCACGTAGCAGCTCTCCCTAAGGCCACCTTGCCGGGTTGGAGTGTTGCATGTCATCGTGTTTCTCTGTCCAATCCACTAAAGCAGGAGTAGGGTTTTACGCTTCTCAGCGGCTCGAACTTGGGTAAAAACCACCGAAGTCTCATCGTCGTGCTGCCTCATGGCCTCTGCTCTTTGTGCAACATGATCTCCCCCCTGCCGAACCACAAGGGGCTTGTGGCCCCATAGGTGATCGTGTCCACCCACGACATCTTTGGCGCACCAGGTAGGGGGAAATCGCTTACGCGAACCCGAAGTTGTGAACAATGCGTCGATCTTCATCATCATCTTCTTCGTCCTCATCTTGTATGTACATGGCGCCCAAGAAGAAACCCGGCGCGACCGCACACCCCTCCACTTTGAAGGCCCCCTCGCACGTAGCTGTGGACCCCATAGGCGCCGCGGTGGCCACTAGAAAAAATACACTTTCGTGATGATACGTGTTTGCCATAGTAGGTCACGTTTTCTGTCATGCATGTACATCCATGACGATTTTATGACAGAATCAAGATAGTCATACCTGTGCTGTCGTAGAAGTGTTCCATGGCAATACCAAAATTATCATCATGGAAGTGCCGACTTCCATGACGATAAATTGCGCGTCATAGAAGTGCTTTCGTCAAGGGTGACCGACACATGGCATCCACCGTAACAGGTCGCCATTAAGCTATCGGGTCCGGTTTTGGATCGGATAACCCGCTAACAGCCACGACCAATGGTGATTTTGCATGTGTAAAATTCTCATTGGCCGACGGAACCACGTGTCAGCTCGGTGTTGGCACAGATGTCACTCATCCAATGGGAGAGATGCGCCTATGATATGTTGACACATGGACCGGCCCAAAAGTGGCCCATAAAGATTAAATGGGCCAGCCCAACTAAAGGCCCACAAGATTTTGTAGACCATAATGGGCCGGCCCAGCTAAAGGCCCACAAGATTTTGTAGACCATAATGGGCCGGCCCAGCTAAAGGCCCACAAGATTTTGCAAACCATAATGGGCCAGCCTAGCTAAAGGCCCACAAGATTTTGAAGACACTAGTGGGCCGGCCCGTTAACAAGCTGCCATGTTATGGGCCAAATGTCGGCCCATATTTGACCTGGTCCATTAATAGCCTGCCATGTTTTGGGCCTAATAAGGGCACATATGAGATCCGACCCGTTAATAGCTTACCACGTTCTGTTCTGGGCCATATTACGGCCCATATCAGATCTGGCCCTTTAAGAGCCTTTAGGCTAAATTATGGCCCATATCAGATTCGGCCCGTCAACAAGACCCTGTGCTTTTGGGCCCACTTGAGGCCCGGTTAGGATTTCTGTTTGCTAAGTCCCATTTAGTAATACAACCTGATATTAGTTTCGGCCAATTAAAGGCCCGTTTAACATTTCAGCCCTATATTTATTTCAGCCTGTTAAAAGCCCTTCATATAGTTGGGCCTAACTATGGCCCGCTTTGCATCCGGCCTGCTCGCAGCCGATAAACTGATTGGGTCAAACAAGGATCGAGACAATTTTGGCCTGTTAACAGCCCGTGATGTGATTGGCACAATCATGGGTCGGGGTCTATTTCGGCCTGCTCTCGGCCCGTGACCTGTTCTGCACATTTCAGGCCCAACCTACTTTTGAGCCTCCTAAAAGCCCATTGAATTTTCTTGCGAAAATAGGGCCGGCGGTTTACTCGGCTTATTAAAAGGCCCGAAACTACTAGTGGTCCAGTTTACATTTAGGCCTATTAACGGACCAAGATGAATGGGCCCATGATGCAGCCCATACATAGTGATTTGCATGACGACCCGATTATGTACCATAATTTTACTGTTTGACCGGTTTACTTTTCATGGAGCGAAGGCATGATATATATACAGTAAAATAACTGCAACATCATGAATAAGAAAAAACCTAGACTATACAATAAAGAAATTACGACATATTACATCCACTGGGAATCAAAGTTCGCCACTATGATAATAAAGCATAAGCAGCCTGCAGATTACATACCCTGGACATCAAAGATCGCCACCAGTGCAAATAAACAGGACGACAAAATAATATACAAAACCAACAATAGTTCAATAGAGTTCAAGAAAGGTTAGCCCTGCCCGGGAACTGCAGCGCAAGCAGCTGAGCAAGCTGATGAGACTATGCTTGTTTGACGCTTATATCCTCCTCACTCTGAAAGAGAAACAAGCAGACAAATGACAGGTTTTGCACATATAAGTATCAGTGCTGAAAATTCATCACATTTCTTATTGACAAATAAAGTGACATAGTTTAAAATAGCATTAACACAATATGGTATTGTTTAGGTTAAGACATGGCAGGAAATGACATTGT
This sequence comes from Triticum aestivum, assembly GCF_018294505.1. NCBI lineage: Eukaryota > Viridiplantae > Streptophyta > Magnoliopsida > Poales > Poaceae > Triticum > Triticum aestivum. Next base: position 191,910,038 of record NC_057807.1, read on the forward strand.
GAAGGAGTTGGCAGCTTCACGACACCACCGGACTATAGATCAAGAACTCATAAGTATCAATGGTTAGTGTGCTATCAATTTATCCCATTTTAGATTGCCAAATAAAGAGATGGTTTAAATAATAGTAGAACAATATGCCATTGTTCATAGTTAAGACATTGTAGAATATGACATTGTGCTGTAGTGGGTAGGTTCACCACACCACTAGATTACGGATCAAGAACATAAGCATACATTCAGTGCAAAAGAAGATCACTTGCTCTGTATAGTTAAATTTACATGGTATGAAGAAGGAACTTGGTTGTACAACTGAAAACTTAAATTGAGAAGGACAAACTTTTGTTTATGAACTACCTAATAAACTTTAAACATGCAATTTGGTGCAAACACCAAAAATAAACAACTCTTGCAGCCATTGAGGGAGTCCTGGATTAGGGGGTATCCGAACAGCCGGACTATATACATCGTCCGGACTATTGAAGCGTGAAGATACAAGACTCAACACTTCGGCCCGTGTCCGGATGGGACTCTCCTTTGCGTGGAAGGCAAGCTTGGCGATCCGGATATTGTGTTTCCTTCCTTGTAACCGACTCCATGTAAACCCTAGCCCTCTCCAGTGTCTATATAAACCGGAGAGGTTGGTCCTTAGAAGGCCGATCACAATCACAATCATACCATCATAGGCTAGCTCTTAGGGTTTAGCCTCTACGATCTCGTGGTAGATCTACTGTACTACTCATATCTTCAATATTAATCAAGCAGGAAGTAGGGTATTACCTCCATCGAGAGGGCCCGAACCTAGGTAAACATTGTGTCCCTTGCTTCCTGTTACCATCAGCCTAGACGCACAGATCGGGACCCCCTACCTGAGATCCGCCAGTTTTGACACCGACATTGGTGCTTTCATTGAGAGTTCCTCTGTGTCGTCACTGCAGGGCTTGATGGCGCCTTCAATCGTCAACAACACGGTCTAGGGGGAGACTTTTCTCCCCGGACAAATCTTCGTGTTCGGCGGCTTCGCACTGCGGGCCAATTCGCTTGGCCATCTGGAGCAGATCGATAGCTACGCCCCCGGCCACCAGGTCAGGTTCGGAAACTTGAACTACACAGCAGATATTCGCGGAGACTTGATCTTCGACGGATTTGAGCCTGCGCCAGGAGCACCGAACAGTCACGACGAGCATGGCTTAGACCTGATGTCGGACAAAGCTCGGGATATCACCCCTGCAGTAGCCTCGGATCTAAATCCGGAGCAAGTTGCATTGCCTAAGGATGGAGGGGTGGACCCCGCCCTATAGGCCGCACACTCATCGACGGTGGAGTCGAACACAGGTCTCACCTCTGTGGAAGCCTGTAACCCCGGCCCCCCGGACTCGTATCCGGTTGTTGGTTCTGGTCCGCACACCCTCGAGCCGTCCGAGCCTGGTTGGCCTCCGGTAATGGAGTTTACCGCTGCAGACATCTTCCAGCACTCGCCCTTTGGCGACATGCTAAACTCATTAAAGTCTCTCTCTTTGTCAGGAGGCTCAGGGCCGAACTATGTCCAGCTTGAGTGGGAAGCAGGCGAGGAAGGAATTCGCTGCCCACCCACCACCCAATTCATTGCCACGGTCGATGATTTAACCGACGTGCTTGACTTCGACTCCGAAGACATCGACAGTATGGAAGATGATGCAGGAGAAGTACAGGAGCCACCGCTCACAGGGCGGTGGACGACCACCTCCTCGCACGATATATACATGGCAAACACTCCGAAGGAAACCAATTGCGATGAGGCAACGGAGGATAATCCCTCAGGGAGAAAAACAAATCATGGGCGTTGTCGGCGCCGCCCCAAGCCCTGCCACAGCGATACTGGCCCAGGAGACGAAAACAATACAAATGACGTTAAAGATGAATACAACCCTGATCAGCCTACCTTCAAGCAGTTCGGACTGGCCACGGTGGGATACTTGGAGAGGGACAACTATACACCCCCCTCCAAAGACGAGCTAAGCCTCAGTAATGACGAATTCGGCGTGCCTGAAGATCCAGTGGAACAAGTTCGCTTCAAGCGACGGCTCATGGCCACGGCAAGGAGCCTACAAAGGAAGCAAGAGTAGCTTAAAGCTGACCAATACTTGCTAGTGGATAGGTGGACCAAGATCCTGGCCACCGAAAAGTACGAACTCGACAGCCCCAACGAAGGGCATACACGGCACAACTGGCTACCTCAACCTAAGTAGGAGAGCCCAAGGCACATACCCCGACATCAACAAATCACTACGGTCCAAGACAATACGAAGGACACACGAAGGGGCTTCCTCAAGCCTCGGCGCAACGATCATAAACGTCAAGTCAGGGAAGCCGGTGCCAAGTCCAGCAACTCCCAGTCCGGTCAGCGGACAAAGAACAACTCAAGCCTATACGGCCCAAGCCACAAACTCGATCAACCATGTGAAATTCATAGTACTCCTAGAAGGACGGCAAAGCATACCAATAGAGAATGCCGGATCCTCAAAACAAAGCGGCTGGTCGTGTGCCGGAAACAATGAGGGGAGGCGTCTAGTCAAGAGACCCCCCAGAGCATAAAAGTACGGCCGATCGCCCCCGATCACACCAACCACAACAATTCAATTGCCGTACCCCTAGACCTAGTAGTCCGGGGGCTCCATAACACATAAAGCCCCCGCGGGAATGAAACCACAAATAACATCTTCTCAAAAGATGCCAGGTGCAAAGGCCAAGTTTATTGGCCCACCACTCTAACGGTTGTTTTCGGATCACCAAAAAATGCCACGCCAAAGAATAATTCTTCGGCACCTTCCCCTCATGCGGTAATTTACCGTATGCCAACGGGATGAACCATGTTGACTAGATTCCACATGGTAAACCATTAGGGCAACACCGTGTGATATAATCACACTTATAGGCAAGGCCGAACCCTGCCCTTAGAGTGGAAATCATACAGCTGCCGGAACAGCGAGTCGTGCATGCCTATCAAAATTTTGGTACAACAACCAACTATCCGGACACCCACTGAGGAGTCCGCGCTACTTCACGGTATAACGGCTGGGTTCACCAGGGTCCGATCAGGAACCCTTGGACCAACCACAAGAGGACGTTCAGCTGCCTCCAAGCATTTGCCTTTACAAACTAACTTTGACATAGAACAGGATTGGCAGCGTGGAATCAGCCCGGACACACAATGTCAGGAACGTGCAGGTAGAAGGCAGTTCGGATTCACTCTTGAGCCACTCACAACCCCCTCCAGTCCGGCCATCACAGGTTCCGCCAAAAAACATCTCTTTTCATAATCATACATCATACTCATATGCATAGACATACCATCCTACTACAATGCGTAGACTTAAATAACACTTACCGGCCGTCGTTTATCGCCAATGCTTCTTTGCCAAAAAACGGCAGCCACGCTTCGTGTTACGCCCGGTTATGCCAGGGCTTCACAGTACGGCAATAAAGTCCGACCACCTTTTCGGTCGCTCGGCACCCCGAACTTATAGCATTATATGCATCTGCTCCGAATCATGTCTTGGGTCATTGGTTGGGTTTACCCGACTCCCATGTTTTGGTACCTTATGTTCCGTTCTATCGGCTAAGGTAGCGCTGGGAGAACTACTGCGATTGTGTCCCGGATCTGCCGGACGAGCACCTCAGTAGAGAAAGCCGAAAACCGACTGTCATGTTGCAGAGAGAGCTGGTCAGCTATTCGAGAGGTTGTAAAATCCTTAAAGATTTATTCCGCACAACACCATTATAAATGCAGAGTGCGACGGATCGGTCTTCTGATCAGGCGGCAATAGAGCCCCTAGTTCAGCCTTCCGAACACTAGGGGCTGCGCTGACCATACTCGAATTCCTATGGCTAAGTGAGAGTAATAAAGCCTTATAGTCCGATTTCCTGGTTCGTGGTGAGAAACACCTCCTTAAAAGGACCCAACTATGGGATAAAGAGCGTTCAGATATATCCCGAACACCCCCGTATTCTTTTTACGTGGGGGCAGAAGCCGACGACTGGCCAACTCTCAGGATTTACATACAATAAACAACCGCACAGGAAGAACATATGTTCAAACAAAACAGGCAATATATATAAAAATGCCATTATCCCATATTACAAAAAGTGGCACGAATGCCCTCAGGGAAATATAATGTCTTTGGCACACTTATCCGCCGCAAGGCGGGCCCCTTTCAGTACACCTTCATAGTACAGCTCGGGCTTGCGGTGCTCCTTACCCTCTGGCGGCCCCTCAGTCATCAGCTTCTCCGCGTCAAGCTTCCCCCAATGCACTTTTGCACGGGCAAACGCCATGCGCGCACCTTCTATACAGACTGATCGCTTGATAGCATCAAGCCGAGGAAAGGCGCCCACAATCCGCTTCATGGGTCCGAAGTAACTGCTTAGAATTGGCTCCGCAGGCCATAGCCGGACAACCAAGTTCTTCATGGCTAGTTCGGCCGCCTGGTGCAGTTCGACCAGCTGCTTCAGCTGATCGATAAAAGGCACCGGATAGTTCGGCGCCAAATACTGCGACTAGAAATTCCTCTCCGCAGACTTCTTCTCCTTGGTCCGGTAAAATTGGGTGGCATCTGATACGCTGCGAGGCAGATCTGCAAACGCCCCTGTAAAAACAAGAATTCAGCTTGTCGCTTAGAGTTCTCCCCGCTATCATGTAAACATGGGCATGAATACAACAGGCCTTACCAGCCGCAACTTTTCAGGCCTCCTGACTGTCTCATACAGCACCTCGGGCTTCTTCCCGAGCATCTTCCGCGTCTTGGAGAGCTTGGGCGAGTTTGGATTCTTTCCCTACCAGACTCTGCTCCAAGCCCTCGCTTTTCTTCACAGCCTCCTGGAGCTCCCGGTCGGCTGTGATGACCCTGGCCTCGTGTTTTTCACGAAGCGCCTGCTCGGTGGCAGCCTTCTCGTTGGCATCAGCCACAGCCTTCTTCAGCGCCTCATATTCAGCACTCACTCCTAGGGCATACAACACAAATACTTTTCAATAGGCACAATTACTCATTCGTGCCTAACGCAAGACAATGTTTCAACATACCTTGCTTGTCCTCCAATTGCTCCTTCACACGACCAAGTTCCTCCTCGTCCCGTTCCAAGCTCTGCTTCAGTTCGGACACTTCCGCATTATGAGCGGCCGTCTACTCTGCAGACGCCTGTTTTCATACAAAGAGGTACATGTCATTAACAAAGGTCCCCACGAAAAACGAGGATTTGATCCCCTGCCCGACTCTCTCTCTTTCGCCGGACAGTGTATCAGGGGCTACTACTCATATTATGATGATTCCTCAAAGGTTTCTTAGAAAACATACCTCAAAAGCCTTAATAAGGCCAAGGCAGGACTCATTCAGCCTACTTTCGGCAGACTGAATCTTTTCAACCACCACACCCATGAGGGTCCGATGTTCATCGACGATAGACGCGTTTTTTAACGCTGTCAATAGACCGCCTGGCAGCTCTGCTTGGACAGAGGTTGCCTGCGGAGTAGGCAAGCCTCCCACCGTCGAAGGTGGCTGCTCGCCCGATCCTGGAGCCTTAAAAGTCTCCAGGACTGTGTCCGGCCACGGTCCGAACCCGAGACCGCCCCCACCGTCGACACGCTTGGGGGCCATTGCTCCCGTGTGTCCGGCCCCGGAGATATGACCCCCCCGGTCCGGGTCCTGTTGAGACGACACCTCAGTGTCGCGCCTGGACTTTGGGGAAGGGGCCTTTGGAGGCGTGTGAGCTCAACGAATCCTCCGACGAGGACTGTTCGGTGCGAGACGTCGCCGGGCTGTACGAGATATGGCGACAGTTAAAACTACTATGCCCAAACAACCCCGGATGCACGTGCGTGTTCGGATTTCGTATACTTACGACTTTTCCAGGGGCTGGGCCCTGGGATCCCACTCTGGGCTGCTATCGGCAACCGTTGTGGATGCCTCTGGGAGGGAACCTTTCCCCCTCTTGGGCGATTCGGCCTCCAGGGATGAGGAGGCCGTCCTTTTCTTCCCACCTCCAGAGTGAGGCTCGCCCTCCTCTGCTTCCTCCTCTTCGTCTTCGGAAGAAGGAGCATCGCTGGAGTCTTCGGATTTTGCGTCTGAAGCCTCGCAGCGACGGAGGCCACCCCAGGTCTTTTTGACCCTCTTGGAGGCCTCTTTCTTTGGCGCCTTGTAAGGTGCTGGGACGAACATCTTCGTCGGAAGAGGTCCGGCTGGTTCCTCCGGCAGCGGGGCCGGGCAATGTATCCGCTCCACCTTTTTATCCATCCCTGGGGTCATAATAGAGCACGATAAAAATGTCTCCCTCAGGACATGCCAACTAAAGCCTGGATGGACAGAGCGTGTCTATAACTTACCGGGCTTGCAGAATGGGATAAATGGTACCCACGGTCCTCGGCGGAGCCCGGCCATGATTTGCCGGACTTAAAGAGCACCTTCCAGATGTCCTAGTGGGGGGAATCATAGAGCTCCTGGAGGGTTTGGTGCTCGGTTGGGTCATACTCCCACAAATTGTAGGCTCGGCACTGGCAAGGGAGGACCAGGCAAACTAACATCACCTGGACTACATCGACGAGCTTGACGTCCTTGTCGACCATACTCTGAACACGCGTATGGAGCAGTGACAGCTCATTGGACGAGCACCAGTTCGGGCCCTTCTTGGGCCAGGACGTGAGCCGTAGTGGGGCTCCAGATCTGAACTCAGGAGCTGCGGCCCACTTTTTGCCGCGTGGTTCGGTGATATAGAACCACTGTTGCTGCCACTCCTTGACGGAGTCGTTGAAGGCACCCGTCGGCCAAACGACCTTGGGCATCTTTCTCACCATGGCGCCACCGCACTCGGCGTGCTCGCCACTCACCACCTTGGGCTTCACATTGAAGATCTTCAGCCACAGGCCGAAGTGAGGCGAAATCCGGAGAAAAGCCTCGCACACGACGATGAACATCGAGGTATTGAGGAAAGAGTTAGGGGAAAGATCATGAAAATCAATCCCATAGTAATACATGACTCCGCGAACAAATGGATGAAGGGGAAACCCGAGTCCACGGACAAAATGAGGAAGAAACACGACTCTCTTGTGGGGCTCCGGAGTAGGGATGATCTGTCCCGCTGGTGGAAGGCGATGGCCGGTCTTCTTTGCCAGGTACCCGGCCTCTCGGAGCCTCTTGATATCCTTCTCTTGGACGGTAGAGGCCATCCATTTGCCTCCTGCTCCGGATCCGGACATCTTCGAAAAACCCTCTGTCGATGGGGAGGAGAAATGCTTGGGTGCTAGAGCTCGAACAGAGGGGAATGGACTAGCGGAAGGAGAAGGTGTGGGTAAAGAGGAAGAGACCTTATCTCTTTATAGAGACGGCAAAAGTTTTTGCGCCTTCCCACTTGCCTGGTAGAACCTGCTCGCTCCCCACTCACCGCGATTAGCGGAGCGGCTGGACTATCCATACCCGTATTGATGAGGATCCCATAATAAAAGGGACACGATCTCTGCTATGGCTAAACGTGCAGAAGAAACCGCCTCGCAATATGCGCTGTGGCTGGTTGTGGGAAAACGGTTTGAATAATGACCCAACCAAAATGACATGTCACATTGTCTGAAAAGTTGTCAGCAGATTGCATTTGTGAAATATCATTCTCTCTGCAGCGGTATGTGAAGATCATTTTGTGGATCCGGACACGATTCAAGTGTTCGATAATTACTTTGGAGTATTCGGAGAAGGAACCCAACCTGCAATGCCGAAGACAAGACTACGCGCCGGACTCATCGTCATTAAAACCTGGTTCAGGGGCTACTGAGGGAGTCCTGGATTAGGGGGTATCCGGACAGCCGGACTATATACATCGTCCGGACTATTGAAGCGTGAAGATACAAGACTCAAGACTTTGGCCCGTGTCCGGATGGGACTCTCCTTTGCGTGGAAGGCAAGCTTGGCGATCCGGATATTGTGTTTCCTTCCTTGTAACCGACTCCATGTAAACCCTAGCCCTCTCTCGTGTCTATATAAACCTGAGAGGTTGGTCCTTAGAAGGCCGATCACAATTACAATCATACCATCATAGGCTAGCTCTTAGGGTTTAGCCTCTACGATCTCGTTGTAGATCTACTCTTGTACTACTCATATCTTCAATATTAATCAAGAAGGAAGTAAGGTTTTACCTCCATCAAGAGGGCCCGAACCTGGGTAAACATTGTGTCCCTTGCTTCCTGTTACCATTAGCCTAGATGCACAGATCGGGACCCCCTACCCGAGATCCGCCGGTTTTGACACCGACAGCCATGCCTAACCAAATATACACAACAAAGTTTGAAGGCTTGAGAAGGGCAAACTTACATTAGTGGTGAAGACCGGCTCTATAAAGCCCTTGTCCATGCTGATGGGGGGGGGGGGGGCAATTCAAGAAGTTTACCACAGAATCTTCTTCATAAGCATTGCCTTTATTCTACATTTTGTTAAGAGTAAATATAGATGTTATAATATAAGAAAAAATGGAGAATATTTAAGATAAGATGAAGAGTGATGCTACATAACCAAGTTGCTATAAATGTAAGTACAGCGATACAGGCAAAAGGTACAACCAAGTGCAATGCAGAGCTAAACTTCTTTAGTACCATCGGTGTTATCCAACCTTACGGTAAGAGTAAATATAGATCTGATGTGTAGAAAATGGAGGGCAAAGGAAAATAAGCTGTAGAGTGATGGTACATGAACAACTAGCTATCAATATAAGTACACTGATAAAGGACAACGGTTACTTACAAGAACAATTCAGAGCTAAACTTTTTCATTGGCATTGGATATATTCTACACTAATGTAACCATTAATACAGATCAGATAATTTGGAGTGAACAATTGATAAGCAAGCTATCATGCATACTGTTGTCACATAATGAACCAGGTATGAATGCAAGTACAGTGATACAGGACAACATGTACTAATAAGAGCAAAGCAGCGGGCATCATATTTGCGATATCCTGTTGTCCTTTTCAAACTGGAATTCTTCTTCGAGCAGATTTCCTGGAAAAGAGATCTGTAAGGCACATGCGGAAAAGTAGAAGTTCAAATTGTCATGTGATATCATAGACAATACCTCATCCTTGGAACGAGACTAGTGCATAACAAGGTTTTTCCATTCAATGTCTTCTAAATTTAGCACAGGAGACTTCACCGGAAATTCGTTTATAGACTTGCCATCAAAGTGTGATTTCCTCAGGTAACACCGATACTGCTGCAATGCTTCCTTGAAAAGCGCAAGCAAGCTTTGCTTGTCATGACTATCCAGATTGACCCTCGCCTACTTACAACAATGCAATGTAAATCATTGATGTGTTCAATCAGCAGAAAACATGAAAATAATCACCATGAATAATAGCACTTACACGTAAGTGGGATAGGAAGATGTGAAAATGGTGTTTGTCTTCACTATAATCTTCCCATGATGGGAATATATGCACGTAGTCCCTAACAACATTGAAATCATTGCCTTTTAAACTGGGAATAACTGGAATGGGGTTCTAATCTGCAGGAATTGCCCGTCTCTGTAGTTGGGATAGGTCTTCAGCCGGTGGACTTGCTGTACTTGCCGGAGTGGATTTTTCTATGGTACGGCAGGTGCTATGTCAACAAAAATTGGCATACCTTTTGCGGGAGTGCAGGTCCTGTGTGGTGGGGCTAGTGGTGTGGCCAGTGAAGTAAGGGTACAATCTGCTGGAGTCGGTCCTACGTTTTTCGTTCACTGGTTTTAGAGCCAATATAAGTGGGTTGCTGTCTGATTTCTCCGGCACCACCATGTTTTTCAAGGACTTTGCTGGTGCTCCTTCATGTTCGGCAATCACCCTATTCCTTTTTGATATCTGATGCACAAGAACAACATTTGAGTGGAAAAACATGGTATGATGACAGATGGAATATGTATTGATAATGGATGGGCATGGCATCTTGACATATATGATGAGTAAACTAAGTAGATGGCGGTGCAACAAAGTAGAAGAAATGCAAGACACCTTATGGAAGATATGCACAATCAATAAAACCTTGCCAAATTAGAACATGCACCTTGATGGATGAATAGGACAGGCCATCTGCCTTCGACTCCTCGAGGTCAGAATAGTCATTAGGATCATATTCTGAACAAGAATCTGCAGGTGGGGAGCGCATGAGTTTCATTTCATCCAGAATGGCACTCAATGCCTTGGTGCCAATTTTGTTAGTCCTTGCAGTGTTCCACAATATTCTTCTGATGCACGCATTCTGATATTCATTGTGATTATGTAAAATATCTGAGAAGCATGAAAACATAAACAACAGTGACATTATCTTTGTAATGCAGAGGATATTCTAATATAGGGGCTCCCTGTAAACCCTTGTGTGCTATCACTGGATTCTGATGAGAGAGCCCATGTGTGCTGTAGTATGGTGCGCGCATTAATATAATCTGGCACAAGTACACAAAAAATAGGCTCCAGAAGTAAGGATAGTTGGCAGATGATAGGTTCATAATATACTGTACGTCTAGAAAGGCTTCGGATACCAGCTCTCTTCAACTGAAGGTGTGGTACTGTTAATACTAGTGTAACTCTCAAAGGCGACATAGCTCCCCGCATTTCCTTGCTAATCTTATAGGATTCAAGTGGGAAGGCCACTACAATTCCTATTCCTATGTTTACAAAATCCTACGAATCAAAGAGGCCCGAAGAGTTGAAAGTGTCCATCACAACCGACCGAATAGACCTCTACACTGCAAATGTCCCTGCTCCTCTTCACTACAAGGAACATACTGTACTACTCTCATACTCCCTCTATTCAAAAATATAAGTCTTTGTAGAGATTTCCACTATGGATCACATACAGATGTATACAGATACATTTTAGAGTGTAGATTCACTCATTTTGCTCCATATGTAGTCCATGGTGGAATCTATACAAAGACTTGTATTTAGGAACGGAGAGAGTACTTATTAAAGAAGAACAGAAGAGGAACATGCTAAAGAAGAGCAAGCATATTTTGGATAATGAAATGTTCGTTGTCCAGTGCCCACACATGATGAACTAGAGCACATTAAGAATGCAACTCCCTGGTGTCTCTCTATATGTGGTGCACGTGCTTTTCGAAAGCAAAGTAGGAACATTAGCTGACCAATCAAACATTATCTATTTTAGTAATATCAGCATCATATGAGATTCGTATTTGAGCAACAAGTTTGGAATTATGAGTGGCACATTGTTTAGCTTGATGGATTGAGGAGGAGTTATAAGCAGCTATGATGATGGTACTGAATATAAAGGAATGTCTGCATGCAAGTCGTGTGACTTTCGTCATTTGGGTCAGTCGACCATTTCAGGCGGTTGGATGAAGATCCTATGTCTCCTAACCCTTCTTCTTCCTCGTCTCTGATTCTTCCCCTACAGAACTCCGCACGGGCCGCCGGCCGAACCACCAGCCCCGACCCCCCGCCCTCCCCTGAACCGCCCCCACCGCCTGTGTTCTTCCGCCACCCCCACCCCATCCATGCCCCCACCTGCTTTGAGTTTTCTTTGTTTGGCGAGGCCCCACCACCGCCAGGCCACCGCCCCCCACAACCACCGTCCCCACCTGAGCCCCTTCTTTCCCTCCGGCAAACTCCGGCGAGCTCTCAAAAATCGACTGACCCAATTTTGAAATTTAGTCTACTGTCATTTAACTAGTGTGGAATATAAAAGGGGAAACCATAAGCATTACGAGTATAGTGTTGAGCGTGCCATGGCGGATTTGAAGGTGCAATCCGGACAAAGGCAACTTCGCAACCAATGTTTGCTTTCAACTAACAAGTAAGATCCTAAGTGATGGACAAGAAATCACAGTAAAGCAATTGCAATCTATTTTCTTGCTGCGATAAATAAGTTGAGAAGATACGAAAGAGTACCGCCTCTGGTGCGGCGCCATGTATGCATCTGCTGGGAATTTGATGGTGCTGCGGTAGCGATGGGTGTCGGCGGTGTGGAAGCAGATCTAGGAGGGTAGACGGTGACAACGGGGGAAATATCCCGGCGCAGTGGACGAGACGGTCATAGGTGCGGTGCCGGCAAGGTGGACGATGGCGGGGATGAAGCCAGAGGACGGGATGCAAGGATCCTGGTCCAATGCCGTGGAGGAGAGAGGTCGATCTCTTGTAATGGACAACAGCGTCAGGGTATCAGCTCCGGCATGGTGGAGGAGGAGGACGGTGGATGGGATGGTGGACGGAAGAGGCTGGGGTGGAGAGCGTGTTTTGGCACCCACAAAGTATGAATGGGGAAATGGAGGGAGAGAGGAAGGGGGAACCATGCCTTCAGGGCGCACTTGTCTCAAGTGCGAGGAAATTTACAAACTTAGCCCCCGTTTAAAATTTCCTACATCACAACAATAATAGTCGGTTCGGGATAGGACGGTAATCTCGCATACACCAAATATTTGCCGCCGGAGATTTCGGCCGAGGAGAGTTTGTTTTGGCGCCCACCGTGTATGAATCCAGATGAGAGGCGGTTATGTCACATTTGAGTGAAATTACAAATTTGCCCCTATCAAGACCTATTGAAATCGAGCCGACATGTGTTGCATGTCACGGACAAGCGGTAATTTCCATCTCCCATATTTTGGTTTCAGCCAGTTACTGCGAGTTGGCCACTTCGTTCAATTTTTTGAGAAAAAGCTTGCACGTTTACCGTGCCAACTCAATTCCGATCCATTTTGTATTCTATTTTTGTTCGGGCAGGATCCATTTTCGATTGGAATAAAATTCTATATACGTCACATATATATATACTTTCAAAAGCACAACAAAGAATTCTGCTCCTTTATATATATAATATGATTTACAAATACAATGATCTCAAAATCATAAGGCTGAATTCAAAAACTTCAAACCAAATTATGTTCTACTAAAATGTATGGATCGGTACTATCTACATATTAAATAACATAGATGCGCGTGAATTCATATGATTATGCATGTTTGATAGATCAATTTTGGTTCGAGTATGAATTACATGTATCATCATCTCGAATTCAAATATTTGAATCACTTTTATGTTGACATTTTCTGTACATGCAACTAAATATTTGAATCTCCTTTCATGCCCATCTCTCTCGCATGCTCCTTCATGTAGCTGTCACTCTCTTTTCTCCAGCTCACCCGCACGCTCACTTCATGTTTCTCCTATATTTTTGCAAACATGGTCTCTCGATGCCTTCCTTGAGAAGTGTCACACTCTCCCTCTCATTATACATTACACGGTTTTCATTATCTCTCACGTCTCTATCGTTCTCTGCTATCACTAGGCACCTAAGCTTTCTTTTTCACCGCCACACACACACACTCACTCATCTTTCACTTTGTCTTTCTCTCCAGGGTTCTCTCACGCACCCCATATCTAATGCGGAGCATCCCACGTTCATCCCCATGTACACTCCGACTACTCTCCAAGCCCCAAGAGGGCATATGATGAGACCTCGAACATACACCATTGGACACAAGGTGAACTCGCTCCTCTCCGAATCGTCACTTTCCACATGTGAGACATTGCTACTACCTCAAACATATGTGCTATGCATGACCAAGAACCAAGAGGAAGGCCATGGAACAGCTACGAGCATTGGACAAGACGACGAGGACACCAAGCGCGAGGAGCAAGAGGAAGAGCTGCCAGGAAGCTATAGCTCTCGGACGTCCGACGACCTCCGGACGACCGACGATCTCCGGACGTTCGACGCCTGGAGACTCCACTAGCCAGATCGACTCCAGCCGAGGCAACCTACAGCCCCGCACGACCGCCCGACACCGGACGTCCGACACTCATCGACGCCCGGATGACCGACCCCGATCGGACATCCGACACTATCGGACCAGAGCCAAAACATCGGAAGTCCGAAGACTTCCGGACGCTCGGACGCCCACGAGCGACCGGACGACCAACAACCGTCGGACGTCCGACGCGTGTGTGCGCACAGAGATCGGGCCCGAGGCCCATGTATCCCTCTCCCACTTACCCCTTCGTGGACCTGGACTATAAATACCCCCTACCTCCTCCTAGTTAGGGTTAGCAATGTGATAGCTCATATTTGAGATAGAGCTTTTCTCATCCACTTGGTTACTTCTCCTCGGAGCTCACGACCTCTTCGGAGAAGATCCCCCAAGCGGATTCAAGACCCCATCACGGGAAGACCCTTCAAGACCTCCTCACGGAGAAGACCCTTTGTATCGTCCTTTGTTGACCTTGAATCGTGTATCACTCTTTATGTTTCGAGGATCTAGCATATGTGACCATATCTTGTTTGTTGAGCGATTTCTCTTGTGTTTCCCCTCGTGTTTCCCTCGTTTTTCCCCTCGTGTTCTTCATGTTCTTCGTAGGATACCCTCCAATCGTGAAAGATCGGGCATATAGGGTTCTACCCTATATCATCTTGGATCAGAGCAAGGTTGATCACGAATTTGGAGCCCCTACCCCTCTTTTTCTAGCCTAATTTTGTTGTGTTCTTCCCCAATTTCGAAAATTCCCACCAAAAATAGCCCCAATTGTTTTTTGTAATTTGTTGGTTTGACGATGTTTTGTTGATTTTTATCCATGGATTTGCTTGGTTTCAAGTGGATCTAGCATTTCCCCAAGTTTCCCCATCTTTCATCCATGAAATCTCATCAATTTTGACTCCAAAATCTCCATTTTCCGCCCAAAAACGCGTCTCGAAACTCGGATCTCGAGTTGACCCCGACCCACCGGACGACCAACGTTTGTCCACACATCCGGAGCCCATGGAACCATTGGATGACCGACACTTATCGGACATCCAACACCCCTGATCCAGTACCAAAACATCGGGTTTCCGGCCATTTCCGGACGTCCGTCCCGTGCTCCAGCCACTGGTCGTCCGACCCTTATCGGACGCCCGACCCCTGTGAAAACTGACTTTGGCTGATTTTTGTTTCGGCCATAACTAATTCATTCGAACTCCGATTTTGACGTTCTTTAGCTCATTTTGAAGCTCTTGACATCGCCCATCCCACAAAAATACCGCCAACATCCTTTGACTCCATCAATTTTCGGAATTTTGGCATCTTTGCCTAGGGCTTCCACCACATCATCCGCTACACCACCACCGACGTCCACAACCTAACACATTTTTGTTCCATATAGCTTTAGTGGTTGCTTGAGTAGTGATTCGAGTCTTCTAAGGTGTTTCGGGTACTTAGGGACAGTTGCTTCTTCATCAACCACCACCACCATTTCCACATAACCTTGCCCACCATACACTTCCGACAACCCAACTTAACCCAATTTTGTTTGAGCTTGTTTGAGTTGTGGCTTGTGTCTCTTGTGTTTCGGCTACTTAGGGACGGCAAATTCAACTCCGACACATGTATAACCCATCATTCCACTTCCGCATTGCCAAGTGCAAAACTTCCACCGCTTTTCGCTACCACCATTTGACTTTTGTACTTGAGATTTTGAGCTGTGGTTTTTCTGTTTCCTAAGGTGTTTCGGCTAATTAGGAACGGGCCAACATTGGCAACACTGCCTCTCATCATCGCTAAGGACGGTAACCTTGACGACACCATTGTATATTCTCTTGCTATTGCATTGATAACCCCTAGCCCATTTTGCGTCACTTGCCTATCGAGACTAGCCTTTGAGTATTGCCGGCAACGTTACTTGTGCACATTAGTGATCTACACCTCCCATTGCATACATACCATATCATATTGGTATCATGATAGTATCTCCTGTGTCACACGTTTGTTCACGCATATACACTATTGCTATCTTGGTTTGTGCATTGTGGAAAAGTGGCCATACAAAAAAAGAATAAAGCTTTTGAGCAAAAAAAAAGAGAGCAAAGAGCTTGTAAGCAAGTGCCATAGCATCATACCACATTGCATATAAGATTTTCATATCCGATCATCTTGGATCATCTTGTTAACCACCAGGAACATCATACATACATATCATACTTGGGATAGAAGTTGCTACATTTTGCATCTTATAGGCTGTGCACAAGTGTCGTATCCGCCTATTGAGCAATCGTGCTAGCGTCTCTCTTGAGTTGTGCAACACGAGCGTTTTCTGTGGATTCCACATTTTGTGCTCATTCCTTGGTTTCACGGCCCCATTTCTCTATCCGTATGTGTGTGTTTCCATGTGCCTTTCATTGCTATTGGTCTACTTGTTTCACTTGCGAATTTGTGAATCTCTTTCAACATTATTAACTCTTGCTAACATTTTGCTTCACATTTTTGTGCCACTATCCTCACCGAGCTCCACCATAAGCCTTACTTGTGTAGGTGTGAGAAATTGACGAGATCGGTACCAATTGTGTTATTTCCTTGTTACATCATTGAGTGATCATTGATCCATTTTCAACATCGGTCAAGGTACATTTGGTATAGCTCTCTCCTTTCTTTCACTCATATTTGCTCGAGTATTGTGATGGATAGGAAAGGCATTTCATCTCCGGTCTTCGAAAACAACGACGGCGTGAACAACTACATCACCAAAGCGTCCATCTTCGGTCTAAAACAACAAATGCAACGGGCACATTCTACTTTGCGAAACTACATCGACAACAAGCTTTCCGCACAAAAGGAGGAGCAAGATGCAAGGATGGAGGAGATTTAGGCCTTAATCAAGTCTACTTCCCCTTCATCATCTTCAAGGCGGCGGCGAGCAAGTCAATCATCGTTGGAGCACCCAAGCGACGCAAGCGCAATTCGTCCACATCCACATCTCCATGGTGACCACCATCACGTTTGTGATCCACATCATCATGAAGGACAAGTCACCTACAAGCAACATGTGCACGACGATGAAGAACGACATCTACTACGAGCTCAAGCACGACAACGACACCATCATCATGAAGATGCTCGCCAAGTGCAAACGTACAAGTCCCAACAAGCACTACTTCAAGCCAAGTCCAAGTTTCATGAGCAAAAGATAAGACAGCGAGACGAGCACCACCAAGACGGAGCTACGGCTACACCAACCACTTCGGCATCTTCGCCAAGTGTTCTCAAGGCATCTTCGCCTTTGGACGTATGCCATCTTCGCCTACTTCCCATGAGTTCGCCTACATCGACATCTTCAACAACAAGGCGACCACCTACGAGCGAGGGTGACACTTTCATCTTACGAAGCCCCTCAAGAAAGATGACTGAACATGGGAAATTCCCTTCGGTCATGGATACGAACTATGAGGTGCCACATCATATGGGCCTCCCACACCAAGACAATGACAAGAAGGTCGAGCAAGGGCCATCCCCTTCGACCACGACGATAGGAGTTGAGCATGGAGACATTTGCACCTACATCTCTCTGACACCCACATATGTCAAGATGCCCCATTTTTCATGTGAGGAGAGCCACCACCCAATGAGTGAGATGAGTGACTCCACCATATATGACATTGAGAGCATTTCCTATGAGAGGATGAGTGTGACCACCACTAGCCCCACACATGAGAGCATGCCACACATGCTATGTGAGGTTGAGCGCCATTTGAGTGACTCCACCAACCATATGAGTGAGAGCATCATTGAGGGAGTGAGTGAGCCACAACACCTAGCGAGTGAGGTAGTTGACACGGCGTGTGAAGCCACCATGATTTCTAATGTGTTTTCTTCGTTGGTGCTAGGTCTCCTACATGATGACATGCCTATCATCGGCGACTCCATACCTCCAAAGGAGACGACGATGGCCATGGTGGACGATGATGCACCCCTTCTACGTCTTGAGCTTGCGTTGGTTTTCCTCGAAGAGGAGAGGGTGATGCAGCAATAGTAGCGTAAGTATTTCCCTCAGTTTTTGAGAACCAAGGTATGAATCCAGTAGGAGGCTCTTCAAAAGTCCCATGCACCTACACAAACAAACAAAGAACTCGCAACCAACGCAATAAAGGGGTTGTTAATCCTTTCACGGCCACTTGCGAAAGTGAGATCTAATAAAGATAGTATGATAAGATAAATATATTTTTGGTATTTTATAATATAGATGCAAAAAGCAAAGATGTAAATAAAAGTAGATTGAAAGCAAATATGATAAGAGATAGACCCGGAGGCCATAGGTTTCACTAGTGGCTTCTCTCAAGATAGCATAAGTATTACGGTGGGTGAACAAATTACTGTCGAGCAATTGATAGAAAAGCGAATAATTATGAGATTATCTAGGCATGATCATGTATATAGGCATCACGTCCATAACAAGTAGACCGAGTCCTGCCTGCATCTACTACTATTACTCCACACATCGACCGACTCCTGCCTACATCTAGAGTATTAAGTTCATAAGAACAGAGTAACGCATTAAGCAAGATGACATGATGTAGAGGGATAAACTCAAGCAATATGATATAAACCCCATCCTGTTATCCTCGATGGCAACAATACAATACGTGCCTTGCAACCCTTTCTGTCACCGGGTAAGGACACCGCATGATTGAACCCAAAGCTAAGCACTTCTCCCATGGCAAGAAAGATCAATCTAGTAGGCCAAACCAAACTGATAATTCGAAGAGACTTGCAAATATAACTCAATCATACATAAAATAATTCAGAGAAGATTCAAATATTATTCATAGATAATCTTGATCATAAACCCGCAATTCATCGGATCTCGGCAAACACAGCGCAAAAAGAGTTTACATCGAATAGATCTCCACAAGAGAGGGGGAGAACGTTGTATTGAGATCCAAAAAGAGAGAAGAAGCCATCTAGCTAATAACTATGGACCGGTAGGTCTGTGATAAACTACTCACAACTCATCAGAGGGGCAAGGATATTGATGTAGAAGCCCTCCATGATCGATTCACCCTCTGGCAGAACACCGGCGAAGACTGCAAGATGGGATCTCGCGGATACAGAAGGTTACGGTATTGGAAATTGTGTTTCGTGTTGCTCCTGGATGTTTTCGGGCTACGTAGGTATATATAGGAGGAAGAAGTTCGTCGGCGGCCGCCCGAGGGGCCCATGAGACAGGGGGCGCGCCCTATGGGGGGGCACCCTCCTATCTCGTGGGAGCCTTGGCAGCTTCTTGGCTTGCACTCCAAGTCCTTTGGATCACGTTTGTTCCAAAAATCACGCTCCCGAAGGTTTCATTCCATTTGGACTCCGTTTGATATTCCTTTTCTTCAAAATACTGAAATAGGCAAAAAAAAGCAATATGGCCTAGGCCTCCGGTTAGTAGATTAGTCCCAAAAATGATATAAATGTGTAAAATAAAGCCCATAAACATCCAAAAGGGGTAATATAATAGCATGGAACAATAAAAAATATAGATACGTTGGAGACATATCAAGCATCCCCAAGCTTAATTCCTGCTCGTCCTCGAGTAGCTAAATGATAAAAATAGAATTTTTGATGTGGAATGCTACCTAGCATAATTCATAATGTAGTTTTCTTTATTGTGGCATGAATGTTCAGATCCAAATGATTCAAAATAAAAGTTCATATTGACATAAGAAATACTAATACTTCAAGCATATAATCAAAGTAATCATGTCTTCTCAAAATAACATGGCCAAAGAAAGTTATCCCTACAAAATCATATAGTCTGGCTATTGCTCTATCTTCATCACACAAAGTATTTAATCATGCACAACCCCGATGACAAGCCAAGAAATTGTTTCATACTGTAATAATCTCAAACTCTTTCAACTTTCACGCAATACATGAGCGTGAACCATGGACATAGCACTATATGTGGAATAGAATGATGGTTGTGGAGAAGACAAAAAGGAGAAGATAGTCTCACATCAACTAGGCGTATCAACGGGCTATGGAGATGCCCATTAATAGATATCAATGTGAGTGAGTAGGGATTGCCATGCAACGGATGCACTAGAGCTATAAATATATGAAAGCTCAACAAAAGAAACTAAGTGGGTGTGCATCCAACTCGCTTGGTCACGAAGACCTAGGGCATTTTTGAGGAAGCCCATTGTCGGTGTCAAAACCGGCGGATCTCGGGTAGGGGGTCCCGAACTGTGCGTCTAGGCGGATGGTAACAGGAGTCAAGGGACATGATGTTTTTACCCAGGTTCGGGCCCTCTCGATGGAGGTAAAACCCTACTCCTGCTTGATTGATATTGATGATATGGGTAGTACAAGAGTAGATCTACCACGAGATCAGAGAGGCTAAACCCTAGAAGCTAGCCTATGGTATGATTGTTGTTCATCCTACGGACTAAAACCCTCCGGTTTATATAGGCACCGAAGAGGGTTAGGGTTACACAGAGTCGGTTACAATGGTAGGAGATCTACATATCCGTATCGCCAAGCTTGCCTTCCACGCCAAGGAAAGTCCCATCCGGACACGGGACGAAGTCTTCAATCTTGTATCTTCATAGTCCAGGAGTCCGGCCAAAGGCTATAGTCTGGCCATCCGGACACACCATAATCCAGGACTCCCTCAGTAGCCCTTGAACCAGGCTTCAATGACGACGAGTCTGGTGCGCATATTATCTTCGGCATTGCAAGGCGGGTTCCTCCTCCGAATACTTCATAGGAGATTTTGAACACAAGGATAGTGTCCGGCTCTGCAAAATAAGTTCCACATACCACCGTAGAGAGAATAATATTTACACAAATTCAATCTGCTAACGTATTCCACGGCGTGACATCACACCACGGCCAAGCCTTTATTCGAATCATTTTTACCGTCCCACCTCAGCGTGTTTAGCGAGGCAGTTTCCTTGGCACGTCTTGTCAAAGAAGAGATCGTGTCCCCTTATTCCGGGATTCTCATCAATACGGGCGTGGGTAACCCAACTGCGCCATTGATTACGGCGCTTGGGAGACAAGTGAGTTTTACTAGGCTGGTGGGGACGCATAGTTTCGTCCGTCCATATAAGGGGATAATGATCCACCTTTTTACCTACGCCTTCTTCCTCCTTTGATTATCCATTTCCACGCACTTGAGCTCCAGCGCCCAAGTCCGCACATCTCGCCTCAACCTTCCCCAGCCATGTCCGGAGCGGGAGGCAAGTGGATGGCCTCCTCCATCACGGATGGGCACATCAAGAGGCTGCAGAAGGCTGGATACTTGTCCAGCGACATCGCGCATCGGCTCCCCAACAAGGAGCAGCTCATCCCCACCCCCGGGCCCCATGGGAGGGTGGTGTTTCTCACCCACTTCCTCCGCGGACTAGGTTTTCCACTTCACCCATTTTTCCGGGGGCTCATGTTCTACTACGGCCTGGATTTCCACGATCTGGCACCGAATTTCGTCCTCAACATCTCGGCGTTCATCGTTGTGTGCGAGGCCTTCCTCTGCATCAAGCCCCACTTCGGCTTATGGCTGAAGACCTTCAATGTCAAGCCGAAGGTAGTGGGGGGCCAGCAGGCGGAGTGTGGAGGCGCCATGGTGGGCAAGATGCCCAACGTTACATGGCTCGAGGGCTCCTTCATGGAAACCATCAAAGGGTGGCAATCGGGGTGGTTCTACATCATCGAGCCGCGTGACCCTGAGTGGGCAGCGGGCCCCGAGTTCCGATCTGGCATCCCCACACGGCTCACCTCCTGGAAAGAGAAGGGCCTGACATGGGGTAATTCGGAAGAGCTGACCGGACTCCAAACCTGCGTCCATAACCTTGTGAACAAGAAGATCAAGCTCGTCAATGTAGTCCAGGTCATGCTCATCCGCCGGATCCTCCCGTGCCAACAACAGGCCTCCAGCTTGTGGGAGTTTGATCTGGCACATCACCAAACCTTGAACAGGCTCTTCGACACTACGTACGAAGATGCCTGGAATGTGCTGTTCAAGGGCGCCGAGGCTCCCGCATCCGCTACCGAAGATCGCGGATTCAGCTCGCAGTGTCAAGCCGGCGAGGTAAGCTGTTTTACCCTTTACAGGACACTTGTTATCCATAGTTTGACTCTATGCAGGATCTAAACTCCCTTACCTTTGACAGGCCTGGCAAAAGACGTCCAGGCAGGTTAACTGTCCGGCTCCCTAGCCAGAAGACCCAGCGGACGCCCGATTGATGGGGCTGCTGGTTCCGGCACCTCACGTGGTGCCGGAGAAGAAGGCCAAGAAGAAGGCCACGGGAACTCAAAAGAGTTCCCAGCGCCAGGTGTTATCGGACTCATTGTCCGACGACTCTGAGGCGGACTCCTCCCGTGAAGACGGGGAGGAGGAAAAAGAGGCCTCTTCCCCAGCAGGGGGAGAGAAGAAAAGGAAGGCCGCCCCAACGGGGGAGGACGAAGGGTCCAAGAAGGGAAGAACCCTCCCTCCGGACTACTCCGCCAACACCGACGATGGCGAAGAGGAGTGGCCACCGAGGACTAAGCCCCTGGCGACATCGTAAGTGTCCGGATACCAGAATAACTCATGGCATTTCGTTTGTCGCATAGAATCTCCTAACGTCGAATATAACCCTTCCGCCCGCCCAAGGACGGGCTCGACACTTCGACGAGCGGCACCCTGGCATCGTCGGACGTGAATAGCACTTCACTTCCAGCTGTCTCCTCTCCTCGCGCTGCGGATGATGCCGAGGTGGGGTCCCAAAAGGGGCCCAGCCAGGAGGAGGAAGTCCCGGAGGTGCCGCAAGGAAACCTCCCGGACTTTGGGCGCAAGGGGGATCAAACCCCGAAGGGTTCTGAGTCCGGCCCTGGGCCGGACTCCGCACCGGAACCTTCAGTGGTTCCGGAGTCCGGCAGGCGGCCCCTTCGTAAGAAGGGTGAGACTGCGACACCGGTGACCTTCGTCCAACCGGAGGCACTGGATAATTTGCTGGAGGCGCTTAACGGCGCCTCCATCGATGAGGAGCACCGCACTGTTATGAGTGTGGTGATCCAGAAAGTTCAGTCCGCCAAGAGCGGGCTGACTGAAGCCTGCGCCAGCCTTCTAACAGGCTTTGAGGTATGTATTTAAGATATGTAAAAATATTACCGCATAGACAGTAGCCCCTGATGCTCAGTTTGGTGTTCGGAAAGAAAAGCCGAATTGAGGATCTAAAAAGATGTACGCAGGAGTCTAACATAAGTATGTCAATATGGGAATGCAGGCTGCGCTGCTGACCTCTGCCGCACTGACTGCGGAGGTCAATGCATTGAAGCAGAGCCTCGAGCGGTCCGAGAACGAGCTCGGCCTTGCCAAGAAGCAGCTCGAGGACAAGGAAGGTAAGTAATACCTTATGGAAGTATATAAAAGATGTGGTTGCCAAAAAAAACAGGAATAACGTGATAATTGCAGGGGCCACGAACGAGGTGGCGACCCTGAAGGAAGCGGTGTCCAGGGCCGAATGCAATGCGGCCGCGGAACGCACCGAGCGAGAGAAGCAGGAGGCGCGGGTGGCGGAGGTGCGGCAAGAGCTCCAGGCTCTCGTGGAAAAACACGAGAGTTTGGAGTGTGACTCAAAGACTTGAGAGTCCGAGCTCGCCTCGGCTCTTGAGAGCGCCAAAGCCGCTAAGGCCGAAGCCCAAAAAGACCTCCAGGAAATTGAGGCAATAAAGAAGATAGCGGCGGGTAAGGCATTCCTCATGCAAAGCAAGCACGTGAAAGTGAATTACTTGTTACTTACCCGAATCCAGAGCTCTCCAGGAGCATTCGCAGATCTGCCCCGCAGTGTGTCCGATGCTGCCGCATTCTACCGGGCCGAGGAGGGGAGCTCGAAGGAGAAGGTGTTCTGGTCTCAGTATGCTGAGGCCGGACACCCGGTGCCCTTGAGCGACCAGCTGAAGCAGCTGGTCGAGCTCCATTAGGTGGCCGAACATGCCATGAAGGGCCTCATAGTTCGGCTGTGGCCTAAGGAAGCCATGCCTGGGAGCTACTTCGGGCTGGTGAGGCGGCTGGTGGATGCCTGTCCATGGATTGAAGTCATCAAGCACTCCGTCTATATCGAAGGTGCCCGTAGGGCCCTTGCCCGTGCTAAAGTGCACTGGGGCAAGATGGACGCTGAGAAGCTTGTGACGGACGCTCCACCGCCGGGCAGGGAGTATCGCAAGCCCGAGATGTATTATGGGGCGTCCTGAAGGGTGCCCGCCTTATAGCAGGTGAATGCTCCAAAGATGTAATTTTTGAGTAAACTCGCATTTGTTATCCTGTACGCTTGAAAACTTGTTCATATGCGCTAAGCAACGCTTGTGAATTTAAAATATTACCTTCTGTGCGGCCGTTTATTAAATTTGAGAGATGGCGAGTCGTCGGCTTCTGCCCCCATGCCACGAGTGCTGGGGTGTTCGGGATAACTTGAGCGCTCTTTTTCCCATTCTTGGGTCCTTCGAGGGAGGCGCTCAACGCAACGAACAAGGCAACCGGACTATAATGCTTGAACACTCTCACTTAGCCATAGAATTCTATAATTTTAAATTTCGGCGAAGCCCCTAGTATTCGGAAGACCGAGTTCGGGGCGCTATCCACGCCTGGGCCGGACAAAGCCGACTCCTCTCTCTAAGCGGCATAAGTCTTTAGGGACTCGAAGAAACCTCTCGAACAGCGACCGGCTCTCGCCCTATCATGACGGTCAGTTTTAGCTTTCTCCACTGAGGTGCTTAACCCAGCTCAACCGGGGCACAATCGCAGTGGTTCTCCTAGCGCTACCTTAGCCGATATAACGGAATGTAAGGTACCAAAACATGGGAGCCGGGCAAACCCAACTATTGACCCAAGACATGATTCGGAGCCGATGCATATAATGCTATAAGTTCGGGGTGCCGCACTTGTGAAAGTGTTCGGACTTATCACACCATATTTTGGGGTACTTAAGCCCCTGGTGTATTTGGCCGTACCAAAGCGTACGGGTGCAACATGTCATAAGTGAACATATATAGATAGAAAAAGGAATGCAATAATAGGCAAAAGCTATGCATTGTTTATTCAAAAAAGCTGCGGTAAAAGCAGAACGATACAAATGGTGCGATAAGCAAGGGACGGGACTATTTGACATGTCACCCTCCAGGAGCGAGCTGCGGGATGATATGTAAAACAAGTATACTGCTCGTTATAGAGACCACCTGGACACTCGACGTAGCTTTCTGCTTCCCTGGCTGTTGCATCGTGTGTTCGGCAATTCTACTGCCGGACAGGGCTTCTTGAGAAAGGAGTCCTGAAAGTAAGAGAAAAAAGAAGAATGACACAATTGGGAGCCCCTGGTGCGGTTGAGCCGCATTCTGGGCCTGCCGTGGTCGTGCCCCTCCCCCTATGCCCATGGTATTTCCAGAGCGTAATTATGTACGCATAGTACTGGTTTCGCAATTTCGCGAGGGCTGGGGTTGGGGCCGCATTGCTACGCGTGCTCGGAACATGCCAGTCAGTCTTGTTGTTGGTTACTCCGGGCGCGCTTGACAGTGTCCGGCCGCTTAATAGACAGACTCGAGAATTGCCTTAAGAGGCTGCTTTGTACTTCTGCCGCGAGGGCCGTCGTGTGCTCCTCCGTTCGGAGAGAGCGTTCGGTGTTTCCGTTGACCGTAATGACTCCTCGAGGGCCTGGCATCTTGAGCTTGATGTATGCATAGTGCGGCACCGCATTGAACTTTGCAAATGCGGTTCGTCCAAGCAGTGCGTGATAGCCGCTGTGGAACGGGACTATGTTGAAGATTAACTCCTCGCTTCGGAAGTTAACCGGGGATCCGAAGACCACTTCAAGTGTAACCGAGCCTGTATAGTTGGCCTCTACACCTGGTATGACGCCTTTAAAGGTCGTCTTTGTGGGTTTAATCCTTGAGGGGTCTATGCCCATTTTGTGCACTATATCCTGATAAAGCAGGTTCAGGCTGCTGCCGCCGTCCATCAGGACTCTAGTGAGGTGAAATCCGTCAACGATTGGGTCTAGAACCAATGCGGTGAATCTGCCATGGTAGATGCTAGTGGAGTGGTCCCTTCGATCAAAAGTGATCGGGCAGGAGGACCACGGATTGAACTTTGGGGCGACTGGCTCCATCGCATATACGTCCCTTAGTGCACGCTTCCGCTCTCTTTTGGGTATGTGGGTTGCGTATATCATGTTCACCGTCCACACTTGTGGGGGAAAGCCCTTGTGTCCTCTATTGCTCGGCGGCCGGGGCTCCTCCTCATCATCACTATGCAACCCCTTGTCATTGTTTTCGGCAGCTAGCTTGCCTGCCTGCTTGAACACCCAACAATCCCTGTTGGTGTGGTTGGCTGGTTTTTCGGGGGTGCCATGTATCTGGCATGAGCGATCGAGTATTCGGTCCAAATTGGACAGGCCCGGAGTATTTCTTTTGAATGGCTTTTTCTGCTGACCGGGTTTGGAGCCTCTGAATCCGGCATTGACTGCCGTATCCTCAATGTTATCACCGTTAATGCGGCGCTTGTGCTTGTTGCGACGCGACCTGCCGTTGCTGTCCTTGGTATCCGAATTACCAGGGCTCTTGGTCATGTTGTTACTAAGAGCTAGCCATCTATCCTCTCCCGTGCAGAAGTGGGTCATGAGTATTGTGAGGGCTGCCATGGATTTCGGCTTTTCCTGTCCTAGGTGCCGGGCAAGCCACTCGTCGTGGATGTTATGTTTGAAGGCTGCAAGGGCCTCTGCATCCAGACAGTCGACGATTTGATTTTTCTTGGTTAGGAACCGTGTCCAGAATTGTCTGGCTGATTCCTCTGGCTGCTGAATTATGTGGCTTAGGTCATCGGCGTCTGGTGGTCGCACATAGGTGCCCTGGAAGTTGTGGAGGAATGCGGCTTCCAAGTCTTCCCAATAACCGATTGACTCTGCTGGCAAGCTGTTAAGCCAATGCCGAGCTGGTCCTTTAAGCTTGAGTGGGAGCTATTAGATGGCGTGTAGATCATCACCGCAGGCCATGTGGATATGGAGGAGATAGTCCTCGATCCAGACCGCAGGATCTGTTGTGCCATCGTATGATTCAATGTTTACGGGTTTGAAACCCTCAGGGATTTGATGATCCATCACTTCGTCTGTGAAGCATAGTGGGTGTGCGGCGCCTCTGTATTGGGCTATATCACGACGCAGCTCAAATGAGCTTTGTCTACTGTGTTCGGCCCGGCCGGAATTGCCATATCCGGCGTGACGGTTATCATCACGTATCGTGGGGCGCCCACGCGATCCGTAGATCGATCTTGTTTGCCTTGCCTTGTCCTCCAGTATATCCCGCAGGTCTGGCGCATTTTCCCGCGTCTTGGTATTTTTTGAGCGGCGCCGGGGTGCAGCTTGAGTGGAGGGCCGAAAGGCCTCTCTGTCGCGGCCACGAGGTGGCCGGTCGGCCGTATCATGCGCTGGTGATGTAGGTTTAGGTGCTTCCTCCTCTAATCGGGGTAGCAGCCTGCATTTTGGGTAGCTCTTGGAGGGGCGTTCGAGTTCATACTCTTCGGCCGCAAGGACTTCAGTCCATCTGTCGGCTAGCAAGTCTTGGTCAGCTCTAAGTTGTTGCTGCTTTTTCTTGAGGCTGCTTGCCGTGGCCATAAGCCTGCGTTTGAAACGCTCTTGTTCGACGGGATCCTCAGGCACGACAAATTCGTCGTTGGCGAGGCTTGCCTCGTCTTCGGAGGGAGGCATGTAATTATCGTCCTCTACCTCTCTGCCTGCCGCTCTCTCATGAGGGCTGGCTTCTCCATCCTCCCGCACTGAATCCTGCTGGAGGGGGTTGTCTTCGGCACTGTCCGGGGTGTTATTGTCTCCCGTCCCGGAATCACCGTTTTTGCTGTGGCAAGATTTAGAGCGGCGCCGCTGATGCCGGCGCTTAGGCTGTTTCTTGGAGGGGTCATCCTCCATTCTCCCATCACCATTCCCATCTTTTGGGATGTCCACCATGTAAATGTCGTATGCGAGGTGGCCTTCCAGTGCCCTGTAGGCGCTGGTTCTTGGTCGTCTCCTGCATCATCGTCCATACCGTCGATGTCTTCAGAGTCGAAGTCGAGCATGTCGGTTAAATCATCGACAGTGGCTACGAAGTGGGTGGTGGGTGGGCTTTGAATTTCTTCGTCGTTCACATCCCAACCTTCCTGACCATAGTCCGGCCAGGGCTCTCCTGATAAAGAGAGAGACTCTAGTGAATTCAGGATGTCGCCAAAGGGCGAGTGCTGAAAGATGTCCGCGGCGGTGAATTCCATGACCGGCGCCCAATCGGATTCGATTGACAGGGGCGCGGAAGGTTCGGAGTCTGGCACCTTGGAGGTTCGAGCCTTGCAAAGGACAGGGTTGGTGTTCGACTCAATCGCCGCAGAGATAGCAGCCCCCGAGGTGGTGTCCAGCCACCTGTCCTCGATCGGCGCAGTCGGCTCCGAGCTAAGGGTCGGAGCGGACACTGGTGTGGCCTCCAGGGCACTGTTCGGCGGCAGAGCTAAATCATGCCCATCGTGACAGTGCGGCGCGCTTGGCTGTGGCTCGAACCCGTCAAAGAACAAGTCTCCGCGGGCGTCAGCCGTGTAGTTCAAACTTCCGAATCTGACCTGATGGCCAGGGGCGTAGCTTTCAATCTGCTCCAGATGGCCAAGCGAATTGGCCCGCAGTGCAAAGCCGCCGAATACGAAGATCTGTCCGGGGAGAAAAGTCTCACCCTGGACCGTGTCATTGTTGATGATCGAAGGAGCCATCGGGCCTAAAGATGATGACACAGAGGAACTCTCAATAAAAGCACCAATGTCGGTGTCAAAACCGGCGGATCTCGGGTAGGGGGTCCCGAACTGTGTGTCTAGGCGGATGGTACACAATGTTTTACCCAGGTTCGGGCCCTCTCGATGGAGGTAAAACCCTACTCCTGCTTGATTGATATTGATGATATGGGTAGTACAAGAGTAGATCTACCACGAGATCAGAGAGGCTAAACCCTAGAGGCTAGCCTATGGTATGATTGTTGTTCGTCCTACGGACTAAAACCCTCCGGTTTATATAGGCACCGAAGAGGGTTAGGGTTACACAGAGTCGGTTACAATGGTAGGAGATCTACATATCCGTATCGCCAAGCTTGCCTTCCACGCCAAGGAAAGTCCCATCCGGACACGGGACGAAGTCTTCAATCTTGTATCTTCATAGTCCAGGAGTCCGGCCATCCGGACACCCCATAATCCAGGACTCCCTCACCCATCATTGGAATATACAAGCCAAGTTCTATAATCAAAAATTCCCACTAGTATATGAAAGTGACAACATATGAGACTCTCTATCATGCGGATCATGGTGCTACTTTGAAGCACAAGTGTGAAAAAAAGATAGTAGCATTGTCCCTTCTCTCTTTTTCTCTCATTTTTTTGGCCTTCCCTTTTTTTTCCTTTTTGGCCTTTCTATTTTTTTCTTTCTTTTTTATTTTTGTAAAGTCCGAAGTCTCATCCCGACTTGTGGGGGAATCATAGTCTTCATCATCCTTTCCTCACTAGGACAATGCTCTAATAATGAAGATCATCACACTTTTATGGATTTATAACTCAAGAATTACAACTCAATGCTAGAACAAGATATGACTCTATATGAATGCCTCCAGCGGTGTACCGAGATATGCAATGAATCAAGAGTGACATGTATGAAAATTATGAAGGTGGCATTGCCACAAATACAATGTCAACTAAATGATTATGCAAAAAGCAATATGACAAAAGTAATGCGTGTCATATGAACGGAACGGTGGAAAGTTGCATGACAATGTATCTCGGAATGGCTATGGAAATGCCATAATAGGTAGGTATGGTGGCTGTTTTGAGGAAGGTATATGGTGGGTGTATGGTACCGGCGAAAGTTGCATGGTACAAGAGAGGCTAGCAATGGTGGAAGGGTGAAAGGGTGCATATAATCCATGGACTCAACATTAATCAAAAGAACTCATGCACTTATTGCAAAAATTTAGAAGTCATCAAAAACCAAAGCACTACGCGCATGCTCCTAGGGCGATAGATTGGTAGGAAAAGACCATCGCTCATCCCCGACCGCCACTCATAAGGAAGACAATCAATAAATAAAATTGTGCTCCAACTTCATCACAAAGCGGTTCACCATACGTGCATGCTACGGGAATCACAAAGTTAAACACAAGCATTCTTTAAATTCATAATCATCCAACTAGCATAACTTTAATATTACTACCTCCATATCTCAAAACAATTATCACGCATCAAATTGATCATAGCATCCAATTCACTTTCTATGATAGTTTTTATTATACCTAACTTCGATGCTCATCATTCTAGGACCAACTTTAAAACCATAGCAAATACCATGCTGTTCTAAAAGACTCTCAAAATAATATAAGTGAAGCATGAGAGACTAGAAATTTCTTCAAAATTAAGACACCACCGTGCTCTAAAAGATATAAGTGAAGCACTAGAGCAAAAAACTATCAAGCTCAAAAGATATAAGTGAAGCACATAGAGTATTCTGGCAAATTCTAATCAAGTAGGCTTCTCCCAAAAGGTGTGTACAGCAAGGATGATTGTGGTAAACTAAAAAGCAAAGACTAATATAATACACGACGCTCCAAGAAAAACACATATCATGTGGCGAATAAAAATATAGCGCCAAGTAAAGTTACCAATGAACGAAGACGAAAGAGGGGATGCCTTCCCGGGGCATCCCCAAGCTTAGGATTTTGGCTATTCTTGAATATCTTGGGGTGCCATGGGCATCCCCAAGCTTAGGCTCTCTCCACTCTTTATTCCATAGTCCATCAAAGCTTTACCCAAAACTTGAAAACTTCACAACACAAAACTCAACAGGAAATCTTATAAGCTCCGTTAGTGAAAGAAAACAAAACCACCACATAAGGTACTGCAATGAACTCATTCTTTATTTATTTTGGTGTTAAACCTACTGTATTCCAACTTCTCTATGGTTCATAAACTATTTTACTAGCCATAGATGCATCAAAATAAGCAAACAACACACGAAAAACAGAATCTGTCAAGAACAGAACAGTCTGTAGCAATCTGTAACTAACGCAAAATTCTGGAACTCTAAAAATCCTACAAAAATAGGAAGTCCTGGAAAATTTGTTTATTGAACAGCAGAAAGAAGAATCAACGCAAAAGCACGTTCGTGTGATTTAACAAAATTATATTCGTGCGCACAAAGTTTCTGTTTTTCAGCAGAATCAAATCAACTATCATCATAGGTTATCCTATAGGTTCTACTTGGCACAAAGACTAATTAAAAGATAAAAACACATCTAAACAGAAGGTAGATGCAAGATTTATTACTAAACAGGAGCAAAAACAAAAAACATAAAGAAAATTGGGTTGCCTCCCAACTAGCGCTATCGTTTAACGCCCCTAGCTAGGCATAAAAGCAAAGATAGATCTAACAAGTGCCCTCTTTGGCACTAAATTCATAAGTAGCTCGCATGATAGATTCATAAGGTAATTTGACTTTCTTTCTTGGAAAGTGCTCCATGCTTTTCTTTAATGGAAATTGGAATCTAATATTCCTTTCCTTCATATCAATAATCGCACCAGTCGTTCTAAGGAAAGGTCTACCAAGAATAATAGGGCAAGAAAGATTGCAATCTATATCAAGAACGATAAAATCTACGGGCACCAAATTTTTATTTGCAACAATGAGAACATCATTGACCCTTCCCATTGGCTTTTTAATGGTGGAATCTGCAAGGTGCAAATTTAAAGAGCAACCATCAAGATCATGGAAACCTAAAATATCACATAAAGTTTTCGGAATCGTGGAAACACTAGCACCCAAATCACACAAAGCAAAACACTCATAATCTTTAATTTTAATCTTTATAGTAGGTTCCCACTCATCATTAAGTTTTCTAGGCATAGAAACTTCCAAATTAAGTTTTTCATCATAAGATTGCATCAAGGCATCAACGATATGTTTGGTAAAATCTTTATTTTCACTATAAGCATGAGGAGAATTAACAACGGATTGCAACAAGGAAATACAACCTTTTAAAGAACAATTATCATAATCTAATTCCTTGAAATCTGAGATAGTAGGTTCAATGTTATTTGAAGTTGAGGACTCTCCAATCTCACTTTTACCAAATTTAGCATCAAGATCTAAAGACTCCGAATTCTTGGGACGCTTACTAGGCAAAGTTGATTCATCATCAGTCCCATAATTATCAAAATTCATATTGCAAAACATAGATCTAATAGGAGACACATCAATAACTTTAAGATCCTCATCATTATTTTCATGGAAACTAGAAGAACACGCTTTTATAAAGCTATCTTTCTTAGCATGCAATCTAGCGGTTCTTTCCTTACACTAGTCAATGGAAATTCTCATTACTTTGAGAGAATCATTGATATCATGCTTAGGAGGAGAAGATCTAAGTTTAAGAGAATCAACATCAAGCGAAAGTCTATCAACGTTCCTAGCCAAATCATCAACTTTGAGCAATTTTTCTTCAAGCAAAGCATTAAAATTCTTTTGAGACATCATAAATTCTTTCACACTCCTCTCAAAATCAGAGGGCATGTTATTAAAATTACCATAAGAATTATTGTAGAAATTTCCATAATCATTAGAGGAATTACTAGGGAAAGGTCTAGCATTAAAGTTTCCTCTATAAGCGTTGTTTCCAAAACTATTCCTACCAAAAAAATTCACATCCATAGATTCATTATTATTCTCAATCAAAGAAGACAAAGGCATATCATTGGGATTAAGAGGAGTATTTTTAGTAGCAAACAATTTCATAAGTTCATCCATCTTTCCACTCAAAACATTGATTTCTTCTATAGCATGCACTTTTTTACTAGAAGATCTTTCGGTGTGCCATTGAGAATAATTAGCCATAATATTATCAAGAAGTTTTGTAGCCTCTCCTAACGTGATTTCCATAAACGTGCCTCCCGCGGCCGAATCTAAGAGATTTCTAGAAGCAAAGTTCAAACCGGCATAAATTTTTTGTACGATCATCCATAAATTCAAACCATGAGTAGGGCAATTGTGAAGCATCAATTTCATTCTTTCCCAAGATTGGGCAACATGCTCATGATCAAGTTGTTTAAAATTCATAATATCGTTCCTAAGAATGATGATCTTAGAGGGAGGAAAATACTTAGAGATAAAGGCATCTTTGCACTTGTTCCAAGAACCAATACTATTTTCAGGCAAAGACGAAAACCAAACTTTAGCACGATCTCTAAGTGAAAACGGAAATAACTTCAATTTGACAATATTGTTATCTGTATCTTTCTTCTTTTGCATATCACACAAATCAACAAAGTTGTTTAGATGAGTAGCGGCATCTTCACTAGGAAGGCGGGCAAATTGATCTTTCATAACAAGATTCAGCAAAGCAGTATTGATTTCACAAGACTCAACACATTAAGAGGAGCAATCGGAGTACTAAGGAAATAATTATTATTGGTATTAGAGAAATCACACAATTTGGTATTATCTTGCGCCATGGCAACAAGTAATCCAACACACAAGCAAACAGAAAAAAGGCAAGCAAAAAAGAGAGGAGGAGATTGGGAAAGAGAGGGCGAATAAAACGGCAAGGGTGAAGTGGGGGAAAGGAAAATGAGAGGCAAATGGCAAATAATGTAAATGCGAGAGAGATGGGTTTGTGATGGGTACTTGGTATGTATTGACTTGAGCGAAGACCTCCCCGGCAACGGCGCCAGAAATCCTTATTGCTACGTCTTGAGCTTGCGTTGGTTTTCCTTGAAGAGGAGAGGGTGATGCAACAATAGTAGCGTAAGTATTTCCCTCAGTTTTTGAGAACCAAGGTATCAATCCAGTAGGAGGCTCCTCAAAAGTCCCACGCACCTACACAAACAAACAAAGAACTCGCAACCAACACAATAAAGGGGTTGTCAATCCCTTCACGGCCACTTGCGAAAGTGAGATCTAATAAAGATAGTATGATAAGATAAATATATTTTTGGTATTTTATAATATAGATGCAAAAAGTAAAGATGCAAATAAAATTAGATTGAAAGCAAATATGATAAGAGATAGACCCGGGGGCCATAGGTTTCACTAGTGGCTTCTCTCAAGATAGCATAAGTATTACGGCGGGTGAACAAATTACTGTCGAGCAATTGATAGAAAAGCGAATAATTATGAGATTATCTAGGCATGATCATGTATATAGGCATCACGTCCATAACAAGTAGACCGACTCCTGCCTGCATCTACTACTATTACTCCACACATCGACCGACTCCTGCCTGCATCTAGAGTATTAAGTTCATAAGAACAGAGTAACGCATTAAGCAAGATGACATGATGTAGAGGGATAAACTCAAGCAATATGATATAAACCCCATCTTGTTATCCTCGATGGCAACAATACAATATGTGCCTTGCAACCCTTTCTGTCACTGGGTAAGGACACCGCAAGATTGAACCCAAAGCTAAGCACTTCTCCCATGGCAAGAAAGATCAATCTAGTAGGCCAAACCAAACTGATAATTCGAAGAGACTTGCAAAGATAATTCAATCATACATAAAACAATTCAGAGAAGATTCAAATATTATTCATAGATTAACCTGATCATAAACCCACAATTCATTGGATCTCGACAAACGCACCGCAAAAATAGTTTACATCGAATAGATCTCCATAAGAGAGGGGGAGAACATTGTATTGAGATCCAAAAAGAGAGAAGAAGCCATCTAGCTAATAACTATGGCCCCGTAGGTCTGTGATAAACTACTCACAACTCATCAGAGGAGCAAGGATGTTGATGTAGAAGCCCTCCGTGATCGATTCCCCCTCCAGCAGAATGCCGGCGAAGGCTCCAAGATGGGATCTCGCGGATACAGTAGGTTACAGTGGTGGAAATTGTGTTTCGTGTTGCTCTTGGATGTTTTCGGGGTACGTTGGTATATATAGGAGGAAGAAGTACGTCGGTGGCCGCCCGAGGGGCCCACAAGACAAGGGGCGCGCCCTATAGGGGGACGCCCTCCTATCTCGTGGGAGCCTCGGCAGCTTCTTGGCTTGCAGTCCAAGTCCTCTCGATCATGTTTGTTCCAAAAATCACGCTCCCGAAGGTTTGATTCCGTTTGGACTCCGTTTGATATTCCTTTTTTTTGAAATACTGAAATAGGCAAAAAAAGCAATACGGGCTGGGCCTCCGGTTAGTAGGTTAGTCCCAAAAATGATATAAATGTGTAAAATAAAGCCCATAAACATCCAAAAGGGGTAATATAATAGCATGGAACAATAAAAAAATTATAGATACGTTGGAGACGTATCAACCCCCACATGGTTCCATCAAGATGAAGTTGACCATGACTTGATCTTCGACACCTGACCTACAACACATGAGCGACGTTCCAAAGGTAACATAGGTGATGGTGCTTCTCTTGTCCCACTAGTGGACTCTCCTGACATCGATTGCTCCCATGATGTTGATCACCCTATGGATTCATCACATACTATGTCTTCTTTCGATATGCCACCCATTTATGATGAATATGATGGTGAGCATGTTGAATTGCCTACTTGTGATGCTATGCTCCATAGGATATCATGTGAAAATTCTTTTGGTCACATCATGTTTGACAATCCATTGAACTTGTCATATGCTATGAGTGAGATCTCCCATATTGCATCATTTCAATCTCAACATAGTAACTATGCATGCCCCATTAAGATAAATCCTATTTGCACTTATGGCATAGATGACGAGATGATGGTCATTGGCTTTTGTTTTTCATGTGATGATATTGCCATGATTCCTTTACATGATTTGCGCAATTCATCTACTATCCCATGCCACGATCACATTATTCCAAATATGCATTGTTTTGGATGTTGTCAATATTCTCCATGTGCTGTTTCTACTAATTCTCATGCATATTAGGAGATTTTGATGCATTCCATACTTTGCATGATTCCCATAATTGCGTGCACCATATGCTTTACATGAATAACAATGCAATAGATATTTCTCATGATGCATTACATCCTTTGAGTCTCCATTATGAAATACATAACAAGAAACCCATTATGATGGATGACATGTTTCTATATCACGCATCTCATTTATTTGAGCATTGGATGTTTTGTGCTAACCAACACAAGCACGTGCGCATCATGATGGATGCTGTGTACATCTATCATGCACATACAATTTTCCCTTTACCTTTGTTTTGTGTAGGTACTCATGTATACTCGTCAACCTCTCAATCCCAAGAGTTGACGAAATGAGCTCTTGAGAGCAACGACGATTTGGGATCATGTGGATTGTCCTTCCCATCGTTCTCTTCGCGCAAGGACTACGCACATCTCTTTTACTTTTCTCTCACACGGCTATGGGCTATTTACCACTTGTCACCTTATGCCCATTTTACCATGTTCACTTTGCATGTTATGCTTGCTTGTATGCCTTTGCCATGCAATTGTGACCCTTGCTTGCATCTAGCCATGATTCACCATTATGCTACTCCTATGTTTATTTACATGCTTGGTGGAGATACTTATAGCTATTGCCATGATTTCTTTGTGCCCCATGCTATTGATGCTTGTTGTGTTGGGAGAGTCATGATGTCCCATGGCTATTTACATATGGCCTCTCGCCAATACATTGATGATATTTTTCTCATATCTTGCTTTCATGCTTGTGATATGTCATGTGCATTATTCATACCCACTGTTTGCACACATGACATGCTTGCCATGATTCCTCCTAGTACGTTGCATCTTCGCACTACTAGCTTGCTTATCACTATGATTGCTTGCTTTGTCGCATCAGCCATGTTCCACTCTTACTCACTTTCTTGGGTTGATGACATATATGTTCATGCCTCTCACTTGATTTTTCTTGATCATTGTCTCTTGTCTCCATTAGTTGCATCTCTCATATCCCCTTGTATTGAGTGCCAACTTGCTATGCTTATTGATCTTGGAGACTTGGACACTTTACTTGTGATGCATGCTTGTTTGATTGAGCCTCTTGTATTTGGTTGTTCTTGCATCATATGCCTCCATACTATGAAATTCTCCCTTGTCCTTTCTTATGATGAGCATGATGCATACACTTGTTGGGTATCTTACCACACGAATGATAGGTTTTGCACTTTCGCTAGCCTCGTTTGTTTTTCCGAGTGTTTGTCATGTTCTTTCGTTTTGAAGGATTCACAAGGCGGTACCATGACGAGACAACTTGGTCATGTGAAGGCGTACACGATGCGCGACGCCAACATTTTCGACATTCTCATAAAGGTGAACTCCTTCCCTTTGAGCCATCCTCAAGTACGCATATTGGATGGGTCACTCTTTCATTGTTGTTTCCTTCTTGTTGTCTGATACATCTCACGGACGGAGGAGCGACATTGGAGATTGGCTCTATGGACCTTCACATTGAGGAGCGCTGGGACTTACTGGATGCACCTTCGGAACTCCACTCATGCCAGGACATTGAGCGTTGGTACATCAACACTCCTTTGACACATTGCTCCTCCATATATGTTGATTGTGCTCACACATGTCATGCTCGATGGACATTTCATACTCACCACAAGTTTGCACCCTATGCATGGATTGACTCACATTATGATTGCCTTATTGCATCTTGTATTCCCATGACATCCATGATATGTGAGCTTGTACACTTCCTTAGAAAATTTGTTGTGATCTTTCTTGATGGCATATTCATACATCATGGTCATATTGTCCACCATCAATTGCATGATAACATACACATATTGAGCATCCATTGCCATATTCATGCTATTGATAAACCGTCTCTCTATGACATCCTTTTGCACAATGGTAGAATTTGTCGCTTTGTGCACCATGCTAATTACCCCATGAATGCTTTGCATATCATCCTATAGCATCTTGATAAGCTTCATGCGCTTTGTCACGAACAATCTTACCGCATAGACTCATTCTTACATGATGGACACTTTGTGTGCGCTAACCACTGTATTTTCGAGTATCGCTTGTGTTTGCTCATTTTACATGTACCACATACCGGAGACACCTTGGAGTACTTGGATTGCGCCATGCCTTCAACTCCATCAACCTACAAGTCCATCCATGACAACTGTTTCCATGGTGATGAGGATCACGATCTGAGGTCGGATCTTTCGCATGGGGGGGGGAGATGAGGCGAAGCATCCCATGTTCATCCCCATGTACACTCCGACTACTCTCCAAGCCCCAAGAGGGCATATGACGAGACCTCAAACATACGCCATTGGACACAAGGTGAACTCGCTCCTCTCCGAATCATCACTTTCCACATGTGAGACATGGCTACTACCTCAAACATATGTGCTATGCATGACCAGGAACCAAGAGGAAGGCCATGGAACAACTACGAGCATTGGACAAGACGGCGAGGACACCAAGTGCGAGTAACAAGAGGGAGAGCTGCTAGGAAGCTACAGCTCTCGGACGTCCGACGACCTTCGGACGACCGATGATCACCAGACGTCTGACGCCTGGAGACTCCACTAGCTAGATCGACTCTAGCCGAGGCAACATATAGCGCCCGGACAACTGCCCGACACCGAACGTCCAACACTCATCAGCGCCCGGACGATCGACCCCGACCGGACGTCCGACACTATCGGGCCAGAGCCAAAACATCAGAAGTCCAAAGACTTCTGGACGACCAGACGCCCATGAGCAACCGGACGGCCAACAGCCGTCCGACGTACGATGCCTGTCTGCGCATAGAGATCGGGCCCGAGGCCCATGTATCCATCTCCCACTTACCCCTTCGCAGACCTAGACTATAAATACCCCCTACCTCCTCCTAGTTAGGGTTAGCAATGTGATAGCCATATTTGAGATAGAGCTTTGCTCATCCACTTGGTTACTTCTCCTCGGAGCTCACGACCTCTTCGGGGAAGACCCCCCAAGCGGATTCAAGACCCCATCACGGGAAGACTCTTCAAGACCTCCTCACGGAGAAGACCCTTTGTATCGTCCTTTGTTGACCTTGAATCGTGTATCACTCTTTCTGTTTCGAGGATCTATCATATGTGTGACCATATCTTGTTGGTTGAGTGATTTCTCTTGTGTTTCCCCTCATGTTTCCCTCGTCATCCCCCTCATGTTCTTTGTGTTCTTCGTAGGATCCCCTTCAATCATGAAAGATCGGGCATCTAGGGTTCTACCCTACATCAATATCTCTCTAGATATGACTCCTACCACTAAAATTACTCTCTCCCGCACACACAATGTTTGTTGCAGTCTCCTTTCCATCTTCATCTCAGTTATAAAATTGACATTATTCATTTGTTTACCGATCAGACAAACTCCCCCTCCCTTTCTCTCTATCTCTCTCTCACACACACACACACATGCAACTCCTGCTTCCACTCCCCTTCCCAACTACCATCTCTCTCACAGACATACAAAACTCTCGCTTTCGCACCCCGACTCGTATTTCTCTCACGAACATTGATCAACTAGTGATGTAGGACAGAACCCTATGTGGACGATATTTCACGTTTGGAGTGGATCCTACGGGGAACACGACGAACGAGCGGAAGAACACACGGAGAAACACGGGGAGGAACGAGAGAAACTCTAAACCGACAAGTAATCAATCACACAAGGGCTAGATCATCAACACATAAGGTAGCACAAGATTCAAAATCAACAAAGGAAAGATACAAAGGTAGCCGTTCTTCTCCGTGAGGTCTTGATGGTCTTCCCTTGAAGGGGTCTTGAATCCGCTTGGGGGATCTTCTCCGAAGAGGTCGTGAGCTCCGAGGAGAAGTAACCAAGTGGATGAGCAAGGCTCTCACACAAAATGTGAGCTAAACCAATGCTAACCCTAACTAGGGGGAGGTGGAGGAGTATATATAGCCTAGAGCCACGAAGGGTTAAGTGAGGGCGAAGGGATACATGGGCTCGGCCCATTACACTGTGCGCAGACAGGCCGGTAGTACCGGTCATGTGGCCGGTAGTTCCACTGGAAGCTCGTGCGGGGCGGTAGTACCGGTCAGGCGGGGCGGTAGTTCCGCTTGAAGCCCGGGCGCTGGATCTGGAGGTGTACGCCGAAGGGGCAGCGGTTGTTCCGGTCATCGGGGCGGTTGTTCCGGTCTTTTGGCAGAAACCGGTACAATCGGAGCAGCACCGGCCATCCTCCGCTCGATCACAGAGGGTGGGCCGGTTGTTGGGCGGTAGCAGGCCGGTTGTTCCGCCCGAGCAGTAGTTGGGCGGTTGCCGGGCGGTAGTGCCGCTTGGGTGGCCTCGGCGGTAGTACCGCTTGGAGTGGGCGGTAGTACCGCTCGTTCTGGAGCGGCCAGGTTCTCTTCCTCCTTCTCTTCCATGCTTGGCTTGGTCCTTGGATTCTCCATGGTCGTCTCGGTTGTACCTGAGTATATGCAAGATCCATGCATGAGGTAGTAGCCATGTCTCACATGTAGAAAGCGAAGGTTCGGAGAGGAGCGAGTTCACCTTGTGTCCAATGGTGTATATTCGAGGTCTTGTCATATGTCGACTTGGGGCTTGGAGAGTAGTCGGAGTGTACATGGGGATGACCGTGGGATGCTCCGCATCAAATAGCCTCCAGATAGGTTTATACACCCACACACTCTTGCTTCCACTGTCTCGTACATGTCTCTCTCGCGCTCCTTGTATCTGATGTCGATTTTTCGTCCCTTCTTGAGACACGCCCTCTCGATCGTGCACACACACACTATTGCCTCATTTTATGGTGATACCTCTCGCACACACACTCTTTGTGTCTTTTTCACACACGCACGCCATCCTCCTCCTCTGTCCCTCTCTCTCTCTCTCACACGCACACATGGGCTTTTTGCAACAACTAGCAAGATGCACATGCGTTGCACGGAACATCAAGATGCATTTGTATGAGTAGTTTATCTTGTGGGAGAAAAGGATGAATGAGGGAAGGCCTTATTTGCAAAAGTGGAGAGGGGTGTGGGTATCATTTTGCAAAATTGCCATATTTTCCTTCCTATCTGTCAGATATAAATCGGACGGCTTATATTGCAGGATGGCAGGCACACCATCTGTCATAGCCCTAGAATATTGTTTGTAAATAGTTGCATCTTCATCCAGGCATCATATTTAAATTTCTGAAACATGAATTGAGGATTGTTGAAGCCTCAAAACTTTAATTAAAAGCAGGGCAAAAGAACCCTGGAAATTGCATTCAGTGTTTCCAAAACGGCCTTAATAATGTTGGTTATATTTGGCAAAGGTTCTTGCACCAAACCAAAAATAATGAGCATTTTGAGGAATATTTTGGGCACTGAATTTAAATCATTATTTTATTTGCATTTGGAATTATATTCATAACTTGTATAGAATATATTTCCAAATACCCTGAAACATTTTATGTGCTTTTGGAAAAGTCCATTAAGCAACATAAAAATATTCAGAGGAGTTTCTGGCATTGTTTGAATTATTTTAAAATTCAAACAGTGGCAAAACAAATTTAACAAAATAAAACAGAACAGAAATAAAAGAACAGAAACTTACCTGGGCTTACCTGGCGCCCACTTACCTGGCCTAGCACGGCCCAGCCCATCTCCACCCTCCCCCCCTGTCGTCTTCCTCTGCCAGTAGGCAGAGGCGAGGCGTGGCGCGCGCCCGAGAGGCCTCGGCCACCTCCTGCTTCCCCTGGCCACCTCCTGCTTCCTCCTCGACGCCCCGGTGACGCCACGCGCCTCCCCGACCCCCCCTCTCACTTCTCCCTCGCTCTCTGGACCTCCCTCCCCCCCTCGCTCCTCTGCTCTCTCTCTCTCGCGATCGACCACGAGCACCCGAGAGCACCGACGAGCTCCACCGCGGCCAAAGTCCACCACCCGCCTCGCCGATGCTTCCAGAAGAACCGCCGCGCCTTCCTCTTCGTCTCCACCAACTCACGTGACGCCGGGTGCACCGCAGCGTCGTCCCTGCCGCCTTCATCACCGCATCTGTCCGGCGATCGCCGCGGTCGATTCGCCGCCTCCGACGCCTCCCCGAGACCACCGAGCTGCTCAGCGACCTCGCTGTGAGCCTCCGTGCAGAACCCCTCTCTTTCCCCTCGCGTTTGCGAGCTCTAGGCCATAGCTCCGTCGCGGCCGAACTCCGGCCGCCGCCGAAGTCGACGCTGCGCTCGACTCAGGCCACGTCTCACCCTCCCGATGCTACCAATGGATGCGCGCAAGCGCCAGCAAGCTAACGCCGCCACCAGCTCGTCCTCTTGTGCACCATAGCGCTACGCCGCCCGAACCCGTAGCTCCGGCCGCCGCCGTTCTGGTCGCCGCCGTCGACCCCGGCCTCCCTGTGCCCAGCTGCGTGCGCCCCTAGACGCGCGGGAGCACGGGCTCCCTCCTGGTGCCCTCAGGGTGCCCAACCGCAGCCTGTAGCGCCGCCCCGACCAACTCCGGCGAGTTCCCGCCGCTGTTGTGGTCGCCGGCGTCACCTGCTGACGTGGCGCCGGTTAATTAGTGCTAATAACCCCGCTAAACACCCCCAGAGCCACTGCCATGTGGGCCCCTGCGCTTAATTAGGTTAATATAACTATTCTGTTAAATTAGTGTTAGTGCCGTGGACCCCACGTGTCAGCTTTGACTCTGGCCCAGTCATCGTTGACCGGTCCCACCTGTCATTCACTCAATCCAGACCTGAGTCACTGACCAGTGGGCCCCACTGGTCAGGTTTGACCAGCAGCAGCGTC
Organism: Triticum aestivum; assembly: GCF_018294505.1. NCBI lineage: Eukaryota > Viridiplantae > Streptophyta > Magnoliopsida > Poales > Poaceae > Triticum > Triticum aestivum. Next base: position 191,952,513 of record NC_057807.1, read on the forward strand.
TGTTGACCTGCTGACGTCATAGTGACGCAATGCTGACGCAATAAGTATTTTCTGGATTTATTTTTTTATTCAGGAAATTCCAGAAAATTGTAAAAACTTCTAAAAAATCATAGAAATTCAACCGTAACTCCAAATTAAATAATTTATATATGAAAAATTATCAGAAAAATTCAAGGAATCCATCTGTACCATTTTCATGCATGTTAGAACAACTTATAGCTGCTGTTTAGCACAAATCATATAAATGGCATCTGAATAATCACATATGGAGTTTGAATTTGAATCTTGTATTCAAACCAACTTCATTTAATCTGTTGCTAGTTGCATTAGCTCAAAACACATTCATATTGCCATGTCATGAGCATGCATCATATTGTGCATTGCATTGATTGTATTTCTTCTTGTTGCCGGTATCTGTTCCCTCCCGGTAGACGATGTTCCGACGTTGTGATCGTTGACACTGATGAAGACTCAATGTTATCTTCAGAAGTGCCAGGCAAGCAAAACCCCCTTGTTCATTCCGATACAATCCTACTCTCTCGCCCCTGCTCTCTTTTACTGCATTAGGACAACAACGATTCAACTGTTACTTGCTGCGGTAGCTGAACCCCTTTATCCTCTGCATGACCTGTCATTCCACAGTAAATAGATGAAACCCACTAGCATGAGTAGGAGTTGTTTGAGCCCTGTTGTGCCTACTCATTCTTGCTTGTTTGTCATGCCTGCTACTGCTTAGAGTTGTGTCAGGTCTGATTTATCCGGGATGAATCAGAGGTGTGTGAACATGTCCTACTGTGTGTGAGCTAAGTGTGTGAACACGATTTGGTAAAAGGTGTCGGTGAGAGGCCATGTAGGAGTACATGGTGGGTTGTCTCATTGAAGCCGTCCTTAGGAACTGAGTTCTGTGTTTGTGATCCATGATTCAGCTACTACCATACATTGGGCCCTGAAATATGACCCCGCTCGACTTCTTATTCACCCTCGTCCTCTGTCCAGGAGTTGCAAGTAGTTTCTGGTGTTTGTAGTATGCTGGAGGCCGTGGACAGCGCTGACCGGAGGGGTGGGCTGTGATGCGGTAGGCACGTGGCCGGGTATACCGGGCGCCCGTTTGGTGTCACGGAACCCTGTTCACATCGTTTGGGGCTGTGAGCGAAACTCCGGCCGGATCTCCTCATGGATGGAACCCGAATAGGCGATAAACCTGGACTAGAGACTTGAGTGTTTAGGTAGGTCGTGGTCTACACCCACGTCGGCTTTCGCTTGAAGTCTGCCGAGCACATGTCGTGTGCAGACGCTAAGTGGTGGAAACATGTATGAAGAAGTACACCCCTGCAGGGTTAACATCATCTATTCGAATAGCCGTGTCCACGGTAAAGGACTTCTGGGTTGCTTATATCAGTTCATAGACAAGTGAAAGTGGATACTCTAAAATACGCAAGATAAGCGTGAGTGCTATGGATGGCGCTCTCGTAGGGAGACGGGAGCGGATCCATAGTGGTGTATTGATATGGGGAATATGTGGACTCGTGTGCGCCACCTCAAAAGAGTTACATTGCAGTCGTAGTTCAGGATAGCCACCGAGTCAAAGCTGGCTTGCTGCAGTTAAACCCCACCATCCCCTTTGTTGATAATGATGCATATGTAGTTAGTTCTGATGTAAGTCTTGCTGGGTACATTTGTACTCACGTTTGCCTATTTTATGTTTTTGCAGAGAGACTTCGGTCTCACTAGTAGTTTCGCGTGGACTTCGACGTTTAGCTTGTTACCTCAGCTACGATCTTGTGCCCCGGCAGGATCTGGTAGATAGTCAGGCTTCTCAGCCTTTTTCAGTTATAGATGTCTGTACCCAGACATGATAGCTTCCGCTTGTGCTTTGATTTGTATGCTCTGATTGTTGGGTCATGAGACCCATGTTTGTAATATCTCGCTCCTCGGAGCCTATTGAATAAATTACTTGAGTCGTAGAGTCATGTTGTGATGCCATGTTGTATTTGCACATATCGAGCATATTGTGTGTATGTTATTGAAATGCTTGGTATGTGTGGGATCTGACCATCTAGTTGTTTATCTTTAGTAGCCTCTCTTACGGGGAAATGTCTCCTAGTGTTTCCACCGAGCCATGGTAGCTTGCTACTGCTCCGGAACACTTAGGCTGGCCGGCATGTGTCCTTCTTCGTTCCTGTGTCTGTCCCTTCGGGGAAATGTCACGCGATGAATACCGGAGTCCTGTTAGCCCGCTACAGCCCGGTTCACCGGAGTCCTGCTAGCCCAGTGCTACAGCCTGGATTCACTCGCTGATGACCGACACGTTCGATGCTGGGTCATGGATGCCTGTCCCTGTAAGTCTGTGCCACTTTGGGTTTACGACTAGCCATGTCAGCCCGGGCTCCTTATCATATGGATGCTAGCGACACTGTCATATACGTGTGCCAAAAGGCGCAAACGGTCCCGGGCAAAGGTAAGGCGACACCCGTGGGAATACCGTGCGTGAGGCCGCAAAGTGATATGAGGTGTTACATGCTAGATCGATGTGGCATTGAGTCGGGGTCCTGACAGCGTTGGTATCAGAGCTTGACTGCCTGTAGGATTACCAAGCCAAACTGGTCGAAGTTGAGTCTAGAAATTCTTTAGTTATATAAGGGAATTGATTGTGGATGGAACGTAAGGCTCTTTTTACTCCTTATACCTTATGCCCTTCTGATCTGAGTCATCTTATCTTTCCTACGGGGTTAAGGAACTAGGTCTTCTCATCTATCTATCAGGATGACGTGTTACTAATCAGTAGACTTATAAGATTGTTGGATTTAAGCTTGAGTTCAGTTCCTACTACTTCTGTATGTTATCTGTTGATCTCGGAACCTTGCTATTGTGATGTTGAGTGGTTATGCCACCATTTTTGTGAATGTCTCAAATCTTTTTTGAGCATTTACAGCCGTTATGCTGTCCAAGTCATCCCAGGTCTCTAAACAGTCTGATGCATTTGCAAATCCTTTCCTTCCGTCTCCGATGTCCCTTTTGGTCGGAATAAGCACACTAATCGGTAGGTTGAGGTACTTTGTTGCCTCGGCGTAGATGTTGGAGCTATTATTATGACCTTAGGTGTTTAGGAAGTCACCTAGCAATTTAGCAATGCTTTTGTATCCCCAGTGTGATGATTCTGGCCATTATTTTTGAAAGCATCCCGTGATGTTATTAGTTAGTAGGCATTCTATTTCTGGGTTTTGAACCCGAGATTCACTCTACTTACTTCATGTTGATAGTGTTTGCTAGTTCCTTTAGGATATTAGTAACCTTTGCGATAGTCCTCGAGGTCCATAGTATATCGTTCTTCCAAATACCATGAACCATTCTTGGCAGGAGTTCTTCTGAACCAAAAGATGACAACAAGAGTGCTCCCGATGAGTTCTCCATGCTATGTTGTGACTCTGCCAGCTCAACCTTTCTGCATGGATTGTCCGGAAGAAATATGTCGAACTCGTTCGACATGCTAATCCATGCATCCACAACTCAGAAAATCGTATGTTCCTTGAGTTGTCCCTCTTTAGTTGTCTTCTGACCCTCGTCTATCAATTGATAGTCAAGATTATGTGTGCATTCGTTCATCGATGCCTATTACTCTTGTGGTCTGTCAAGCCATTCTATTCCGGAATGACTAGGAGAAACAAACTCCAGTACCTCATCCATATCTAGGATTGGGTCAAAGCAATTGTGCTCCGCAGATCAAAATGCCAGCCCAGCTTTTGATTCTGTTCTACCTTGGAGTATTACCATCTTTTATATCGGGATTATCGTAGGAATTGCACACCATCCTATGAACTCTTGGTACAGTGATACTTCTCGCCATCATTATTCATCCCTCGGTTCCGTGTTGTCGCAACCGGAATGCCGACAAGTGAATCGTGATGTGTGAATTCAATACTCCTAGCAACCTTGTTGCTTGGTAGTTAATGGACAATAATTTCATTCTTAGCGTGTTGGTTTTTGAATCATCATTCTAAGGTTGATCATGCTACCTAGTCCTTTTCCTGGTGCACTCCTTGATCGATGAGTTAGGATTATTCCAAATCCCTCGCTCTTTGATCATATTGTCTTGCCCTGAAAAGCAAGATTGTTCTCGAGCTTAGTAACATATCGGTGGTTTGTGATTTTTCGAATATCTTCTCGGAAGTATTACCAGGTTGTCACCTGACCGCTATGTTGATTTCGTGATCAAGATGGTTTATTGTAAACCACCCTTTCTCCAAGAATCCGTGTTGGATACCCCTGAGCTAGTTGGTTAAGCTAAACGACAACTTGGAGAGTTGGAAGATAAAAGCTTGCCTGACTTAGTTCGTTCCAAAGGGATATTCTTGTGTAGTGTGTGTTGAAGAAAGATGATATCTTCATCGATTGGTCCCTGTGATCAGTTGCTGGACCTATTGTCTTATCAATCCCTTGATTTGAGTGTGGGCTATCGTCAAATCAAATCAGTACCAACGATGCTCGTAATGTTGTCCTACTCGTGGTTGATCCCTCGAGCATACACCATTACATCTTTGGTCTGACCAATGCTATCACCGTGTTCACATGATGGTGGAAGTCCAGTGATATGGAAATTCCGATGAGTTGCTGTTGAGCCCATCAGTAGCATTTTGTCTCCCCCCATGAATCATGTTGAACATCAACCTAGTGTTGAAAACTTGTGTAAGCATTTCTTCGTGTTTCGTTCATGAAGCATATGTTTGGATGAAAGTAGTGACTTCCCCTAATTCATGTGCATCTGATGCAAGTTGCCGCCATGAATTCGAGGAAGATTGTTTTGTTTCCTTGGAATCATCCCAAATCAGTCATGCACACGTGCGAAGTATTCTGTGGTCTGGAGACTTGCAACCTTCATTCCATATGTGTCCCGAGCACACCAAGCCACTGATTGATTTGTTCAAGGAGAAGAAGTTCCTTCATAAGAGCTAATCATATGACTTATGCAAGGACTTCGTTATCCACGGTGATGGTTCCCAACCAGAACTCGGTAGTGTTTTATTGTAAGACTACCACGTGGTCATGCTTGTCTGGGACAACGTGTTCACATGTTTGTAGCAGAACCAGCTCATGTTTTGGAGCTTACTATCGTAGTTCATTCCCCGAGAATCTCGCAACGTCATCTCGTCGATTTGTGTTGCAAACTTTCGTTTTTCTTCCTAGACTCGATGAGTCTGGAATATCCTGACACCAACCAGATCTGAATCTCAGGCAGATATGATGGTTTGGAACATTTCCCAAAAACTATAATATCGGTCCCTCGGAAACCGGTAAAGTGGATGTCGTGGCCAACACACCCAGCCGGAAGACCTGTTATTATAATATCTTGATTGAGGAAGTTGGCCACCTCCCCATAAGGATCTCGTAGGACTTATTCTAGTAGTTGTTCCTTATGGATTTTTGTGCTCCCGAAGTCCGACCTTTTTACTTGATGTTCTAGATATCAAACCATATCTATGGGTGGATTACGCTAGCACATCAAGGAGAACATTAGAAGCGGAGTGCTAAATGTCTCTCGGTCGATCATCCAGATTTCGTTCCCTTGGCCTCGCTAAGGTGAAATCTGAGAAAGTGTTATCCTCCTTTGCATCTGCATCGTCCATCGCTATTCATCATGGTAGTATGTTGTGTTGTCAGCACCCTTGACACGGATGTTGATAAAACCTTGATGATTGTGGAAATGCTCAAGTTCTTGAGAGCACGTACAAGCGCTACGTGTTATCATCGGCTCTAACTGGGATTCCTCTCAGTTTCCTCGGCAATGCTATGACCTTTTCAAACAGTGAATTCACTCTCTATTGATGAGCCTCTCCCCAGTTACCAGAATCATTCCCAGCATTTGCATTTTGTTCCCAGCTTGCACCGCCAATGTGCCATTCTACCATGGGTCTCTTCCATTTCCGGTGGTAAGCAAGTTCATCCATTACGTTGTCTTCAACAAGGTAATCCACATCAGCCAAGTCCGAGTATACCATTCCACCGACCCCCTCCAAACGATTGCTCGAGAATTGCCTTAGGCTGGTTTAAAGAGTCTCAATGATCTCTGAATCAAAGGTAATTCTTTTTGCCACTTAAGGGGATATTTCTACGAGTCACCTTCCCTAAGGTGCATCGTTATGGTATCATGGAAACTCAACTCCTCGCTACGTTGACAACCGTTCACCACCCTCTTAGGTGTGGAATTGTGGTCTACCTAGTGAACCTTCGTCATCTGCTTCACTCCATTCCTATGGATGTGTGCTTCGCCTCTCAGCTCGAGAGATGTTGCTATGTCTCATTCCGTGAGTTAATCCTGAGTTGTTCGACCTTCGAGAAGAACCATTCTTTTAGGGTCTTTCCTTTCCTCTCGTTGTCATGTTAGTTGGAGTTCTCAGAGCAAGACTTCGAGACAATGATGGTGAACGAATCAACGTTCAATTGGAGTGCAACTGGGTCGTGAAGATTATACTAGTTTGCGTTTCCCCTTCACCTTACCCTACACTTGAATCTCGGGTCGAGATTCTTGTTTAGTGGGGGTGAGTTGTCACAGCCCTAGAATATTGTTTGTAAATAGTTGCATCTTCATCCAGGCATCATATTTAAATTTCTGAAACATGAATTGAGGATTGTTGAAGCCTCAAAACTTTAATTAAAAGCAGGGCAAAAGAACCCTGGAAATTGCATTCAGTGTTTCCAAAACGGCCTTAATAATGTTGGTTATATTTGGCAAAGGTTCTTGCACCAAACCAAAAATAATGAGCATTTTGAGGAATATTTTGGGCACTGAATTTAAATCATTATTTTATTTGCATTTGGAATTATATTCATAACTTGTATAGAATATATTTCCAAATACCCTGAAACATTTTATGTGCTTTTGGAAAAGTCCATTAAGCAACATAAAAATATTCAGAGGAGTTTCTGGCATTGTTTGAATTATTTTAAAATTCAAACAGTGGCAAAACAAATTTAACAAAATAAAACAGAACAGAAATAAAAGAACAGAAACTTACCTGGGCTTACCTGGCGCCCACTTACCTGGCCCAGCACGGCCCAGCCCATCTCCACCCTCCCCCCCTGTCGTCTTCCTCTGCCAGTAGGCAGAGGCGAGGCGTGGCGCGCGCCCGAGAGGCCTCGGCCACCTCCTGCTTCCCCTGGCCACCTCCTGCTTCCTCCTCGACGCCCCGGTGACGCCACGCGCCTCCCCGACCCCCCTCTCACTTCTCCCTCGCTCTCTGGACCTCCCTCCCCCCCTCGCTCCTCTGCTCTCTCTCTCTCGCGATCGACCACGAGCACCCGAGAGCACCGACGAGCTCCACCGCGGCCAAAGTCCACCACCCGCCTCGCCGATGCTTCCAGAAGAACCGCCGCGCCTTCCTCTTCGTCTCCACCAACTCACGTGACGCCGGGTGCACCGCAGCGTCGTCCCTGCCGCCTTCATCACCGCATCTGTCCGGCGATCGCCGCGGTCGATTCGCCGCCTCCGACGCCTCCCCGAGACCACCGAGCTGCTCATCGACCTCGCTGTGAGCCTCCGTGCAGAACCCCTCTCTTTCCCCTCGCGTTTGCGAGCTCTAGGCCATAGCTCCGTCGCGGCCGAACTCCGGCCGCCGCCGAAGTCGACGCTGCGCTCGACTCAGGCCACGTCTCACCCTCCCGATGCTACCAATGGATGCGCGCAAGCGCCAGCAAGCTAACGCCGCCACCAGCTCGTCCTCTTGTGCACCATAGCGCTACGCCGCCCGAACCCGTAGCTCCGGCCGCCGCCGTTCTGGTCGCCGCCGTCGACCCCGGCCTCCCTGTGCCCAGCTGCGTGCGCCCCTAGACGCGCGGGAGCACGGGCTCCCTCCTGGTGCCCTCAGGGTGCCCAACCGCAGCCTGTAGCGCCGCCCCGACCAACTCCGGCGAGTTCCCGCCGCTGTTGTGGTCGCCGGCGTCACCTGCTGACGTGGCGCCGGTTAATTAGTGCTAATAACCCCGCTAAACACCCCCAGAGCCACTGCCATGTGGGCCCCTGCGCTTAATTAGGTTAATATAACTATTCTGTTAAATTAGTGTTAGTGCCGTGGACCCCACGTGTCAGCTTTGACTCTGGCCCAGTCATCGTTGACCGGTCCCACCTGTCATTCACTCAATCCAGACCTGAGTCACTGACCAGTGGGCCCCACTGGTCAGGTTTGACCAGCAGCAGCGTCTGTTGACCTGCTGACGTCATAGTGACGCAATGCTGACGCAATAAGTATTTTCTGGATTTATTTTTTTATTCAGGAAATTCCAGAAAATTGTAAAAACTTCTAAAAAATCATAGAAATTCAACCGTAACTCCAAATTAAATAATTTATATATGAAAAATTATCAGAAAAATTCAAGGAATCCATCTGTACCATTTTCATGCATGTTAGAACAACTTATAGCTGCTGTTTAGCACAAATCATATAAATGGCATCTGAATAATCACATATGGAGTTTGAATTTGAATCTTGTATTCAAACCAACTTCATTTAATCTGTTGCTAGTTGCATTAGCTCAAAACACATTCATATTGCCATGTCATGAGCATGCATCATATTGTGCATTGCATTGATTGTATTTCTTCTTGTTGCCGGTATCTGTTCCCTCCCGGTAGACGATGTTCCGACGTTGTGATCGTTGACACTGATGAAGACTCAATGTTATCTTCAGAAGTGCCAGGCAAGCAAAACCCCCTTGTTCATTCCGATACAATCCTACTCTCTCGCCCCTGCTCTCTTTTACTGCATTAGGACAACAACGATTCAACTGTTACTTGCTGCGGTAGCTGAACCCCTTTATCCTCTGCATGACCTGTCATTCCACAGTAAATAGATGAAACCCACTAGCATGAGTAGGAGTTGTTTGAGCCCTGTTGTGCCTACTCATTCTTGCTTGTTTGTCATGCCTGCTACTGCTTAGAGTTGTGTCAGGTCTGATTTATCCGGGATGAATCAGAGGTGTGTGAACATGTCCTACTGTGTGTGAGCTAAGTGTGTGAACACGATTTGGTAAAAGGTGTCGGTGAGAGGCCATGTAGGAGTACATGGTGGGTTGTCTCATTGAAGCCGTCCTTAGGAACTGAGTTCTGTGTTTGTGATCCATGATTCAGCTACTACCATACATTGGGCCCTGAAATATGACCCCGCTCGACTTCTTATTCACCCTCGTCCTCTGTCCAGGAGTTGCAAGTAGTTTCTGGTGTTTGTAGTATGCTGGAGGCCGTGGACAGCGCTGACCGGAGGGGTGGGCTGTGATGCGGTAGGCACGTGGCCGGGTATACCGGGCGCCCGTTTGGTGTCACGGAACCCTGTTCACATCGTTTGGGGCTGTGAGCGAAACTCCGGCCGGATCTCCTCATGGATGGAACCCGAATAGGCGATAAACCTGGACTAGAGACTTGAGTGTTTAGGTAGGTCGTGGTCTACACCCACGTCGGCTTTCGCTTGAAGTCTGCCGAGCACATGTCGTGTGCAGACGCTAAGTGGTGGAAACATGTATGAAGAAGTACACCCCTGCAGGGTTAACATCATCTATTCGAATAGCCGTGTCCACGGTAAAGGACTTCTGGGTTGCTTATATCAGTTCATAGACAAGTGAAAGTGGATACTCTAAAATACGCAAGATAAGCGTGAGTGCTATGGATGGCGCTCTCGTAGGGAGACGGGAGCGGATCCATAGTGGTGTATTGATATGGGGAATATGTGGACTCGTGTGCGCCACCTCAAAAGAGTTACATTGCAGTCGTAGTTCAGGATAGCCACCGAGTCAAAGCTGGCTTGCTGCAGTTAAACCCCACCATCCCCTTTGTTGATAATGATGCATATGTAGTTAGTTCTGATGTAAGTCTTGCTGGGTACATTTGTACTCACGTTTGCCTATTTTATGTTTTTGCAGAGAGACTTCGGTCTCACTAGTAGTTTCGCGTGGACTTCGACGTTTAGCTTGTTACCTCAGCTACGATCTTGTGCCCCGGCAGGATCTGGTAGATAGTCAGGCTTCTCAGCCTTTTTCAGTTATAGATGTCTGTACCCAGACATGATAGCTTCCGCTTGTGCTTTGATTTGTATGCTCTGATTGTTGGGTCATGAGACCCATGTTTGTAATATCTCGCTCCTCGGAGCCTATTGAATAAATTACTTGAGTCGTAGAGTCATGTTGTGATGCCATGTTGTATTTGCACATATCGAGCATATTGTGTGTATGTTATTGAAATGCTTGGTATGTGTGGGATCTGACCATCTAGTTGTTTATCTTTAGTAGCCTCTCTTACGGGGAAATGTCTCCTAGTGTTTCCACCGAGCCATGGTAGCTTGCTACTGCTCCGGAACACTTAGGCTGGCCGGCATGTGTCCTTCTTCGTTCCTGTGTCTGTCCCTTCGGGGAAATGTCACGCGATGAATACCGGAGTCCTGTTAGCCCGCTACAGCCCGGTTCACCGGAGTCCTGCTAGCCCAGTGCTACAGCCTGGATTCACTCGCTGATGACCGACACGTTCGATGCTGGGTCATGGATGCCCGTCCCTGTAAGTCTGTGCCACTTTGGGTTTACGACTAGCCATGTCAGCCCGGGCTCCTTATCATATGGATGCTAGCGACACTGTCATATACGTGTGCCAAAAGGCGCAAACGGTCCCGGGCAAAGGTAAGGTGACACCCGTGGGAATACCGTGCGTGAGGCCGCAAAGTGATATGAGGTGTTACATGCTAGATCGATGTGGCATTGAGTCGGGGTCCTGACACCATCATCACCAACTTTGTTTTTTTATAAGAGTAGAGATATACCACTTCTCGAATCTTGAAACCAACCACATTCCTCCCTTATCTCATCAAAACCGCCAAAGGAATATATTTTGAGTAAAACATAACATTTTTTTTACTGGTATACGTATTTCAAAACTAGATTCTTTTCTATCAAATCGGTGAATATGTATTAATCTACTTTGATCGTGTGGCAACGCATTGACACATTGCTAGTTATTACTACTGTATAATTTTTTGGACACCAAACAAACGGTGGAGTACATATACGAAGAGAAGAGGCGCACACACGCAGCCGGTCTCTCGCTGTCTCACACACATGAGAGTTACGTAAAGGCACCGTAAACACATAAACCCTAAAACCCTAGGTGCACGATTGCTGCATGCGCAGGTACCAGGTACATGGTGGAGCGCACCTTTGTAGGAATAGTCAGCTCGCGTGATAATTTGATCCATAGGAGTTGATGGTCGGGACCATAGGTGAATGACCTGGAGGAGGTGGCTCGCCAGTCACCACTGATCAAGTAGCGACGTTTAAAATATCATTTTTTTAGCGGGGTAAGAGTTTCGATTTTCAATGGCGCGTTGTAAGTACTAGTTTTTAGAATGATTCGTATGGAGCAAAAATGGAATTCATAACTACTACCCCCGTCCTGGTTTACTAGTCCCCATCGTATTTTGGGTCAAAGTTTGTCGATGAATTTACTTGTAAAATTTGAATGGAAAACGAGATTTTGTTATACTCAAACAAAAAAGGACTAGAGGGAGTGATTGCTCTAAGACGGACGCGACCTCTCATAGAGCAGGCATTGAACCGACGCGCCGAACAAGAGGGCCCCACTCGCTGCAGGCCAGGCTAAACACGCCTCCTCGCCGCATGAAACCGGCTTCAGACTGCCCCGCCTGCCTCCACTGAATCCGCGCGTGTGCTGGCAACACGTCCTTCCGCGAGCCAGCAGGCATTTTAGAACACAACGCCGGTTGGCTCCACTCGTCCGCTCGCTATTTAAACGAGGCCAGACGCCTAGCAAGAACCACACCACACCGCCGTTCCCCATATTCTCCTTGCACCATTTTCAACACACTCTCCATAGCATCCGGTGAGCAGGAAGATGAGTTCTCCGGCATAAAAGCTGGCTGGGTGCCCCGACGAGCCAGGCAATTCGCTGCCCCAGCTCCCTCCCTACCCTAGGCCGTCAGTACCATGGGCGAGGCTGCAGGCGGGCAAGCGGAGGAGCAAGCCACCGCTCCAAGCTGCCCCTGGTGCATCAACTCGACGCTCCAAGCCTACTCGTAGAAGAGTCGCCAGGTTCTACACGCTAGTACACAGGGGACCACGGGGTCCAGTCCACCGTCGTTGGCCGCGCCATCCGATGGAAACGTTGGCGGAACCGCGGCATGCTGGCGGATGTGGCCAACATGTCTGCAGCCATCGCTGACGCCAAGACCGGGAGCTGCCGCCGCTCGAAACCTACGAATGCTGCGGCCACCGCGTGGCCGGCAGACACCTGGTGTGTTGCCCGGTTTAGCTGAAAACATCATGGACCCCAGCCGCGGACGACATTAGAAATATTATATCTGTCTCCCGAAGTTATTCGCGTTTAGTTAAAATAATGTCCAAAATATAATTAATTATGTATGGTCTTGACTTGTTGTGCTCGCACTGGTAGTAGGAACTAGAGATTTTTCTTTATTTATAACTATCCTCACATTTTTTTGTCTTTGAAGTGAATCATGGTTGTAGGAGATGCCTAGCCTACTCTGCCTATGCTAGCTTCTTTCTAGCTTCTTCCATCTTTTCTTTAGCTTGGGTGAAGAGAGCATGTGATTGCTCTTTTCGCTTCTTCAGGAACTCAGCTACATTCTCAAGGGTTGCTGCACGCTTTCTTTCAGCCTTTACTAGAGCCACGAGGACACAAACAATTGACGACTCCACCTGGGTTGTGTGTAATCCAGCATCATCTAGGAATTTGCACCTTGTGTCTAATCCAACATCATTAGGGAACGGGCACCATGTGTGTAATCCAGCCTCATTTTGGAAACATGATCTCAAGGTTGACCATACTTCCCTTCCCACAGGAACTGCATCCTGACATCAAGTAACTTCTTTTTTAGATCAATACTTAGAGCAACGCAGATCCATTTAGTAGAAGCCAGATAAACAGGACTCGGAGAAGTGAATTTAGAAGGAGAAATATAAAAACAGACTCCGAGGTCAGAACACCCACTTCCTACATCGAGCTAAAAACGAAAGCATTAGGACAATTAAGACTCTTCTTATTACACATCGAAGAACACAAGGCTAAGAGAAACAGAAACTACAGGATATGCACATCGAAGAAGACAAGGCTAAACGAAAGTTATTGAAAGGGTGTTACTTACCAAAGCTCGTTTTACATGTTCGGTGCAGCTCCTCTTTAACTTGTCACATTCCTTGAAGATGTCCCCAATATCCCGTGTTTGGTCTTCATTGCTCCATACATGTTCGCACTCGTGGTTTTAAAATCTCAACATGGCAAGAAAAATATAGTAATACTCACGCATCTTGTGGGCAACATTAAAGCACTCATCTGCCATGTTAGAGCATCTCCAACATAAGCGCAAGGCGCGGCGCATTCAAAAAGTGTTTATAGCGCCGGAATAACCAGTTTTTGTGGGCCGCGGAGTGCTGGCTCCAGTGGCAGCTGCAAAATATTGCGTGTGCACGCCGTTCCAGCAGACGCGCTATATCTTTTTCTCCTTTCTACTCTTACTCGATACACATTGACTCCGAGTCGATACTGGCATAGATAGATACATAGATAGTTCTCAACATAGATATAGCATAGATAGATAGAAAAATAGATAGTTCAACTACTCCTCGTCGTTTGACTCGGTGATGTCCTCCTCTGACATCTCAACGTAAGCGGCAAGATACTGATCGTCGTTGGAGTCCCAGGGCGACGCTGCTCCTAGCTTGATGTTGAATTGAGACGCCACCTTCCGCGTACGCTTGTCCTCGTGATAGGAAGCTCGCTCCGCCCTCCTCTTCTCCCTCTCCACCCTCCTTTGCGCGTAGAACTTGCGCTCGTTGATGATGTCCTGCGAGAAGTGTTGGCGCCACAGCGCCATTGCTTCGTCGTCCATCTCGGCGATGCTGAGACGGTGCTCTCGCCTCCAGTTTTCACGACGATCCACGTTGGTGATAAGCCGCGGGGGAGGCATGAGCTCCAGCGCCCACTCCTGCGTCGGCACGTTGGGGAAGTTCAATGTTCTACGAGGCCACTAGAGGTGCCACACCGTTGCGTCGTACGTGCGGGCGGCCTCGTGGGCGGTGTAAAAAGTGCTGAGGGAGAGGCGCATCTTGCGGAACCGGATCTCGGCGGAGAAGCCGTCAGAGGGGCGTGCGCGGACGCCGCGGTATCCCCAAGTTTCCTGGCGATGCGGCGGCGGTGAGGCGAGAAAGAGCAGGGAGAGAGCGGTGGCAAGGCACAGAGCAGGGAGAGAGCGGTGGCAAGGCACAGAGCGGTGAGAGGTCATTGGATTTTATAAAGCGTGTCGGACACCGCACGCTAAAACTAGCGCACGCCCGATCGCTTTCCCCTCACGCGCAAGATCCTTTCCCGGCGTCCCTTCTATCTCTACTGGCTTCTCTACTATTATATATTATATATATATTTATTTTATATTTATATTTATCACTACTTCTTATGTCTTATATATCTCTTATAGATATATCTACTACTCTTTTCTTTCTTATAAAAATATAAAAAAATAGAGTTGGTGATCATGGTGTGCCCGCCCTCCTGCAATATAGGTTGTACCATTTATATCTGACGGATAGGAAGGAAACTATGGCAATTTTGCGAAAAGATACCAATACCCCTCTCCACATTTTTAAATAAGGCCTTCCCTCGTTCATCCTTTTCTCCCACAAGATAAACTACTGATACAAATGCATCTTGATGTTCTGTGCAACACATGGGCATCTTGCTAGTTCTAAAAAACTTTCCATCATTTTCCACACTACTGGTTGCAGATGAAGAACCTACCCAAGCACATCGCAATACAGGAGCGACTCACAATTACAAGGGGATATTTTGATGGACAATGCAAGCTAGTATAACCAATTACTTTTATGGGAACAATAGCAACCAGGAAATTTGAATGGTAGGTATGAACAAAGTTGGAACTGCACATGTACTGCTAAGAGATTCTATATACACATTACCAATAGGAGGAGTACAATTGTCACGATGGCCTCTGTGCATCATGGTCGGCAACGGGTATCAGTTCATTGTCCACGACGATGGCGCTTCTGTGCTTGGCGTTGGCTTTCAAGAAGCATATCCGAGACCGTGGAAGACGGTGTCGGGGAAGAGGCTCTGTGTACGACGATAACGGTGGACCGGCTCCAGTGCGGCGTACGACGTCGTCGATGAGGCAGATGTGCTGCGGTGGATGAGTGCGCCGATGTAGAAGGGGAGGAGCACGAGGGCTGCAGTGCCATGGAAAAGTCTATTTTGTGGTGGGGATAGAAAATGGGGAGTATTCAAGTGTACTACTCTGGGTGTCTGGGTCGGGTTGGGTGGGTAGGGTGAACCCGAAGTTACGAAAACAGCCCCCTACCAACCAGCATCCGTAGGCCTGTTCCGAAGGGTATGATGGTAACTTCGCACTGCTCGAATCAGGGTCACATGAGATTTTCCCGCCGACCTCAAAATTTTGTAACACTGAACTCCCCATTTGGAATTTTGGGTGATTGGGCTAAGCAACTAGCGAGTAGTATTAGTAACTCCTAGTACTCCCTCCGTTTTTATTAACTCTGCATATTACCGAAGTCAAACTTCCTAAAGTTTGACCAAGTTTATAGAAAAATATAAACATTTACCATAACAAATATGTATGATGTGAAAGTACATTCAATAATGAATCTAATGGTATTTATTTGTTTTTGTATATGTTAATATTTTTTGTTATAAACTTTGTGAGACTTTACAAAACTTGACTTTGACCAATGCTAATACGCAGACTTAAATAAAAATGGAGCAAGTACACATTTGTTTTCTTAGTCTATAGTGGAATTAATCATTTGTTGTAATCGTGAAATAAATATATTAAGCTACTGACTTTGAATGTAATGGTTTATACAATTCAACAGTTAGAATCATTGTTGAATTCCAAGATGTATACGAGGTCTATAGTACTTCACAATATGCTCAAACTCACATAATCCCAGTCAAATGAAAATCTAAATGCATTTCATAGTTATTACTTTGTAGGATGCAAC
The DNA here is from genome assembly GCF_018294505.1 of Triticum aestivum. Lineage (NCBI taxonomy): Eukaryota > Viridiplantae > Streptophyta > Magnoliopsida > Poales > Poaceae > Triticum > Triticum aestivum. Next base: position 191,968,548 of record NC_057807.1, read on the forward strand.
AAAACCAACCATAACTCTACATGATCCATTATAAAAGCAACATTCTGAACACATCCCAATGCGTGAACGAAATGTGTAGAGAGAGCTTGTGAAGATGGAGCAGATAGAGCGGGAAAGATTGTATGTATGTGGGCGAGAGAGTAGGAGACAAACCTAACGAGAGAGAGAGAGAGAGGAAGAAGTTAGGTATGTGAGAAAGATGGACACATGTAATATACGTGAGATGCGTGTGCATCCGAAATTTTGTACAAGTGGAAGGAGAACAAGCAAGGGGTTTGATGAGAGAGCTGGAAAAACATGGATGAGAGGGGAAGGATCTCGTGGGTTGAGGGATTGATAATTTTGTGCGGGAGAGAGAGGGGAGAGGAGTCAGTCAGCCGTCATCACATCATCTTGCTTCTAAATGGCCACACATTCTCTAGTGCAGTGTGGTAGCTGTCTTCGATCTCCTCGATGCCCTCTTTGAAGATTGAGGTGGTGTGGATATTGGGGGTGCAGAGAAGCACAAGCGAGAGTGGTCACCATATAATCTTGGATGGTGATGAGTTGTGTGCTCGGGGGAGGGGAGTGTGTGCAGTGTGTGTGTGTGTGTGTGTGTGTGTGTGTGTGTGTGTGTGTGAGCCAGATATTGAGAGAAACCAAACCTATGGAGAGAATGTGTGTGTATGTGATAGAAAGAAATAAATATATTAAGCTACTGACTTTGAATGCAATGGTTTATACAATTCAATAGTTAGAATCATTGTTGAATTCCAAGATGTATATGAGGTCTATACTACTTCACAATATGCTCAAACTCAAATAATCCCAGTCAAATGAAAATCTAAATGCATTTCATAGTTATTACTTTGTAGGATGCAACAAAACCAACCATAACTCTATATGATCCATTATAAAAGCAATGTTTTGAAGACATCCCAATGTGTGAATGAAATGTGTAGAGAGCTTGCGAAGATGGAGCAGATAGGGCGGGAAAGGTTGAGAGAGAGAGAGAGAGAGAGAGAGAGAGAGGAAGAAGTTAGGTGATGCGGAGCATCCCACATTCATCCCCATGTACACTCCGACTACTCTCCAAGCCCCAAGGATACATAAGATGAGACCTCGACTATGCGCCATTGGACACAAGGTGAATCCGTTCCTAAATGCTTCCCCTTTCCATTCGCGTGAGACATGGTTGCTACCTCATGCATGGACCTTGCCTATACTCAGGTACAACCGAGATGACCATGGAGAATCAAAGGACAAAGGCCAAGCATGGAAGAGGAGAAGGAAGAAGAGGTAGCTGCTACAGGCCCCGGACATCCTGCCCCAGCCCGGACATCCGACCCTTCACGCAAGCCCGGACATCCGGCCACAGCCCGGAAATCCGGCGTCCATCACAGAACGCTCCCGAAGCTGAACATCGTCAGCCCGGACATTCGGCCAGAGGCCCGGACATCCGACTCTTCCCGAGCCGCCGGACATCCGGCCCCCAGCCCGGACATCCGGACCCCGCCTGTCCAGAGAGCAACCGCAGGGCACCCAGGCCAGCCCGGACATCCGGACCCCGCCTGTCCAGAGAGCAACCGCAGGGCACCCAGGCCAGCCCGGACATCCGGCCACCCAGCCCGGACATCCGGCCCGTCACGAAGCCCCGGACATCCGGCCCCATCCCAGACATCCGGCACCTGCCTGTGCGCAGAGAAAGGGCCAAGGGCCCATGTATCCCCCTCTCACTTACCCCTTCGTGGGCTAGCACTATATATACTCCCCCACCTCCTCCTAGTTAGAGTTAGCATTGATTGTGTGAGAGCCTTTGCTCATCCACTTGGATACTTCTCCTTGGAGACCAGGACCTCTACGGAGAAGATCCCCAAGCGGATTCAAGACCCCTCTTTAGGGAAGAACATCAAGGCCTCCTCTTGGAGATGAACGGTTCCTTTGTATCCTTACCTTTGTTGACTATGTATCTTGTGGATCTCTTATGTGTGTGGTGATCTAGCACTTGTGTGATCGGTTCCTTGTCGGTTGAGTGATTCTCTATCGTTTTCCCCGTGTTTCCCCTTGTGCTTCCGCGTGTTCTTCGTGATTTCTCCGTAGGATCCACTCCAAACGTGAAAGATCGACGCTATAGGGTTCCACCCTACATCATTATGGTATCATGAGCCACGTTGATCACGTTTTTGGAGCCCCTACCCCTCTTTTTCTAGCTTGATTTTGTTGATTTCGTCCTAAATCCGAAAATCCCCACCAAAAATAGCCCCCAAATTTTTTTGTGATTTGTTGGTTTGATGATGTTTTGTTGATTTTGATCCATGGATTTGCTTGGTTTCAAGTGGATCTAGCATCTCCCCAAGTTTCCCCATCTTCCATCCACAAAATCTCCGCAATTTTGCCCCCGAAATCATCAATTTCCGCCCCAAAATCGAGTTCCTCGAGTTCATCCTCGGATTTGGAGCCCGGAAATCCGGCCCGAGCCCCGGACATCCGGCCTGCCCGGAAATCCGGCCATTAGCCCGGACATCCGGCTCCTGGAGTGCATTTTCGCACAAGGTTTTGGACATCAGGTCCCGGAAATCCGGCCCGAGCCCCGGATGTCCGGCCCCTGTCATTTCAATTTTTTCCGTTTCACCGTTTCGGCCATAACTAATTCATTCGGAGTCCGATTTTGACGTTCTTTAGCTCGTTTTGAAGCTATTGACATCCCCCATCCCACAAAAATACTACCACCACCACTTGAATCCATCAAATTTTTGAAAATTTGGCAAGTTTGCCTAGGCCCTCCACCATATCATCCGCATTACCACCACCGACTTCCGCAACCTAACCCAATTTGTTCACCATTGCATATGTGGTTGTTTGAGTTGTGATTAGAGTCTCCTAAGGTGTTTCGGCTACTTAGGGACGATTACCTCTTCATCAACCACCACCACCACTTCCGCATAGGCGTGCCCACCATACACTTCCGCCACCCCCAACTTAACCCAATAGTTGTTTGAGATTGTTTGAGTTGTGGCTTGTGTCTCCTAAGGTGTTTCGGCTACTTAGAGATGGTAACTTCAACTTTGACATGTGTATAGCCCATCATTCCATCCGCATTGCCTAGTGCAACACCACCACCGCTTTCCGCTACCACCATTTGACATTTGTCATTTGAGATTTTGAGTTTGCGGTTTTTCCTTTCCTAAGGTGTTTCGGCTACTTAGGGACGAGTCTCCATAATCTTGGTATCTACACCAAGAACACCGCCACTCATCATCGCAAAGGACGGTAACGTCGTCGACACTATTGTATATTTCCCTTGCAATTGCATTGTTAACCCCTAGCCCATTTTGCGTTACTTGCCTATCGAGACTAGCCATTTGAGTATTGCCGGCAACGTTACTTATGCACATTAGTGGTCCATACACTCCATTGCATACATACCATATCATATTGGTATCATATCATCCATCGTGCCTCAAGTTTGTTCCCGCATATACACAATTGCTATCTTGGTTTGTGCATTGTGCAAAATTGGCCATAGAAAAAAAGAAATAAAGCTTTTAAGCAAAAGAAAAAGAGAGCAAAGAGCTCGTGAGCAAGTGCCATAGCATCATACCAAAATCTACATCATATGATATCATGCTTGAGAGAAACACCGGGAACCATACATACATAGCATACTTGGGATAGAAGAATATCCATTTTGCATCTTATAGGTTGTGCACAAGTGTCGTATCCGCCTATTGAGCAATCGTGCTAGCGTCTCTCTTGAGTTGTGCAACACGAGCGTTTTGGTGGATTCCACATTTTGAGCTCATTCCTTGGTTGCACGACCCCATTTATCTATCCGTGTGTGTGTTTCCGTGTGCCATTCTTTGCTATTGGTCCATTTGTTTCACTTGCGAATTTGTGAATCTTTTTCAACATTATTGACTCTTGCTAACATTTTGCATTAAATTTTTGTGCCACTATCCTCACCGAGCTCCACCATAAGCCTTACTTCATTGTCCACATTTGAGTGAACTTGATTCATCTTCAACTTTGGTCAAAGATACATTGGTATTAGTTCTTCTCTTTCTCCCACTCATATTTGCTCGAGTCTTGTGATGGATAGGCAAGGCATTTCCTCTCCGGTCTACGACAACAACGACGGCGTGAACAACTACATCACCAAAAGGTCCATCTTCGGACTACAACGACAAATGCAAGGCGCACAATCAAGATTGCAAGAGCGCATTGAGAAAATCTCCATCAACATTTTCCACTCCGAAGTAAGGAAAAGGGACTACATCTACAACAAGCTTGCCGCACAAAAGGAGGAGCAAGATGCGAGGATGGAAGAGATTCGGGCCTTGATCAAGTCTTCTTCCACTTCATCATCCTCAAGACGACGACGTTCAAGCCACAAGTCTTCGGAGCGCGAAAAAGATGCAAGTGCAAATCGTCCTCGTCCACATCTACATGGCGATCATCATCACGTTCACGATTCACATCGTCATGAAGGCCAAGTCACCTCCAAGCAACATGTGGAGCATCCCACATTCATCCCCATGTACACTCCGACTACTCTCCAAGCCCCAAGGATACATAAGATGAGACCTCGACTATGCGCCATTGGACACAAGGTGAACCCGTTCCTAAATGCTTCCCCTTTCCATTCGCGTGAGACATGGTTGCTACCTCATGCATGGACCTTGCCTATACTCAGGTACAACCGAGATGACCATGGAGAATCAAAGGACAAAGGACAAGCATGGAAGAGGAGAAGGAAGAAGAGGTAGCTGCTACAGGCCCTGGACATCCGGCCCCAGCCCGGACATCCGGCCCTTCATGCAAGCCCGGACATCCGGCCACAGCCCGGAAATCCGGCGTCCATCACAGAATGCTCCCGAAGCTGAACATCGTCAGCCCGGACATCCGGCCAGAGGCCCGGACATCCGGATCTTCTCGAGCCGCCGGACATCCGGCCCCCAGCCCGGACATCCGGACCCCGCCTGTCTAGAGAGCAACCGCAGGGCACCCAGGCCAGCCCGGACATCCGGCCACCCAGCCCGGACATCCGGCCCGTCACGAAGCCCCGGACATCCGGCCCCAGCCCAGACATCCGGCACCTGCCTGTGCGCAGAGAAAGGGCCAAGGGCCCATGTATCCCCCTCTCACTTACCCCTTCGTGGGCTAGCACTATATATACTCCCCCACCTCCTCCTAGTTAGAGTTAGCATTGGATTAGCTCATTTTGTGTGAGAGCCTTTGCTCATCCACTTGGATACTTCTCCTCGGAGATCAGGACCTCTACGGAGAAGATCCCCAAGCGGATTCAAGACCCCTCTTTAGGGAAGAACATCAAGGCCTCCTCTTGGAGATGAACGGTTCCTTTGTATCCTTACCTTTGTTGACTATGCATCTTGTGGATCTCTTATGTGTGTGGTGATCTAGCACTTGTGTGATCGGTTCCTTGTCGGTTGAGTGATTCTCTCTCGTTTTCCCCGTGTTTCCCCTTGTGCTTCCGCGTGTTCTTCATGTTTTCTCCGTAGGATCCACTCCAAACGTGAAAGATCGACGCTATAGGGTTCCACTCTACATCATTAGGTCTGTGAAAATATGGAGACATGTAATATACGTGAGATGCGTGTGCATCCGGATTTTGTACATGTGAAGGAGAAGAGACAACGGTTTGGTGAGAGAGCTGGAAAAACATGGACGAGAGGGGAGGATCCCATGGGTTGAGGGGTTGATAATTTGTGCAGGAGAGAGAGAGAGGGGGGGAGGAGTCAGTCAGCCGTCGTCACATCATCCTGCTTCCAAATGGCCCCGCATTCTCTAGTGCAGTGTGGTCGCTGTCAGTGTCAAAACTGGCGGATCTCGGGTAGGGGGTCCCAAACTGTGCGTCTAGGCGGATGGTAATAGGAGACAAGGGACACGATGTTTTTACCCAGGTTCGGGCCCTCTCGATGGAGGTAAAACCTTACTCCTGCTTGATTGATATTGATGATATGGGTAGTACAAGAGTAGATCTACCACGAGATCAGAGAGGCTAAACCCTAGAAGCTAGCCTATGGTATGATTGTTGTTCATCCTACGGACTAAAACCCTCCAATTTATATAGGCACCGAAGAGGGTTAGGGTTACACAGAGTCGGTTACAATGGTAGGAGATCTACATAACTGTATCGCCAAGCTTGCCTTCCACGCCAAGGAAAGTCCCATCCGGACACAGGACGATTTCTTCAATCTTGTATCTTCATAGTCCAGGAGTCTGGCCAAAGGCTATAGTCCGGCCATCCGGACACCCCATAATCCAGGACTCCCTCAGTAGCCCCTGAACCAAGCTTCAATGACGACGAGTCCGACGCATATTGTCTTCGGCATTGCAAGGCGGGTTCCTCCTCCGAATACTTCATAGGAGATTTGGAACACAAGGATAGTGTTTGGCTTTGCAAAATAAGTTCCACATACCACCGTAGAGAGAATAATATTTACACAAATTCAATCTGCTGACGTATTTCGTGGCGTGACATCACCCCACGGCCAAGCCTTTATTCGAGTCATTTTTACTGTCCCACCTCAGCGCGTTTAGCGAGGCAGTTTCCTTGGCACGTCTTGTCAAAGCAGAGATCGTGTCCCCTTATTCCGGGATTCTCATTAATACGGGCGTGGGTAACCCAATCGTGCCCGTTGGCACGTCTCCTCTATCGAAGGCGAGTCCCGAACGGTCACGGGGAAGGCTCTTGGTATTCAACCTCTTTATAAAGAGACCAAAGCTCCACTCCTTTCTTTCAATCTCAATCGAATCGGCCCCTCGGCTCGAGTTCCAACACCCAAAGCTCCAGATTCAGGCATTATGGACCTTCGATGATGTCCGGCTCCGACCTGCAAGGCCAGTGGATGCCTTCCTCCATTACGGAAGAAGACGTGCTAAAGCTAAGAGATGCCAGGTATCTAACCGGCGAAATTTCGCATAGGCTGCCTGCCCAAGGGTAGGTTATTCCCACTCCCAAGCCTGGCGAAAGCGTAGTGTTCCCGTCTCACTTCCTTCGGGGGCTAGGCTTCCCGACGGACCCCTTCGTGAGGGGGCTCATGTTTTATTATGGGTTGGAGTTTCACGACTTGGATCCGGAGTCCATCCTCCACATCTCATCGTTCATTGTTGTATGCGAAGACTTCCTCCGCATTACCCCTCACTTTGGATTGTGGCTCAAGACCTTCAAAGTGGAGCCGAAGATGATCAGGGGGCAGCAGGCAGAGTGCAGAGGGGCTGTTATAAGTAGGAATGCTGATGCTCCGTGGGCCGAGGGCTCTTTCCAAGAGGAGCTCAGCCTATGGCAACAAGAATGGTTTTATATCATAGCTCCCAGGGGCACCAAATGGGTGGCGCCGCTTGCCTTTCGCTTGGGTCCTCCACCGCGGCTGGCGTCATGGGTCAATAAAGGACTTGAATGGGGGCCGTCCAAGGACGTGCCCTTGTTACATGGCCGCATTTGAGACCTCCTAGAGAGAGAGATCACTCTGGTCGTAGTAGCGCAAGTCATGTTGATTCGTCGCATCCTGCCCTGCAAACGTCGCCCCCTCCGCCTGTGGGAATTTAACCCGGAGGGACCACGAGCTCTCCAACATTTTATGGGCACAACGCCCATGGAGATGTATAAGCTTTTCTTCGGATCACAAGCGAGGTGTCCGGACTTGACCGAGGACGCAGGTCTGAGCTGCAATCACCCGGATGCTCAAGTAAGTAGCCCTATACCTGGACACGCTATCCCATATTTATCATGAATTTGCCCTCAAAAGAGCTGTCCCTTGAACAGGAGTGGATAGCGAAAGCAAAGTTAATCAGGTGTCCGGCCCCCCTCCCTGAGACCACGCCGGATCCCGTGTTAACTAGGATGCTGGAGGTTGTGCCTTTGGAAGAAGGTGAAGGGGGGAATAAGGAAGCTACCGCCTCCGCGAAGGAGGCTGTCAGGAAAGGAGGGATCGAGAATCCCTCCATCCAAGGGAAGAAGAGGACCGCCTCTGACGACCCGGAGACCATGGTCTCAAAGCGGGGGAAGAAATCTTCGTTAGAGGGTCCTACGCCGAGAGATGCCTCTGCCGCATTGTGCCCCCAAGGGGATCAGCCCTCCACCAAGCCGTAAGTAAAAAGGGGAGTTAAAATAAAGGATATCCTTGCCTTATTTCTGATGAAGATAACCGAAATTTTACCTTGTAGTTCAGATCTCAGCCCTTCTCAGCAGAGCTCATCTTCGAGGGATCTTCGTTCGGAGATGATAGAGAGCGAAATGCCTCCCCCTGCCGTACCGTCTTGCGAGGCGGGCGACCCTGAGGTGTCGTCACGGAGGGTTTCTTCGAGTTCGGCGGGGCCGGAAGGCAGTTGTATGTACCCCCCAAAGCCCTCCGCGTCCGGCCTTCGAAAAAGGCCATCGGACCAGTCCGGCACCACCTGGTGTACGGTCGGAGGAGCTGAAGGATTTGCTCGGGCGAGCATCTATCTCAGAAGATCACCGTGCATTAATGGGTACGGTGATTGAAAGGATTTCATCCGCTGAGAGCGGATTGCACGAAGCCGTCAGAAGTTTACTGACAGGTTTTGAGGTACGCAAAATGATGTACCTTCTGACAGTTCCGCATATAAAATGCGCCCTGTGTAGATAGTAGCCCCTAAGGCTCGGTGTGTTGTCAAAAAATGACAGCGCGTCGAGGATCATAATCCTAAGTATAATATGTCGCCCGTCCTATGTAGGTGGCGAAGCGTCCGGTGGCTAGCCGGACTGATGAATTTGCCGAACTAAAGCGGCAACTTGACACGGCAGATGCCGACATCGGGCTTGTCAATAAGCAACTTGACGAGTCAGAAGGTATGCAATTTCTCCGTGGACACCTGGTAAGGGAGCTTGATGCCCGTGCCTTACAACATGTATGCTTGATGCTGACGGTGCCGCTGCCATGGAGAACCTTCGGGCGGAGCTCGCCCGAGCTAAGGACCAGGCCAGAAAGAGTGATGCGGCTGCCTTGAAGGCGGCCGAAGAGCTAAAAGCCGAACATGCTGCTCACTGCCGAAGCAAGAATGAAATGGCCGAGATGGCCGTGAAGTTGAAGAATGCTGCCGACCGTTGCAAGCTTCTTGAAAAAGAAGATCGAGCGATACAAGAGGACCTGAAGAAGGCCACTACCGAGGCCAAGGATGCTCGCTCTGCGATGAGAGCTATGAAGGAGGAGCTGCGTCAGGCCAGAGATATCACGGCTGGAAAGCCCTTTCTGCTGCGGAGGAAATTCATGGATCCTAAATATGCTCAATTGGACCGGCTGTGGAATGCGGAGGATGCTTATCTGGACTTGGCTGCAAGTGCCGCGGACGCGGCCGAACACTTCCGAGATCAAAAGGATCACGAAATGGAAAAGGTTTTTTGGTCGCAGTTCCATAATCCAGAGCGCCCACTTCCGTTAACCGATCGCTTGGCCGAATGGGCGGAGCTGAATAGGTTATCCAAACTTGCCATGAAGGATGTCGTGAGTCTTTTGTGGCCAAAGAGGCCCGAGCCGAAGAGTTATTTTGGCTTGGTGCAGCAGTTCCATGGTGCGGTGCCGCATATCAATGCAATGAGGAGGTCGGCATGCATAGAGGGTGCGCGGATGGCTCTTGCCCGTGTCAAGACATACTAGGTGGAGATGAAGGCCACCGATGTTGCATCCCAAGATTCGGACAAAAGCCGAGTACCTGCCGAGCACTATTTTTAGGAAGTTCTGCAGGACGCTCGTTTAATAGAGATGCAGTGCTCGAAGGATATTATGTTCGAATAACATGTATTATTGTGAAACAATGTTTCGATGAAATATAAAAGCTTTTTATACTTGTGCCTTCAAGAATTAAAATACCTCCTGTGCAGCCATTAATGTATATGTGTATATAACCTGAAAGATGGCAGTCTTCGGCATCAGCCCCCACGCGTATAATGCAGGGGTGTTTGCAAAAGGCGCATTTTCACACTTGATCCAACGTCTTGGTCCTATAAAGGAGGTGGTAGCACGGCAAACTAGGCAACCGAACTATAACGCTTTATCACTTTCACTTAGCCATAGGAGTTTCACAGTGGGGCTACTATATAGCCCCTAGGGGCACCACGCCTACCCAAATTCGGGGCGCGTAAGTGCCTGACCGGGAAATGGCCCTTCGTCAACGCGGAGGAATCCTAAAGATTCCGGTGGGTCATCGAGTGGTTGACCAGTCTCACGCTATATTACGACAGTTAGTTTTCGGCTTTCTCTACTGAGGTGCTCGCCTGGCCGAACCGGGGCACAATCGCAGCAGTTCTCCTAGTGCCGCCTTAGCCGATAGAGCGGAACGTAAGGCAGCAAAACATAGGAGCCGGGCAAACCCAACATTTGACCAAAGACATGATTCGGAGCTGATGCATATAAGGCCTAACTCGAGACGCCGAACACTCCCTAAGGTATTCGGTCTTTATGAAAACGAGCCGAACAACGCCCTTGTTAATAAGCCGCTGGTGTCCAGGTACGTGCAAAATTCTGACGTGGCCCATGCCAAAACGCCAGCCTCCTCGGTTATAGCAAGAAACCTGGGGATGTGTATCAACAAGAGACAGTAAAAAAGGTTTACGCAGGGTCTTAATGTGAAAAGAATCCTTGTCACGGGTCCCTACTGCACGTCTGCGCCTGTGTCTCTGTTGTGCCGTATTCTGGATGGGTGTAGCACGGTGTTCATCTATAAAGGAGAGGAACTTAGTTGAAAAAGATCGTGCAAGAATGTACGTTATATTAAATAAACAAGGTACGATTCAAAAAATGAATAAAATTGAGCTTTATTGTCTCTTGTTGTACATGCGCGGAGCCCCTTGTGCGGGGATATGCGGCTAGTAAGCCCTTGTATGTTTACGCCGGACTCGTCTAACCGTGTCCGGGGTCTGAACGACCTGTTTAGGTGCTTTGATTAGTGAAGCCGGTTTAGTGTGTGGCTGTCAAGGCAGTCACACAATCTTCCGTTCTCGAGAAACACTTGATATTTCCCTTTAAGGAGATGATGCCTCGCGGACCGGGCATTTTAAGTGTGAGGGATGCATAATGCGGTATTGCGTTAAAGCGGGCGAATGCTTAGCGTCCCAGTAGTGCTTGGTAGCTACTTGCAAATGGGGCGAGGTGGAAGTTTAACTTTTCGCGGTGGAAGTTGTCGGGTGAGCCGAACACAACTTCTAGTAGTAGAGAGCCCGTACAATGGGCATATGGGCCTCGCATTACCCCTTGAAAGGAAGTGTTGCTATGGCGAATTTTGGCTGGGTCTATCCCCATTTTGCGGATTGTGTCCTGATATAGAAGGTTTAGACCACTGCCGCCGTCCATTAGGACTTGTGTAAATTGGAGTCCGTCGATTATCGGATCTAATATCAAGGCAGTCCATCCTGCATTCCGGATACTTCTAGAGTAATCCTGATGGTCAAAGGTGATTGGTTTTAATAACCAGTGGCGGGACTCCTCTGGGATAGGCCGCATGGCGTGTATCTCTATGGACGCCATTCTGTTTTCCCTTTTGTCACGTAAAGTGAGTTTACTGTTTTGACTTCTTGTGGGAAATTCTTTTGTTTTCCAGTGCTCTGCTTGTGGGGTTCGTCATCGTCCTCGCTTGGTGTGTCGAGCCCCTTGTGTTCGGCGTTGAGCTTGCCGGACTGCTTGAAGACCCAACAATCTCTGTGGGTATGGTTTGCAGGCTTCCCGGGAGTACCGTGGATTTGGCATATCTTGTCCAAGATTTTGTTTAAGTTAGATAGCTCGTCCTTGTTATCCTTAAGGGGCAGTTTTTTATGATTCTACCGTGAGCTTTTGAATTCGGCGTTGACTGTCGTGCTCTTCGGGCTGTTTCCCTTTGTCCGGCACTGGTCCTTGCTGCGTCGCGGTTTCCCGTTTCCATCCCTGACTTCGGATGTACTTGGGTCGCTGGTACTGCATCTTGCCAGCCAGCTATCCTCTCCCGCGCAAAAGCGGGTCATGAGGCTTGTTAATGCGGCCATTGTTCTTGGCTTTTCTTGGCCGAGGTGTCTGGCGAGCCATTCGTCTCGGACGTTGTGTTTGAAAGCTGCTAAGGCTTCGGCGTCCGGACAGTCGACTATTTGGTTCTTTTTAGTAAGGAATCTGTTCCAGAATTTTCGGGCTGACTCTCCGGGTTGTTGAGTTATGTGACTTAAATCGTCTGCATCCGGAGGTCGGACATAGGTCCCTTGAAAATTTGCCCGAAAAGCGTCCTCGAGCTCTTCCCAACTTCCAATGGTGTTTTCGGGGAGGCTTTTGAGCCAATGCCGGGCTGGCCCTTTGAGCTTGAGGGGTAAGTATTTTATGGCGTGGAGGTCATCTCCTCTAGCCATGTGTATGTGGAGGATGTAATCCTCGATCCAGACTCCAGGGTCTGTTGTTCCGTCGTATGCCTCTATGTTTACGGGTTTGAATCCCGCTGGAAATTCATAATCCAGAACCTCATCGGTGAAACATAGGGGGTGTGCGGCACCCCTATATTTAGGTGTACCGTAATATTCGGATACTTGATGTGTTGCATTGCTTACTAGAGCTTGCTTTCTTGGCCCGTAGATAGATCTAACTGGGCCATCTTTTTGATGCGAATCCGTGTGCGGATCGCGTGCCGGCTTGTGTGCGGCGCCGTTTGCCGCTGTATGTTTGCCATGGGGTCGTCTATCCGACCGGGTGGTCTCCTTGTTCTTTGATTGCGGGGGCTCTACGGCCTCCTCGTCAAATTCGGGCAGTAGTTTTCGCTTCGGGTAGCTCTTTGTTCGGCGACTATCGCCGTATTTGTCTGCGGTGTTGAGTACTTTGCTCCATCTGATTCTGAGCGCATCTTCCGCTGTTTTGAGCTTCTGCTTCTGCTTTTTCAGGCTACGCGCAGTGGCGACGAGCCTTTTGTGGAGGTTCTTCTGCTCCAGCAACTTGTCCGGCGTGAGATCGTCCGGACTGTTATCTTCGCCGGGGACGGATTGTTTATCCAGGTTGTCCTATCCGGATGGTTGCTTGATAGCCTATTCGTCGTCCACCGGTTCTCCCTGCTCTATGGCTGGGTCTGAATGGCTGCTGTCTTTGTCGAGGCGGGACTTTGAGCGGCGATTACGTCACCGTTTTGACTGCTTTTCGAGGGGATGATCCCTCGTGGCGTCCCGTTGTTCCTCGTCGTCTCTTCCTTTAGGTGTGTCCACCATGTATACATCGTGAGATGAGGTGGCTGTCCAGTGCCCTATAGGTACTGGTTCATGTTTGTCTCCTACATTGTTGTCCATACCGTCGATGTCTTCGGAGTCGAAGTTGAGCACGTCGTCTAAACTTTCGACAGTGGCTACAAAGTGGGTGGTGGGTGGGAGTCAAATTTCTTCATCGTCCGCATCCCAACCTTGCTGACCATAGTCCGGCCAGGGCTCTCCTGATAGAGAGAGAGACTTTAGTGAAGTCAGGATGTCGCCGAAGGGCGAGTGCTGAAAGATGTCCGTGGTGGTGAACTCCATGATCGGCGCCCAATCGGCGATTGGCAGGGGCGCGGAAGGTTCGGAGTCCGGAGAGGAGTCCGGCGCCTTGGAGTCACGAGCTTCGCAAAGGACAGGGTTGGTGTTCGGCTCAATCGCCGTAGAGATAGCAGCCCCCGAGGCGGTGTCCAGCCACCCGTCCTCGATCGGCGCAGTCGGCTCCGAGCTAAGGGTCGGAGCGGACACTTGTGCGGCCTCCAGGGCACTGTCCGGCGGCAGAGCTAGATCATGCCCATCGTGACAGTGCGGCGCGCTTGGCTGCGGCTCGAACCCGTCGAAGATCAAGTCTCCGCGGACGTCAGCCGTATAGTTCAAACTTCCAAATCTGACCTGATGGCCAGGGGCGTAGCTTTCAATCTGCTCCAGATGGCCAAGCGAATTGGCCCGCAGTGCAAAGCCGCCGAATACGAAGATCTGTCCCGGGAGAAAAGTCTCACCCTGGACCGCATCGTTGTTGATGATCGGAGGAGGCATCGGGCCTAAAGATGACAACACAGAGGAACTCTCAATGAAAGCACCAATGTCGGTGTCAAAACCGGCGGATCTCGGGTAGGGGGTCCCGAACTGTGCGTCTAGGCGGATGGTAACAGGAGACAAGGGACACGATGTTTTTACCCAGGTTCGGGCCCTCTCGATGGAGGTAAAACCCTACTCCTGCTTGATTAATATTGATGATATGGGTAGTACAGGAGTAGATCTACCACGAGATCAGAGAGGCTAAACCGTAGAAGCTAGCCTATGGTATGATTGTTGTTCGTCCTACGGACTAAAACCCTCTGGTTTATATAGGCACCGAAGAGGGTTAGGGTTACACAGAGTCGGTTACAATGGTAGGAGATCTGCATATCCGTATCGCCAAGCTTGCCTTCCACACCAAGGAAAGTCCCATCCGGACACGGGATGAGGTCTTCAATCTTGTATCTTCATAGTCCAGGAGTCCGGCCAAAGGCTATAGTCCGGCCATCTGGACACCCCCTAATCCAGGACTCCCTCAGTCGCCGTCTTCGATCTCCTCGATGCCCTCTTTGAAGATTGAGGTGGTGTGCATGCTGGGGTGCAGAGAAGCACAATCGAGAGTGGTCACCATATAACCTTGGATGGGGATGAATTGTGTGCTCGGGGAGGGGGGAGTGTGTGTGGAGTGTGTGCGTGTGTGAGCGCGCCATATATTGAGAGAAATCAAACCTATGGAGAGAATATGTGTGTATGTGATGGAAAGCTACATGCTAAATAGGGTTTTCTCAAAGAGATTGTGCGTGCAAGATAGAGAGCGATGTGCGGGCCTTGAGGTGGGAGGGGTCGGGTGAGGGTGTCAAAATGTATGCGTGATGCATGTGTTACATGCGATCGTGCGAGGGACGGACGAATCGAGAGAGATGGTTGTTGTGTTATGGATGCTCCTCTCTCTCTCTCTCTCTCTCTCTCTCTCGCACACACACACACAAGTACAAATAGAAGACCGTTCTCTCATGTATACACAATGTATCAGCATCTCTCTATGTCTCACTCATGCATGATCATTTGCACATTCACACCTCTCTATGTCTCTATCACACGCACACTATCTCCACATTGCCCTTCCGCCACAACACACATATGGACACATACACGCGTTCTCTCTCCGTCACACACACATAATCAGTATTAAAAAACTAGGGCGCACCTAAAGCGTCCAAATCTAAATAAGCACGAACTGAAGCTAAATTCAAATATATGGAAATATTGTAGCGTGAAGAACTGTTCCAAAAGAAGTAGAGTAATATTCGGGGATTGTTTTCACACACACAAAAAGGTTCGGTGGATGTCCTTCGAGCGTGACACGGTGACACACCATTCGATCCGCGGTGCACGCGCTTGCACATGGTTTCGTATCGATGTTGTGCTAACTAATATGGTCATATAAGCGCTTCCTCATTCTATTTTTTTGAACTGGGCCTCAGTCTAATGTTTCCGTGTACTAGTACGGTGTTCTTTTAAGTTTGACCAACCCTATATAAAACTAAACTAAGCTCCCATATGCACACTCATCAATATGCCGCTGCCGTTGCACATGCTGGCGCCCACCTACTCCGGCCGACCATTTCTCGCCCATCACCGCCATGTCCCCGCCATCCCTGTGCCAAGAAGCCGAAGGCTCGCCTGCTCACATCGTCTGGAGTCCCTCCTCGTGATGCCGCCGCGCTGCGAAGCACGCGAGCAACTGGTGGAGCCGCGTCTATGCTCGCAGCGTACGAAGAGGAGGACGAGCGTGTCCTACAGCACGTCGGCAAGGAGGAGCTAGCGTGTCATTGTCATCTCCGCCCGCGCGGAGGAGGCACGCATGGTGGCTGTCGCGGCAGAAGCCAGTCGCGCCCGCGCCGAGCCCGCAAACTGGGTGCGGACGTGGAATCTACCTTCGAAACCTTGAATGCCACGTGGATCCTGCAATCTGAAGGAACAATTTGGGTCAGTCGACTCTTGTGAGCTGTTGGATGCAACATGGATGGCCAGAAGGGTTTCTTCAACCTCCGAAATTGATGCACTGTTCCTCTTCTCTCTCAGGCATCGAGCCGCCAGCCCACCACTAGCCTAACTGCCTACCGCCGCCGCCCCACCCTCCCCTGAACCACCTGCCACCGCCATGCTCCCCCCACCCCCGCCATCCGTTTTACCCGGGCACGATCCATTTTTCCAGCGAACTGCATTCCACACCCAACACTCATAGGATAGATCATGGGCACCCTGGCACCCTAATATAGATACTAGGGTAGCTTCTCTATTGTCTTCTTCCTTCGCTTCATCGAACTTCTTTCAAAAATCGACTGACCCAAATTATACTACTAGTACGTATTAAGTATAGTAGGAACGCGAAGATACGAGCCGTAGTACAAACTACAAGAGGAATAGTAGTAAGACATACTAGTACTACTATACGTACTAAAGAGTTCAAATAACACGAAAGAACATAAACATAGTTCTTGCTGGGGGCTCAGCAGAACACACCCCTGAAATAAACCTAAGCAACTAGTCTGCTTGATACTGCAGTAGAACCAACATGAGCAACGGCACTGCCACCTTAGTCGGAGTCCGAGTCCACATCCTCGACTTCGTCCTTGTTCCTCTTCTTGTTCCTCTTTACCGACACTTCTTTGCTTGAGACACTGGGCTCTGCTTCTTCATCCAACCCTTGTAGATATTTAAACAAAGGTAGGCATTCGTTGCTGCGTACTGGATGTGATCTAAATCTATTGTCTTTTTTTACACCTATCTTCATCTATTGTCTTCGACCCCCATGCACGATGAAATCCGGGTGAGGTTTCTTCAGTTGAGCATACGAAGGATTAATCATGGCTGCTGCCAGGGTCAACATTGAAGGCTGAGACGAGGACACCAGGCTTACCTTCTGGAGATCGAAGGGCTGGCCTACAACGAGGCCTATCCGACCCATGACTCTCCCGTCATTCGTAAAGTCTACAGTAACGAATTTCACTCTTTTTCTCCTTGAGGAAGAACTCAAATTCCTGGCACCTACCGTCGGCATGGCATATGTGGTAGACCAAGATCACATTATGTACGTAAACCTGGATCACGGCGGGCTTCTTGTTCTCTGCCTCCTTTAGAAGCTTCTCGCTTTCTAGGACTGTGGTGTACTCAACATCTAGCCCAGCGACCCACCCTTCCTTTGAACTTTTGAACATGCGTAGGAAGCAAGCAAGGCATGCTTCCACCGTCGCGGATCTACGGGTGTAGATGATGATGAACTCATCATTGGTGATGGTTCTAACCTGGTACTCAGCGGCGATCATGGAGATTTGGGAGGCCATTGATTTTGGAGGCAGGTTAGGAGAAGATGAACTGGTGTAATGTGAAAGGATGGGACGACTAGGAGCGAACTGTTGTAAGGTAGAAGACCGGGACGAGTAGGGTGTGCGAACATCGTGGGGTGGTGGCTTACCCGGTGGATAAACGGCTGCATGCCCCCAAAGAGTTCTCGAGTACTATGCGGGACCCACTAGATGTCATGTCTACTAGACCCATATCATAGGCCTGACGGTATAGCTTCTGCGTGTTCGCACGCCATGTCAGCGCGTGCATGTAAGTTCACTTAATTCTATCAACCGTTGCGCCTCCCACGACCTTCGCTTCCCTCGCGCGGTCACGCCCTTTTATAATGAGTATAAAAATATTGATTTGACATTGTGAATGTTGATACATTTTTCTATAAGTTTGGTGAAAGTAGAGGTACATTGACTTCAGACAAAACTTATATGCAATGCAGACTAGTTCCTCCGTCTAGGTGCGTGCCATGTCCTATCTAGTCATCACAACAAGGTTAGCTATTAGAGTACTACTACCTCCCTTCTAGTTTAAAGGGCTCAATTCAAAAATTTCACCTACTCTTACCAAGATAGAGGCAGTGGAATAGTTTTTGTAGTCTGCAAAGTACTCAACTAATGCTCTCGTTCTTCACAAAAATATGTGTTTACCAATGCATTATCACATTGCATGCATGCATGAACACTAGTAGATGACAAAGATTTTTACATGCATTATTTAATATTCTCTTTAGGCTACTCATAGTGGAAAGTATTATCATATACTAATCATGTGCATGATACTAGTGTATGATACGAGACTACCTTTATAGTGCCATGCATGACACAAAGTAGCATAGTATTTAACATGATACAGTTTCCCTCAATTTTTTAACATGATACGGTATCTACCTATGTTACTCTCACCCCCTCTATTCTTTAATTATTTGCCACATTAGCATGTTTGCTATTCCTGTGTGCATGATACGAGCACTATGGCCAACCTTAATCATCGCATGCAATAATTTAGTGCACCTTGAAATCTGAACATGTGTGGAGCGTGTATGTTTTTAATGACTTGAGACTATACCTAGCCCAGCATGCATGCAAGATGACTTATTATGCACCTTTCCCCGTACCCGCAGGAAGCCCGTTCATCTCCAAATCTTTTCCTCTCCATGTGTGAAAACAATCTCCCTGCTTGACTCTCCTTCTCCCCCCGGCAGTCCCACCACTCCACCCCGTGTGGAATTTTTTTGCATGCACGAGACTCTCCTCTCCCGTGCTCGTCGAATTCGTTGTGACCAGCAATATTTCAACCCTCCCCCCCCCCCCATAATTTACTCCAACAATTATGCCCACGTAGCTGTTACGTTAATCACACAACATATCTTACGTAGATGTGCCATTGCTCGCTATAAATATTGCGCCACCCACGACATTCGAAAGAATGCTCATGTTCATCGCTATCTCCTCCCCCTCCCTCTCACATCGACCACCATTGCCTCGCCCCTCCCAAGCCCTAGGGGCCCCTCGCTGCACTGCAAGGAGGGTCATGTGTCACCATTCCGTTCCTCGCCGCCACTAGTCGAGGAGGACGCGTCGGTGTTCCGCTCCTCACTGCGATGCGTCGAGGTGGACGCGTCGGTGTTCCCAGTCTCACTAACACGCGCGTCAGAGGACGCATCGTGTGACGCCCCCGATTCAATCGTACACTAATCATGCACGCAAATGTGTACGATCAAGATCAGGGACTCACGGGAAGATATCACAACACAACTCTACAAATAAAATAAGTCATACAAGCATCATAATACAAGCCAGGGGCCTCGAGGGCTCGAATACAAGTGCTCGATCATAGATGAGTCAGCGGAAGCAACAATATCTGAGTACAGACATAAGTTAAACAAGTTTGCCTTAAGAAGGCTAGCACAAACTGGGATACAGATCGAAAGAGGCGCAGGCCTCCTGCCTGGGATCCTCCTAACTACTCCTGGTCGTCGTCAGCGGGCTGCACGTAGTAGTAGGCACCTCCAGTGTAGTAGGAATCATCGTCGACGGTGGCGTCTGGCTCCAGGGCTCCAGCATCTGGTTGCGACAACTAGGTAGAAGGGAAAGAGGAAAAGAGGGAGAAAAGCAACCGTGAGTACTCATCCAAAGTACTCTCAAGCAAGGAGCTACACTACATATGCACGGGTATATGTGTAAAGGGCCATATCGGTGGACTGAACTGCAGAATGCCAGAATAAGAGGGGGATAGCTAATCCTGTCGAAGACTACGCTTCTGGCAGCCTCCGTCTTGCAGCATGTAGAAGATAGTAGATTGAAGTCCCCCAAGTAGCATCTCCAAGTAGCATCTCCAAGTAGCATCTCCAGTAGCATCGCAGTAGCATAATCCTACCCGGTGATCCTCCCCTAGTCGCCCTGTGGAAAAGCGATCACCGGGTTGTCTGTGGAACTTGGAAGGGTGTGTTTTATTAAGTATCCGGTTCTAGTTGTCATAAGGTCAAGGTACAACTCCAAGTCGTCCTGTTACCGAAGATCACGGCTATTCGAATAGATTAACTTCCCTGCAGGGGTGCACCAACTTACCCAACACGCTTGATCCCATTTGGCCGGACACACTTTCCTGGGTCATGCCCGGCCACGGAAGATCAACACATCGCAGCCCCACTTAGACTCAACAGAGAGGCCAGCACGCCGGTCTAAACCTAAGCGCACAGGGGTCTGGGCCCATCGCCCATAGCACACCTTCACGTTGCGTACGCGGCCGAAAGCAGAACTAGCCCCCTTAATACAAGAGCAGGCTTACGTTCCAATCCGGCGCGCGCCACTCAGTCGCTGGCGTCACGAAGTGCTTCGGCTGATACCACGACGCCGGGATACCCATAACTACTCCCACGTAGATGGTTAGTGCGTATAGGCTCGTAGCCGACTCAGATCAAATACCAAGATCTCGTTAAGCGTGTTAAGTATCCGCGAACGCCGAACAGGGCCAGGCCCACCTCTCACCCAGGTAGTCTCAACCTGCCCTGTCGCTCCGCCACAAAGTAACAGTCGGGGACCGTCGGGAACCCAGGCCCACCTCTACCGGGATGGAGCCACCTGTCCTTTCAGCCCCCAGTTCCGAACAGTATCACAGGTAATGTAACAGTGTAAAGTATATAGTATATGCCCGTGATCACCTCCCGAAGTGATCACAGCCCAGTAGTATAGCATGGCAGACGGACAAGAGTGTAGGGCAACTGATGGAACACTAGCATCCTATACTAAGCAGTAGGATAGCAGGTAAAGGTAACAACAGTAGTAGCAAGGACAGGCTATGCAGCAGTATAGGATTAACTGAAAGCAGTAACATGCTACACTACTCTAATGCAAGCAGTATAGAGAAGAGTAGGCGATATCTGGTGATCAAAGGGGGGGCTTGCCTGGTTGCTCTGGCAAGAGAGAGGGGTCGTCAACACCGTAGTCGAACTGGGCAGCAGCAGTGTCGGTCTCGTAGTCTATCGGAGAGAAGAGGGGGAAGAAACAATGAATACCATGTAAACAGATGCATATTGATGCATGACATGACAGGTAACGATGCTAGGCGTGCCCTAACGTGGTATGAGATGGTACCGGTTAAGGGGGGAAACATCCGGGAAAATATCCCCGGTGTTTCGTGTTTTCGGGCAGTGGAGCCGGAGGGGGAAAGTTGTGAGTTCGATAGGTTAGGGGTGTGAGGCGGACGAACGGACTGCGTATCCGGATTCGTCTCGTCGTTTTGAGCAACTTTCATGTTGAAAATATTTTAATCCGAGTTACGGATTAAAAGATATGATTTTCTAAAGATTTTATTAATTTTTGGAATTTAATTAATTATTTAACCCAACATTATCCAGAATAGTAAAAGCTGATGTCAGCATGACATCAGGGTGATGTCAGCAGTCAACGTTGACCATTGACCTGGTCAACCTAACGTGTGGGTCCAGTGGGACCCACCTGTCATTCTCTGTTTAGTTTAATTACAGATTAGTTAATTTTAATTAGTGATTAGGTTAATCTAGTCAGGATTAATTAACTTAATTAATTAATATTTTAATTATTTTAGTTATTATTCATTTATTTATTTATTTTATTATTTATTTTATTATTTTTTTTATTTTAAAAAACGTTATGGGGTGGGGCCCCCTAGTTAGTGGCCCGGGGGGGCTAGCGGGCACAGGGCGGTGTGGGTTCGGGCGCAACCCGCACCCGTTCGTTCGGGCGCACGCCCAGGGGGGTGGGCGGAGCCGGCAGGGCGAGGGGAGCAGGGGAGGCCGGTGGCCACGGCGAGGTGCCGGCCACGGCAGGGCGGACGGTCGCCGGAGGAGGGCGCCGACAGGAGGCCGCGGCCCGGGGCGGCAACAAGTGCGGCCGGGCGCGCGCGGGCGACGACGGGAGGGCGTGCGAAGGGCGGGCGCATGGCTTACGCCGGTGGCCATGGGTGGTCGCGGTCGGGGCCGGGACGGAGCTAGGCGCGCGCCGGGGAGGAGGAGAGGTGCTCACGGGGAGGGGCGCGTAGGGTCTAGGCAGTGGGGGGGGGGTGAGGAGGACGTCGGGGACGACGCGTCGTGAAGGAAGCCGACCGGCAAGGAGGTCCGGCGAGGCGACGGCGATTCGGGGAAGACGGTGAGGGGCTCCGGCGGCGCGGTCCTCGCGCGGCGGCGGCGAGGTAGCTCCGGGAAGCGTCGGTGTTCGGGCGGCGAGCGGCGGCCTCCGGGGGGGGGGAGGTGACGAGGCGGTCCGGCGGGGAGGTGGCGTATGCGAGGTGGCGGCGAGACGAGGCGGCGACGGCGGAGGCGAGGTGCGGTCGGGGTGAGCCCCGATCCAGATCGGGGGAGGGGGCGAGAGGGACGAGGGAGTGGGGGGGGGGTATCCTCGATCCAGACTGAATCGAGAGGGGGGAGGGAAGTGGGGGCGACGGGGGGGTTAGGGTTTGCGGGTGTGAGGGGATAAGGGAGTGGGGCGGGTCGGCCGGCTGGGCCAGTGGGCTGGCCTGGCTGTCAGCTGGGCCGGTTGGCCCATTGGGGGGTCCCTTTTCTTTTGTTTTGTTTTTTTACCATTTGTATTTTCTTTTATTATTTGTTTTCTGTTTTAATTCATTTAAAAGCATTTAGGCATTTTATAAAAATGTGTTTACTGCACTATAATTACCTATGCCATTTTTGGCACAGACCGAACATTTTTGTTTTGATGTTTGAAAACTTTTGATGTTTGACAATATTTAAATTTTTAATTTGAAAAGTTTCGAACCGACGCGAGATTAGCAACAGTAAACGAGGTGACTTGGCATCATTAGCAGAGGTTCACTGTAGCTTAAATACCCGGGCGTCACAATTCTCCTCCACTACAAGAAATCTCGTCCCGAGATTTAGGAGCGGGAGTAAGGGGGAATGGATTTGGTTACGAAATTTTAACGAATCTTCTCGGTCTTGGTTGCTCTTCTTGAAGTGGTAGATCCATAGCGTTGATGTCTTCATTCCTATGCATCAATACATCATGATGAGGTTGTCGTCCTTCCTTCAGGAACTCCATCGTACTTACGAAAATTATAAGGGTTAACTTCGGAAGAACAGGCCTCTACAAGGTTGCTTAGCCTGTAGATAACAATAGGGAAGGTGGCGGAAAGTAACTCTCGAACTAAAACTTAAGAATGTATTGAATCGAGAGAGGGGGGGAAGTGGGGGCGACGGGGGGGGGGTTAGGGTTTGCGGGTGTGAGGGGATAAGGGAGTGGGGCGGGTCGGCTGGCTGGGCCAGTGGGCTGGCCTGGCTGTCAGCTGGGCCGGTTGGCCCATTGGGGGGGTCCCTTTTCTTTTGTTTCGTTTTTTACCTTTTGTATTTTCTTTTATTATTTGTTTTCTGTTTTAATTCATTTAAAAGCATTTAGGCATTTTATAAAAATGTGTTTACTGCACTATAATTACCTATGCCATTTTTGGCACAGACCGAACATTTTTGTTTTGATGTTTGAAAACTTTTGATGTTTGACAATATTTAAATTTTTAATTTGAAAAGTTTCGAACCGACGCAAGATTAGCAACAGTAAACGAGGTGACGTGGCATCATTAGCAGAGGTTCACTGTAGCTTAAATACCCGGGCGTTACACATCGGCTCCCCGCTATGAGGAGAACATCGCGCCGCCTGCCAATCCCCACAACCTTGAGGAGCTTTGGAAAGAAATGGAGGTCGCCTTGTGGGAGGCTTTGCCTTCGGCAGAGTGCGCCAAACTAGAGGCGGAGAAGAAGGCCGAGGAAGAGAAGTGCGCCATGAGGCATGCTGCCTGGCAGGCCTATGTCACCTCCGAGAGAGACATGCAATTGGCTCTTTGGCAGAAGGCTCGTGCGAGGGCCGTGAGCATTGCGGAAGACGCCGTGCCAAAGCCCCGAGTGCAGTCGGGCCCAAGCGCCTCATCTACGCTTGGCGGTACATGGACCGGGTGCACGCTTCCAGCGAGGAGGAGTACCTGTTGGCGCCGGTTCACCACACCGGTGAGATCGTGCTCGCCCGCCGGCAAGCCGCCAATCAGCACCTCGCGAGTTGCGAGGCTGAGGAAGAGGCGTTGTAGCGCGCTGGTAAACGGCCGCGCACCAGGGCACTCGTGGCGCGGCGCAAGCGCTCCTACGAGCGTCGTGGCTTTTATTAGGAATACTTTAGTTTCGTAAGGCGATCTCATTAGTTTTGGGACGCAAATGATAAATCCCAATTGTTCGGGAATTATTAGCATCCTTAATTAAGTATGTAAAAGGAAAAGTTTGGAAACCTTGTTTATCCGTATGCATTTTGTAAGTACGTGCATATAGCACAAACTTAACTATGTATCGCACTACACGTGTCTCTCTATTTATGCTTACAGACTGTGATACTATGATAACTTATGTACATGCAAATGTATGTTTTAACATTACGATGCGGTTTTTGTAAAAGTAGAAAAACAACACTAGTCAAGCTTGTGAAACGATTGAATGCAAAAGAAATGCAAAAATGCTCGTTTGATTGTTTACTTTTAGCTTCCTTCTCTGTGGTTATTTCTCTATCGTACTTTGTATGGAGTATCTCACTGGTCGGGAAGGCATGCAAATTCCCAAACCGCTTCATACACCCTGTATCAAATTTTTTGCCTAACAAGTTGTGCCGTGCAATTTAATTCCAACTTGAGTAGAGTAGTACTACTTGGAGTACCAGGGGCCAGTTCTTTTAGGCTTCTAGATTAGTAATCCCATAACTACTACCTCCGTCCTGGTTTATTGGTCCCTAGGGATGAAAATGGGGCAAAAACGGACGGAACTGGGTGCTACCATATTTGTTTTCATATATTTTTGCAAAAGCGGAAATGAATACAGAAACCTCGGAAATGAATACGGAAACAGATACTACCAAAACAGACACAGAGCGAATACAAAGCGGACACGAAAACAGAAGTGGGCGTTGAACGGAACTTAAAAAACCCTTGAATCATAGAGAAATACACACAAAATATAACCAAATTTAATGAATTTTTGACATGGCTACAAAATAACATCGTTATGTTAGCAACTTAGTGTAGTATTGTAGTAATACTGAACAATTGCGTATACAGTCAAGCTGAGTACATGTGTGGTTGTAGAAGATGGGCTCAAATGATCCATTCTACTCATTGTATAATTGTGTGTTGTTGGTGGTTGGACTACAAAGTAGCCATAGGTCTATAGTAAAAACGGAAATTCCATATTCATGGAAATAGAAAGTTCCGTTTTCACGCCTATTCCACCGGAAAACACTGTTCCGTTTTTGTCTCCGTTTCCGCATAAAAAATTCCACTTTCACTTCCGTTTTGCAACTTTCCATTTCCAGTTTCATATTTTCTCTCCGTTTCCATTTTTTCTCCAGAAAAACGGAAAGTTTCCACTCTATTTTCATCCCTATTGGTGCCCGTCGTAATCTGTGTCAAATTTTGACCATAAACTAGCAAGATGCCCATGCATTGCATGAAACATCAAGATGCATTTGTATGAGTAATTTATCTTGTGAGAGAAAAGGGTGAACGAGGGAAGGCCTAATTTGCTAATCTGGAGAGGGGTGTGGGTATCTTTTTGCAAAATTGCTATAGTTTCCTTCCTATCCATCAAATAAAAATCAAACGACCTGTATTGCAGGATGGCAGGCACACCATCATCACCAATTGCTATGGTTTTTATATCATTTAAATATTTGGTCAAAATTTAGCACCAATTACAATGGTGACTAATAAACCAAGACGGAGGTAGTAGTTTAGAAGCCCAAATGAATGCGCGAGGCGCCTTATGTTACTCTCCACTGTGACTAGTCTTATTGTAAA
The DNA here is from genome assembly GCF_018294505.1 of Triticum aestivum. Classification (NCBI taxonomy): domain Eukaryota; kingdom Viridiplantae; phylum Streptophyta; class Magnoliopsida; order Poales; family Poaceae; genus Triticum; species Triticum aestivum. Next base: position 191,994,163 of record NC_057807.1, read on the forward strand.
AACCGGGGAAGAGACGACTTATTTTTTAAGCCGCCAAAGAACTGGCCCTAGGAGTAGTAGCTAGGGAAACTAGGAGTAGTATCTAGGTGTAGCGACCAGACTTCAAACAGTCTAGTCTCTATGCATCAGTGTCATCCCTGGATCGGTAATGCTTACACGCACAATACTTGAGGATTTATAACAGAGTTTTAATCACACACTTATTACATTGAATGTCTCAAAAGAGAACTTATTACAATAATATGGCTTAAGGCCATCTAAAAACGATAACATCGGAAGGCTTGGAAGATAAAGTGAGTCCATCAACTCCAATGGCATAGCTGAGCGAAAGACAACGACCTATGGCACCTTACTCATCATCTGAAAAGTCTGTAACATGAAACGTTGCAGCCCGAAACCGGTCAGCACATGGAATATGCTGGTAATGTAACACAAAGAGTAATGAACAGAATAATTGCTATCACTACATGCATATATGGCTGGTGGAAAGCTCTGTGGTTAGAGTTTTGCATATAGCCATTTTTTTCCCTACAACAAAGGAATAAATTTTAGTTAACTATCATGGTGGTTGTTAAACATTGAGAAGGTTCCTCCAACTCAATCCCAATTAAGCATCATCATTAAACCCAATCAAATTAATTTAGAGTGATGAGATCAACATGATAATCCAAGAACCAGATACTCAAGATGTCCATAACCGGGGACACGGCTAACCATGATTAGTTTATACACTCTGCAGAGGTTTGCACACTTTTCCCCACAAGACTCGAACACATCCATGGTCGGAGATTCGAGACACAGTCTTTCTGAAGCATTAACTCTCTACTCTGGGTAGACAGTACCACCTACAACCCACTACATCTGCTAGTCTACCTCTTCAAGAGCTTCACGCAACTTACTCAACTATGCCAGAGCCCATATTGGCTTGTGGCTGCACACGGAAGTTTCTAGCATGAATAATCTTATGATCCCTTTGAGCCTGGGTGGCGGACCGTAGGATGATCACACGGGTACTCCGGGATATCCTAGGACAACACTGGATTCTCCAGGTGCCCTGACAACCACTGGGTACTCCAGGGTGCCTCAAGCAATCCACCCAGATGTGTATTTAAGTAGCCACCTTAAGTTAACCATTAATTAACAATACTCACATCTGTCATGGATACACTCACCCAAACCACGTCTACGAGCATAGCATAGCAATATAAGCATAACGTAGAAGTAACTCCCAAAGGTTTGATAATAAACAGGGCAATAGGTTCTACCTCATCATCTACTTCCCAAAACCCACATGTTAATCAGATCCTAACCATGCAATGTTTGAGGGTTGATCTAATGCAATAAAACTGGGTAGTAAAGAGGTATGATCAAAGTGTTACTTGCCTTGCCGGTGATCCGCAAAACCTAGAGACTCGTAGTAGCACGCTTCGCACTCCGGGCACTCTATCACAAACAAACAATAACATACATAAGCACTCAACTAGAAGCACGGGTAAAACTCAAATAAGAGAGCTAACCAGAAAGTTTAACTGAAGAACTCTGGTTTGAAAAAAGAATCAAATCAAACGGAGCAACGAAACTCAAACTGCGAAAGAAACAAGATCCGTTTACTAGTCTGGACTAAAGTCAAATTTTACAGTACCAAAATCTTTATCAAGTTGTTTAAACAGAAAGAGGGATTCGAGACGAAGATCTAGGCTCTTGAATCACCTGATTCCGATAAACGAGCGAGAAGATAAACTAAAACGAAGATCATGGCAGAAATCGCGATCGAAAATAATCGCGGAAAAACCCTGGAAAAAGAAAAACTTACAAACAGGCTAACGAACGAACGTTCGCTGTTTGCGGCTAACGGGTGAACATTGTTCATTAAAATGAACGTACAGATGAACGTCCGCTATTTAACTAAACCGAAGAAATCCAAAACGATCTAGCAGAAAAAAACAAATCTAGGGTTTTCGAAATAAAACCGACCAGTTTCTAAAAAACCGACGGCTACCTCGGCGTTCGTGACGATGGCAGCGGCGGCTACTCTGGCGGCGGCGGCAGCAGCGGCGGCGACGCACGGCAGCGGCGGTGGCGGCGGCTGGCGGCGGGGCTGGGGCTAGGGTTCGGTGGGGGGGGGGGGGGTCAGGCCTCCCGGCTTTAAAGGCCGGCCGGGCCAGGAGTCCTAGCCGGACACGGCCCGGTTAGGTCGGTTTGACTTTTTTTTGAAATAATATTCTGACACGCAGAAAAACAAATAAAAGTTATACTAAACAGACTCCAAAAATCCTAAAATAAATTTTTGCCGTCCTCTAGAAATATAGCGGACAAGGTGAACATTTATTTGGGCCTCTAATGCAATTTTGAAAAACGCGTTTTTTCCTAATTCAAATAAAATAGCAATAAAACTCCGAATAAAATTCTTATTTGATTTTAATATTTTCCCTCCAATATTTCTTTATTTTGGAGAAGTCATTTTATCCCCTCTCCTTTATTTTCATATTGGAAATATTTGAAGAGAAAAATAATTAAAACCAAATGATCCTCTTTTCAAAATTTGAGAAACTCAAATATGAAAATAAAGAAATCCCCAACTCTCTCCGTGGGTCCTTGAGTTGCTTAGAATTTCTAGGATCAACCAAAAATGCAATAAAATATGATATGCAATGATGATCTAATATATAACATTCCAAATTGGAAATTTGGGATGTTACAAACCTACCCCCATTAAGATGAATCTCGCCCTCGTGATTCGGGTTGGCTAGAAAATAGGTGCGGGTGGTCCTTCCATAGGTCTTCCTCTCGTTTCCAGGTGGCTTCATCCTCGGTATGGTGGCTCCACTAAACTTTGCAGAACTTGATAACCTTGCTGCGTGTGACTCGGCTAGCAAACTTGAGAATCTTCACTGGTTTCTCTTCGTAGGTCAAATCGCTATCCAGCTGAATCGCTTCCAGTGGCACTGTATCTCTCAGAGGAATATCAGCCATCTTTGCATGGCACTTCTTCAACTGGGAAACGTGGAACACATCATGAACTCTTGACAATCCTTCTAGCAATTCTAACTTGTAAGCAACTTCTCTCATACGCTCCAAAACTTTGTATGGTCCCACAAAACGTGATGCTAACTTTCCCTTAACTCCAAAACGCTTAACTCCTCGAAGTGGGGACACACGAATATACACTCTGTCTTCGACTTCCTAAACTATCTCCTTGCATTTAGAATCCGCATAGCTCTTCTGCCTGGATGGGCTACCTTGAGTCTATCGCGAAGCAACTTAACCTTCTCTTCAGACTCCTTAATCAAATCTAGTCCAAACAACTGATGATCTCCAACTTCATCCCATACCAACGGTGTCCTGCACCGCCTTCCGTACAAAGCATCGAAAGGGGCCATCTTCAAACTAACTTGATAACTGTTATTGTAAGAGAACTCTGCATATGGCAAATTGTCTTCCCAACTAGATCCATAATCTAGTTCACAAGCTCTCAACATGTCCTCCAGAATCTGATTGACTCTCTCGGTCTATCCATCTGTCTGTGGATGAAAGGATGTACTAAACTCTAGCCTGATACCCAAAGTTTCGTGCAGCTGATTCCAGAACTTTGAGGTAAACTGCGTTCCTCTATCTGATACATTGGTCCTCGGAAATCCATGCAGACATACGATCCTGGTCATGTATATCTTTGCCAACTTAGCACTGGTGTAAGTGGTCTTCACTGGGATGAAAATGGCTACCTTTGTCAACCGATCGACTAACTCCCATATCGAGTCATAGCCTGAATGAGTCCCGGGCAATCCCGCGATAAAATTCATGCCTAGCTTATCCCACTTCCATTTGGGTATCGGCAATGGTTGTAACAATCCTGCTGGCTTCTGATGTTCTGCCTTTACTGTCTAACATACATCGCATACTGCTACATACTCCGCAATATCCTTCTTCATTCTGGTCCACCAGAAAATGTCCTTCAAATCCAGATACATCTTGGTAATTCCTAGGTGAATCGAATATGGTAAATCATGGGCCTCCTGCAGAATCAACTTCCTGATCTCGGGGTGATTAGGCACATATACGCGGTCCTCAAACCATAACGTATCGTGCTCATCCTCACGAAATCCTTTAGCCTGTCCTTTGCTCATCCTTTCCTTTATTTCGACAATCTCTTTGTCTGCCTTCTGAGCTTCCCTGATCTTATCCATCAAGGTAGACTAAATTTCCAATGCTGCTACATAGCCTCTCGGAACTATTTCCAAACATAGCTCGCGAAGATCCTCTGCTAACTCCTTGGGCAATCCTCCGGTCATGAGTGTATTGACATGACTCTTGCGACTCAATGCATCAGCTACTATGTTAGCCTTTCCGGGATGATAGTGTAACTTCATATCATAATCCTTGATGAGCTCCAACCATCTCCTCTGCCTGAGATTCAACTCCTTTTGCGTGAAGATATACTTCAAACTCTTGTGATCCGTGTACACCTCACAATGGTTTTCGATGAGGAAATGTCTCCATGTCTTCAACGCATGCACTACGACTACTAACTCCAAATCATGTGTAGCATAATTCAACTCATGAGGTTTAAGCTGTCGTGAGGCATATGAAACAGCTCTTCCCTCCTGCATCAACACTGCTCCAAGTCCTCGATGAGAAGCGTCGCAATACAATTGATAATCCTTGCGTTGATTTTGAAGAATCAACACTAGGGCTATAACTAAGCGTTTCTTCAACTCCTAAAAATTGGCCTCACATTCCTTAGTCCATGTGAACTTGGTGTCCTTCTTCAACAACTCCGTCATGGGGTTTGCAATCTTAGAGAAATTCTCAATGAACCTCCTGTAGTATCCTGCGAGTCCAAGAAAACTCCGGATCTCTCCAACTGACGTGGGTGATTCCCAATTTGTCACGGTGACAACCTTGGTGGGGTCTACTGCTATTCCTTCTCTGGATATAACATGTCCGAGGAATCCCACTTCCTTCAACCAAAACTCACACTTGCTGAACTTGGCATATAACTGATGTTCTCTGAGCTTCCCAAGTACCAAATGCAAATGCTACTTATTATCCTCTTCATTCTTTGGGTAGACTAATATATCATCAATGAACACCGCGACGAACTTATCCAAAAACTCCATAAACACCTTGTTCATCATGTTCATGAAATATGCAGGCGCGTTAGTCAGACCAAATGACATAACGCTATACTCATATAGCCCGTACCTTGTGGTAAAAGCTGTCTTAGGTATATCCTGCTCTCGAATCTTCAGCTGGTGGTATCCTGATCGCAGATCAATCTTGGAAAATACTTTAGCTCCTTGCAACTGTTCAAATAAATCGTTGATCATCGGCAGTGGGTACTTGTTCTTGATCTTCACCTCATTCAATACACAATAATCAACAACCATCCTAAACGATCCATCCTTCTTCTCCACTAGAAGCACTGGTGATCCCCAAGGTGACGAACTTGGGCGAATATAGCCTTTATCCAGTAACTCCTTAATCTGCTTCTTAATTTCTTCCAAATCCTTTGCAGGCATCCGATACGGTCTCTTAGATATTGGACCTGTGCCTAGCAAAAGCTCAATCAAAAACTCAATGTCTCTATCCGGTGGCATGCCTGGCAACTCCTCTGGAAATACATCAGGGAAATCCTTCACCACTGGTACTTCCTCCTGTACAACTCCTGATAAGGAATTCACTTGAGTCCTCTTCGGCACTTGCTGGGATAGATACTTAATCCTTCTTCCTTCTGGGGTAGTGAGAAAAATCGACTTACTAGCGCAGTCAATGTTCCCTCCATACTTCAATAACCAATTCATGCCTAATATTACATCCAGTCCTTGTGACTCCAACACTATTAGGTCTGAGGGGAACACATAGTTACCAATCCTTAATGGTAACCTATCACACCATAGGCTAGCCATATACGCTGCTCCTAGAGAGGTTACTAACATGGGTGACCTAAGGTCTTGGGTTGGCAGGTTATACTTGTCCACAAATCCCCTTGATATGTATGAATGCGATGCACCAGTATCAAAAAGAACGATTGCAGTAAATGACTTAACCAAAAACTTACCTATTACTGCATCAGGTTGCGCTTCAACCTCCTCCACGCTAACGTGGTTTACTTGTCCCCTATTGAAAGGGTTGTGCTTCTTCCCAGAGCTTCCATTGCCATTTCCATTCTTTGGTTCAGAACACTCCGTGGCGTAATGTCCATTCTTCCCGCACTTGAAACAAGTAATGTGACATAGATCCTTCTTGGTGGGTGTTGCTGGGTTGGAACGGTTCTGGCCGTTGCTTCCTCCATTCCCATTCCCATTATTGGGGCCACTATGGTTATGCGAACTTCCTCCATTGGAATTATGGCCTCCATGGTTATGGTGAATGTGTCCTCTCAAGTTCGGGGTAAAATGGGGCCTCTACTGAGCTCCTGAATTGTACTTCCCTTGTCCATACTTCCTCTTGTGACTGTTTATCTCCTGCTGCTTCCCTTCAATCATAAGAGCTCTATCTACCAACTCCTGGTAGTTGTTGAAGGTTGCCACCATCAACTACATGCTCAGCTCATCATTCAGTCCTTCCAGAAACTTCTCCTGCTTAGCGGCATCTGTAGCGACGTCATCCGGGGCATAACATGCTAACTTACCAAAATCATCCACATACTGGCCCACTGTGCGTCCTCCTTGGCGCAAATTGTGAAAATCGCGCTTCTTCATGGCCATAGCTCCCGCTGAAACATGGGCAGTGCGGAAAGCCTGCTGAAACTGATCCGATGTAACAATGTCAATGGGATAAGTGGCTGTGAAATTCTCCCACCATGATGTTGCGGGTCCATCAAGCTGATGTGCGGCAAAACACACTCTCTCCGCATCTGTGCATCTTGCAGTGGTCAGCTCCCTCCCAATCTTGCGGAGCTAATCATCTGCAACAATCGGCTCGGTGCTACTAGAGAACACCGGCGGATTCAGCCTTAGAAAACGTGCTAAGTGACCAACAGGTGGTGGTGGTGGTGGGTTGTTGTTGTTGTTCCCCTGGCTCTGATTCTGAACTAGTAGCTGCATTAGGGTATTCTACTGCTGGATCAACTGAGTGAGCTCCGGCAGGAAAGCAAATCCATTGTCATGCCTCGACGGCATCTGATGGGTTTAGAAAAGATGAGAAAACAGAGTAGAATGAGGTCTAGAGGGAAAACACTACCCATATGCACATGAGACAAACACAATCATATCACTTCAATCAATTCAAACAAGGGCATACAAGCGGTCTAACTATCGTTACAAAAGTGCTCGAACTATACTATATACATGGGGGAATACTACTAATGATATGGTGGTCGTCTAGAAGTTTAATCGGTGGAAGACTCCATGATATCCGCTCCAGCTTCATCAACATAGTCATCATCGCTATCGCCAGGGTCTGAGTCGGTGTCGTCGATGATGATGTAGTCCTTCGAACGAATGGAATCATCGTCTTCTCCTCCTAGCGCGGGGTCTCCCATGAATACTCCTAGCTTCCTTGTCAAATCGTCATTATTCTCCACGAGTATCGTCATTTTCTCCTCATATCCATCGAGTGTAGACTTGAGTTCTTCCTCCAGCTCCGTGATCCTAGTCATTGCCTTCTTCAGATCTATCATGCCTGTGCACATCTGGTTCTCCTGGCGATGAATGTGCTGGTTTAACTCCTGGATGAAAGCTGCAATGGATCTATCCCTCCTGGTGCTGATCATTTCCCATTGCTCATCTCGGCGCCCACAAATCTGGTAGATAGTATCCTTGAGATCCTTGTGGTAAACTTCTCCAATGCGTCCCATGGTGATGTGGGCTTCCATGCTCTTTCCTAGACTCCGGGTTGGTGCATCAAAGGAAAACTCTATGGGCTCAGTGACTGGCATGAACGTCCTTCCTGGAACTTGAACTCGAATCGTCCAATGCTCCTCTTCTGGTAAAGTGGCGATGTAGGTCCCGGTGAAGCTTGGTATTTTGATGTTCAGGTACCTAGTAACTTCCTTGCATCCGCCATCCTATAGAGTAGGAAAAAGGAGAGAAGTCAGAAATGAGAAGAGAAGAGTGACCTATGGTTTTAGCTTAGTGGTCGTGTTCTACAGTCAGCGTGTGCTTTGATACCATATTGTAGCGACCAGACCTCAAACAGTCTAGTCTCTGTGCATCAGTGTCATCCCTGGATCGGTAATGCTGACACGCACAGTACTTGAGGATTTATAACAGAGTTTCAATCACACACTTATTACATCGAATGTCTCAAAAGAAAACTTATTGCAATAATATGGCTTAAGGCCATCTAAAAACGATAACAGCGGAAGGCTTGGAAGATAAAGTGAGTCCATGAACTCCAACGGCATAGCTGAGTGAAAGACAACGACCTATGGCACCTTACTCGTCGTCTGAAAAGTCTGCAACATGAAATGTTGCAGCCCGAAATGGGTCAGCACATGGAATATGCTGGTAATGTAACACAAAGAGTAATGAACAGAATAATTGCTATCACTACATGCATATATGGCTGGTGGAAAGCTCTATGGTTACAGTTTTGCATAAAGCCAATTTTCCCTACAACAAAGGAATAAATTGTAGTTAACTATCATGGTGGTTGTTAAACATTGAGAAGGTTCCTCAAACTCAATCCCAATAAAGCATCATCATTAAACCCAATCAAATGAATTTAGAGTGATGAGATCAACATGATAATCTAAGAACCAGATACTCAAGATGTCCATAACCGGGGACACGGCTAACCATGATTAGTTTATACACTCTGCAGAGGTTTGCACACTATTCCCCACAAGACTCGGACACATCCATGGTCGGAGATTCGAGACACGGTCTTTCTGAAGCATTAACTCTCTACTCTGGGTAGACAGTACCACCTACAACCCACTACATCTGCTAGTCTACCTCTTCAAGAGCTTCACGCAACTTACTCAACTACGCCAGAGCCCATATTGGCTTGTGGCTGCACATAGAAGTTTCTAGCATGAATAATCTTATGATCCCTTTGAGCCTGGGTGGTGGACCGTAGGATGATCACACGGGCACTCCGGGATATCCTAGGACAACACTCGATTCTCCAGGTGCCCTGACAACCAGTGGGTACTCCAGGGTGGCTCAAGCAATCCACCCAGATGTGTATTTAAGTAGCCACCTTAATTTAACCATTAATTCACAATAAACACATCTTTCATGGATACACTCACCCAAACCACGTCTACGAGCATATCATAGCAATATAAGTATAACATAGAAGTAACTCCCAAAGGTTTGATAATAAAACATGACAATAGGTTCTACCTCATCATCTACTTCCCAAAACCCACATGTTAATCAAATCCTAACCATGCAATGTTTGAGGGTTGATCTAATGCAATAAAACTGGGTAGTAAAGAGGTATGATCAAAGTGTTACTTGCCTTGCTGATGATCTACAAAACCTAGAGACTCATAGTAGCACGCTTCGCACTCCGGGTACTCTATCACAAACAAACAATAACATACATAAACACTCAACTAGAAGCATGGGTAAAACTCAAATAAGAGATCTAACCAGAAAGTTCAACTGAAGAACTCCGGTTTGCAAAAAGAATCAAATCAAACGGAGCAACAAAACTCAAACTGCGAAAGAAACAAGATCCGTTTACTAATCTGGACTGAAGTCAAATTTTACAGTACCAATATCTTGTTCAAGTTGATTAAACAAGAAGAGGGCTTCAACAAAGATCTAGGCGCTTGAATCACCTGATTCCGATAAACGAGCGCAAAGATAAACTAAAACAAAGATCAAGGCAGAAATCGCGATCGAAAATAATCACGCAAACACCCTGGAAAAAGCAAAAACTGATGAACAGGCTAATGAACGAACGTTCGTTGTCTGCGGCTAACGGGTCAACATCGTTTGTTAAAACGAAGGTACGGCGAACGTCCGCTATTTAACTAAACCGAAGAAAACCGAACCGATCTAACAGAAAAAAATGAATCTAGGGTCTTCGAAATAAAACTGATCGGTTTTCTAAAAAAACCCGGCGGCTACCTCGGTGTTCATGACGGCGGTGGCGGCGGCTACTCCGGCGGCGCCGGGAGGCTCTGGCAGCGGCGGCAAGCGGCAGCGGCGGCTGGCGGCGGTGGGGCTGGTGCTGGGCTAGGGTTTGATGGGGGGGTCGGGCCTCCTGGCTTTAAAGGCCGGCCGGGCCAGGAGTTCTAGCCGGACACGGCCCGGTTAGGCCGGTTAGACTTTTTTTTAAATAATATGCCGACGCACAGAAAAACAGACAAAGAAATACTAAACTGACTCCAAAAATCCTGAAATAAATTTTCCCCGTCCTCTAAAAATATAGAGGAGAAGGTGAACATTTATTTGGGCCTCTAATGCAATTTTGAAAAACACATTTTTTTCCTAATTCAAATAAAATAGCAATAAAACTCCGAATAAAATTCTTATTTGATTTTAATATTTTCCCTCCAATATTTATTTATTTTGGAGAAGTCATTTTATCCCCTCTCTTTTATTTTCATATTGGAAATATTCAAAGAGAAAAATAATTAAAGCCAAATGATCCTCTTTTCAAAATTTGAGAAAACTCAAATATGAAAATAAAGAAATCCCCAACTCTGTCCGTGGGTCCTTGAGTTGCTTAGAATTTCGAGGATCAACCAAAAATGCAATAAAATATGATATGCAATGATGATCTAATGTATAACATTCCAAATTGGAAATTTGGGATGTTACACTAGGGATCGAGTGTGCGAGATGAGCTGGATAAAGTAAATGCAGAGAGATGAAATGCTAAAAAGACAGAGGGATGTGATGATTGCTTGTCCGTTTATTTTACCAGACCACTTATTACTGGGAGTGGTGGGGTTTTGTGATATGACGGCTTCACTGCCGCGCCACGAGCGGGGTGAGACTCCCGTGCAGCACCGCCCTCTACACTAGTACTACCTCGATCGTGGTTTATTAGTCCCCCATGTAGTTTGACTAAATATTTAAGTGGCAAAATGTTAGTGCATGTCAACAAAAACTATGTCATTGGATTCGCATTTGAACATAATTTTCAATGATATAATTTTTGGTGACATGCATGAGCATTTTTTGTACTATATATAGTGTTAGTTAAATTTATGGTCGTACTATATATAGTAAGATGCTCGTGCGTTGCACGGAACAGTGAAATGCATTGATCGGGGAGTTGTTTATTTTGACAAAGTATGTGGGGGTCATCTCATGTGTAACGAGTATCGATAGGTTTCTTCAGATATTATTTCTTCTCTAGAGCTCACAAGCATCTGGGTGAAATAGATTAAAAGTATCTTTTGCAAACAAAAGCATTCAACTGTTCAACCTGCATCCAAAACTTGTGAAGAAATAACACTTATTGTGCTTTGCAAGAAATGATCTTTAAGAATTAGTTTTTGAGTATCGATTTTGTTTATTTTTTCTATACCACCATGAATGTACCCTCCCTCTAGGGGAATAAGTCATCTTAAGTTGTGCACCATGACCAAGGAGGGGAAAACGAGAGAACTTAATGTTTATTTGCTAATTAATAGCACTGCATGCAATGAATTAACCACTGCATGTCGTGTTTGGTAGTCTCGAGTCATTGAAAACATGCACGCCCCACATCTCTTATTAGTTGATATGTCAAGAACAAGAAACAAGGTGGGAATTAATGCACCGCGCCTAAGTGTTTTGGGATTATTTGGTTTTCGTAAGGTGACTTGGAAGGGGGCAGAGGATATGTAAGAAATGGTTCATCATAAGTCTTTCACCATTACTGTAGTAAAAATTCTCAATTAATCTCATAAATGGCAAGCGAGAACTCCAATGGAGCAAAAGCATACATGGAAGATTCTAGAGTAAACCATAAATGGATACATTTTTATTCAAGCGCGATACTCTAATAAAGCAAGATCATGCATGGAAGGTTCTATATATAAATAAGAAGTCTCCACATGCTTAGACAACGGATTACATTGAGAGAAGACTAATGATGAACAACTGACTTGGTAATGCATATGACTAGGTGAACCACCTTGGAGTCCCCGTGCATCATCTTGGGGTGAAAATCATACCAGGCGTCTTCCATGTCCACATTGCCGGGAATGGAGTAGCTTGGGACAGTCCCAGTCAGCGTGATGGAGGCGGCGTGGGCACCCTTGTACTTCGGAGCGGCAGTAATAGTGAGCATGCACCCGTACACCAGCCTCGTGTCATAGTCAGCGGCGTTGCCCCTGACGCATACTACAGAGACGTGGCGGTGGCCTACGCGGGCCTTGCCGGTGCCCACGACCAAGAGGAAGATGTTGTTGTCCTCCTCCGCGACTAGCAGGCGACGGTGATCCTCCAACGACTCTGACATGGTGAATGGGTAGCATGTCTCGTACTTGATGTTCACCGCCGCGGGCCAGTAGTGATTGACGGATGGTGCCATGAGGTTATGCACAAGGCTCGTCGGCGAGCCCTCAAACGGCGGCGTGCACTCATAGCAGTAGCAAGGCGTGTGCGCGCATCTGTAACTATGCTTCGCCAGCGAGTGATGGTCGACGTACCTCTCGCAGCCAAAAATCTTGTAGACGCAGTACACCTTGCACGCATCGACCAAGCCGTCCATGAAAGGGAGTGGCTGTAGGGTACGTTGCGCCCGCCAAATGGAGCGTAGGAGGGAGTGGCTATAGGGGACGTTGCGCCCGCCGAATGGAGCGCAGTAGTAGCACACGAAGCAGTAGATGGTGTCCTTACTATACTCCCTAGTACTTCCCTAGTCCCTAGTCCTCCCTAGATAAAAAACAGAGTTGGTGATCGTGGTGTGCCTGCCATCCTGCAATATAGGCCGCCCGATCTATATCTGACGGGAAGGAAACTATGGCAATTTTGAAAAAAGATACCCACACCCCTCTCCACAATTGCAAATATGGCCTTGCCTTGTTCATCATTATCTCCCAAAACCTCATTGCTGAGAAAATTAAAAAGGAAGTCTGTCAAACAATCTGGCATGGTGGCCGCTGCCGGCGCCGTCCATCCCCATGCCTCCACCCAGTCCAACCACCAATCACCACCACACCCCACTCCTCCTCACCTTATCTCTCATCTTTCTTGAGATATCGTTTTTTTGGTGAAATTCTCGATATACTATTTTTTGATGAAATTCTCGAGATATCATTAATTTTTGCACATGGGATTACTCCTGCATGGGTCAATCAGAACAGGTGTTTCGTATAAAAATGCATCTTGATTTTCTGTGCAATGCCCATGCATCTTGCTAGTTTGCATATAATTCCAAACACCACGTAGACACGTTCTTTGACCGTTTTACAACTATGTTGTACTGTAACTGCGTCACGGGCGTTAGTAGTCACCCGGTGCAAGTTATAGCCCCAGGTGCTTTAACCTTTTTTTAGTAATGATATCTGGCGATTGTCCGCCGCGAGTCCAATCCTGGCGAATCCCACATAACTGTCAGATTTCCATCCGATGGTGGCCTGTTTTTAAGCCATAGTATTTGATAAAAGTGCCACCCTTACACACATACTGTAACTGTGTCACAGGTGTTTGCAACTGCCATGTCTCCGAGCGAGCGTTTGCTGGGGACTGGAGTTAGCACTGATGGCGGTTCGTAGTCGTTCCACATTCGGGTTGAAGTTTGTAACTATTTTACAATATACTACTCCTCTGGTGCTAGTAGTAGAGGAGAGTCCTACTCCACTATATGCAAAAAAAACTATAGGGCATAGTAGTAGGTATTGTGATCACTCAAGCAAGTTGTCTGCCATTGATATGACCCTACGCTGCTGGGATGCATCTTGTAAGTCAAGCGACGTGCTGCTGCTACATTGTCATCATCACCTGTCCACATCCTGCAACACATATTCGCTTCTTCATCCTCGTCCGCACATAATTGTCCGATCTTCCATCCCGGCTAGGCGCCTCCCCCCTCTTCTGAAACCCAAGCACAAACAATGGCAGAACCGAGCAGCGTTCATTAAAAGAGTGGCTGGAATTCGCTCCCCACAGAGGTAATCAAGCTCATTGTTTCGCATGTGGACAATCTCAGTACCATGCCGCTCGCCGCGTGCTCTTCGGGTATGTACCATTTACTCAAAGCCCTCAGGCCGGAGCCTTTTAAGCCTGCTCCTTGCTTGCTGATGCCGCCTGATCTTCAGAAACGGCGTGTCACGCAACATAACGATCATAGGGTGGCGACCATCAACCCCCTCGATTGCGATCCGATCCCCATCACCCTCAACTACATTAACAGTATGTACTGGGTCAGCATGAACACGTCTTGGACGGTGCTCATCGATGGTCATGACAACTAGATGCTCGTGGAGGTCTACACCCGATGATGGATCCCCCTTCCTTTGATTAACACTGCATTGCTTTGGCACCGTGGCCCATAATACTCGAAATCTTACAGTAGCCAACATGATACCAAGTTTGATTTGCTCAAGGTTGTAATCTGCCAAGTGCCCACAAGATCTGTGAATTATAAAGACTTCAGGCTAATCTGCGAATTATAAAGACTTGTCTGGCCTATCTGACAAGTCACTGCAGTTAGTGGATAAATCTGCATGTCCATCGCAGGATCATACATCCTCCATGGTTCTCTGATGCCATTGAACACAAGGGCTTCATTTACGCTGTGGACTCCTTCTATGGCTGGACGTATCGCTGGCCTACTCCAGTCATCGCTACAAACGGCTGTTACAGCAGTATGTTACTTACCTATGATACCATGATGGCTTGCTTATATTACTATCAACATTTACTGAAAAAATATTCATGCTTAGAACATGTTGTTCTTAAGATTGACTATAGTACGAGCCCTTTTTTATTTGACTCCAACTTGATATGATGTTGTAGGCCGCCTAGTGTCCCTACCCTTCCTTATCCCAGAACCTTTCAAAGAAAAGCAGCATGGCAGTTGCAGGTGGTTCCTGTCTCGATCAGACGACGATGAACGATTGATGATCGTTCGCCCGTACCGGACGTGTTGTTTCGCGGAATGCAATCACAGTCACTGCAAGGTCTTTGAGCAGGTTCCCAGCTTCTCTGGGCCTTCAGGAATTTTTGACTGGAGGCTGGTATGTGGCCTTGGTACACGCTCTCTATTTCTCGGACTGAATTATCCGATTAACCAGGAGATAACCGACGGCAAGGATCATGATGGCAGCGCGGTTTCGTTCATCAGGAAAAGCTGTGTGTACACAACATACCACGTGTCTCTCCATGCACCATACCCTGATATGTGCCGCCACGCTCTACATCCCAAAGTAGGAGAGAGGGTCGCAAGTATCAGACTTCAACCGGCTGGCTGGAGTTTCCTCCGTCAGGCACCCATCTTGTTCAAGCCGTCAGCCAATCTCCATAGCTAAATAAATAGTAATGTCTAACTGAGCCACTTAGTTAGATGCGTACACTTAGTGTAGTAGGATCTTTATTTAGTTTGACACATACACTTGTTGTCTTTTGGTAGCCTTTTGGAATGATGGCTGATGTTTGGTTTGGAAGATAGAGCTGCGTCTTTACTCTTCTGGCCTGCTTACTGCTTTTGTAGCACCCCCAACCCTAGTTGTTGCTGCTTCTATTAAACCCCTAGCCCTGGTTGCTGCTGCTACTGTGTTCAATGTACAATCAGTAGTATATTTTGTCTGTTGGTTGAATAAATATGTTGTTAGAACGACAAACACAATGTTTTGGAAGTCGTTGCATGGTCTGATCCTTTAGTGCCCCGTACCGTATGTAGCGCATACTATTTTTGGTACCGAACACATTTTCCACTTGTCGATAACATGCAGCCCACCGATGAAGGCCCAATAGATGATCCCATAATTAACTGGAAGGGAGGGTCTCACATGAATCCAGCCCAGATACATGCTCATGGTCCTCAAAACATAAATAAATAAATAAATAAATAAAGCTAAATGCTCATGCACCAGTTCATTAAATTCACGATTTGAAAAGTCAAATTTTAACAGGAGGATATTATTTCCTATGAGAGTGTCATTACATTCAGTCGATATTATTCTTAGGCAAAGATGTCAGCAGTCTTTTTTCTCCCACCATTTTCTTCCTGCAACCAGCGGATCCATGCAAATCGTAGCCAACGTCGTAAATAGTTCTGGTCCATTATTATTTTTCAATATGAATGCCCAACCTAGCCCAACACATTGGCGACACCACTTTATCCTCCGCCTTGGTGAGCTCGCCGTGGCACCACCGGCCGGCCCTGTCAACATAGTGAATCGGGAGAGGACTGTAGTTGGGAGTATGACAGTCCAGACCCAGCAGGTCCACTCCCGAACACAAGCAAGCGCCTCTTTTACTACTCAGATGCACCCCTCGTTTTTACTCTAATCCACCCTGCTGATATCTGGGACCCGCATCATTGTCAATGTATAGTCAACTAATGACAGAATTGCACAACTTTTTTTGAGGATTTGTTTGGAGGAGCAGGCTATAAACTGGGTTGTGCGGTCTCTATCGCCCGTCTAACAACATGACCAGCCCACCAGGTTTTTCTTTGGGAAAATAGGTAGCCCAGTATTTCTTCTCTAAGAATACCCAAGTTAGGCCTATTTGTTTTCTCCGACTTACTGGGCTGCAAATCTTTCAAGACGAGGAGGGATGCATTTCGGCCTGGCCAAAGAGTAAGTGCAGTATATCTTAAAAGTAATATGAAAGGGTCCAAAAAATTTATAGCAAATGGGCAATTAGTTTCATTTTCTGTTTTGTTCTTCCCTAGTATTTTATAATTCATAGGATTTTAATATGACATAGTACTACTTTATTTTTAAATTTGTTTTAGTATGGCTACTAATTTTTGGATTAAGAATATTTTGTTCTCCAGCAAAAATATGTGAATTTTAAAAATTTCGCACATTTTTTAGTTCAAATTTTTAACCTATGCACTGACCAGAAAATGGGCAGCAATTCTAAAAATGGAAAATGTGCTGCAATAAATTCCATATGAAATAGCAAATGGGTAGTAAATTATAAAAATAATAGCAAATGGGTTGTACACGCCACAAATTTTGAGGCTGGCTTGTTTACGCAAGGCTTTGTCAGTCAACACACGATTCTAGCAGCAGTGGCTGTTGGATGTCCATCCAACGGCCGACATGCTTCTTCAATCTCTGATCTTCCTACTCCAGCTGCCTAAACCAGCGCTGGCGGGACTGCCTGCTCCCTCCTCTTATGGCTGGTTGTGATGCCGTGCAAGCTTCACCGGCACATCCTACTCCCTCCGCTGGCCTGGCCATCCCTCTACCCACCCGCACCTCCTGTTATTCTCCGGTGATGGTAGCCTGACGCCGAAGCTGAACTAGTCAACCGTCGTACTCTCCTCAGCCTGGGCATCCACTACTGTGTCTTCGCCGGCTCCGGGTCGTTCCATCCCTAGGCCTCACCATCGTCCACCGCGTTGGTGCTCTAGGTGTGGCGTGCTCAACATTCAACAAACGATAGCCATCAGAATAGGGAAGTACGTGGAGAGGCTGACAGTAGGGACCCCCATGGTCCATGGCCGCACGCAAGCAACTGCCTCCTTATTACGCGAAAAAATGATTCCACCCATGACATCTGGGGCGCACCGGTTAGGAGGCTGACCTATGGGCCTACTATAGTATGTAGGGCTTTGTCAACTTAGTCAACAAACGATTCTAGCAGCAATGATCATTGGATTTTAAACAAATGGTCCTGCTGCTTCTTCAATTGCTGCTCTTCTTGCACCAGTCGCCCAAACCAGCTCCGGCGAGACCGCCTGCTCCTGCCTCCAGTGTCCAGCTGTGCTTCCATGCAGGCCTCACCGCCCACCCTTCTCCCACCGCTGGCTAGGCCATCCCTCTACTATCTACTCACCCAAAACCCGTGTTATTCTGCGGCAACGACAACCTCACACCACAGCCGAACCAGTCAACCCTCATACTCCTCTTCACGTGGGCATCCACTACCGTGCTTTCCCCGGTTCTGCGTCGTCCCCTTCTAGGCCTCGCCGTCGTCCATCGCCTTGGAGTCTCGGCGCGGCGTGGTCAACGTGGTCAAGGAACGACTTCCATCGGAATAGGACTGTATGTGGAGAGGCTGATAGCTGGGTCCACAGCCACAACAAGGAAGTGCAACCTTATTACACGTAAAATAATTATTCCTCCACCTGACAGCGGGGACCCATCGGAAGGGACTCTGTATTTTGCAAAATAAATGTTTCCCCCCGACAGCTAGGACCTACCAGCTACATCTTTGCACGCAAGGAAGTGTGTCCATATTACATGCAAATAAAATGATTCTCCCCCGACCACTGGGACCCACCATCAATAACTTCGCACGCAAGGAAGTGCCTCCTTATCCTCCATCACAGTCGGGATCCACCTGGTCGAAGCATATGTAGCGTTTTCATTCTGGTCGCGAACGTGTACGTACATATTATTTGATCGGTCTCTCTGCAACAATGAACCGTGGCCGAGCAACCAGCGACACGTGTAGTAGTAGAGCCCCCGACGTAGCAGTTCAGGGAGTCCAGTGAAAACTGTGTACACGTACGTATAGCCAGATGCCAAAAAATATGGCCACATACGTACATACAGGCGGGGTCTCGAATGCCTACTCGTGCATTTGTAGGACCAGGGCTCATGTACATGGAGAGGCAACAGACGGCAGCAACAGCGTCCTATTCATCGGAAGCAAACCGGCTGGGTCGGGACGAGGAAACTGCGTCGTGTTCATGGGGAGGCAATGGAACGCGTCGTGTTTATCAGGAGGCAACGGAATACGTCATGTTCATCGGGAGCCAACCGGCTTGGATGCAATAGCCGAAATGAGGCCTGGCGTACTGCAGAACAGAGGAAACATGCCTTCTGTTCGACCGCCTACGCTCGAAACAGGGTCATGTTCGTTGGGAAGGGTCCGGCATACCGCAAAACAGTGGAAATAGACTTTTGTTCGAGCTCCTACGGTCGAAACGGGGTCCTGTTGATCGGGAGGGGTGTGGCGTACTGCAAAACAGAGGAAATGGACTTCTCTTCGACCTCCTACGGTCAAAACGGGGGTCCTGTTCATCGGGAGGGCTGTGGCGTACCGCAAAACGGGACTCCACGGGCTAGTATTCATCCACCGTCGACTTCCTCCAGCCTCCACCTGCTACTGCTCATCCACTGTCGACTTCCTCCAGCCTCCACCAGCTACTTTTCATCCACGTGGTCCTGTTCATCCAGCCTCCACCGGCTACTATTCGTCCAGCCCTCCACGGGGCCCCGTTCATCTAGCCTCCACCGGCTACTGTTCAACCAGCCCTCCACGGGGTCCTGTTCAAATAGCCCTCCACTTACGGGGTTCCTCCACCGGCTACTGTTCATCCACCCCCACCTCCTTGATCGGGGTCCTGTTCATCCAGCGGCAACGACCTCTACTACCGCGGGATCCTGTTCATCCAACCCCCACCGGGAACTGTTCATCAAGAGGCAACTTCGACCTGCTTCAGTTAGCAGCAGTAGCGAAGGAATGAGTCAGGTTCAGATAACAACAAGGGATCGATCGGGGTTTAGTAATGTAGCTAGTGCAATCGCTCAGGTTCAGTTAGAACCCAACGCCTCGTTCAGGTTCAGTTAGAGCATAGCGTCTCGCACACACACGCGTAGGTGTACGAGAGAAATGCACAAACCTCTGTGCATCACTCGGCCCTGACCACCCACCGTAACCGGGAACTTCCCGATGCCCTCGCTCCTACCATGATTTTTTCCATCACGGATGGCCCAAAGAATGTCATGCAGGTGCGTCTCCGGCCCGCCCAGGAGGAAAAGCCCATTTCCTATCATGATTTTTTGTCATAGAAGCAGGAGCCCACCACATCTATGATGATACTGGGTTTTGTCACAATTATCGTCATAGAAATGTCATACGCATGATAGAATTTTTTGTTCGGCCCAAAATGTCACGGATGTGTCTTTTTTTGTAGTGGTCGTTGGATGAGGCAGATACCGCGGGTGGCGCGACTTGCGCAGGCGACGCTGTTATCGTGTCCCCCAAAGCTGAAGCCGGAGCTGGAAATGTCGGGTCTAGGCAGCATCAGCAGCGTCCTGACGAGCTTGGCCCAGAAGCTGCGGGTGGAGGGAACGCCCAGTCTCTACCTCCCCGCCGCACTAGCAAACGCAAATCGCAACAGCGATGCCTGCTCTGGCGCAAGCCGCGATCCTCCAACCGCGCTCACCACGGGTGCGGCTACAAGGCGCACACCTTGCCCAGAGCAAGACGGGCAGGGCAGAGCGCCGAATGAGGCCATCGACCCCAAGCACGGCCTACTCATCGCCAGACCGCCTTGGTGATCGGTTCACGACGGCAAGAACATGTCGACGCTCCTGCTAGTTCTACCAGGAGTCGAGCGACGTTGCAGTGTTCCTAGTTAGCCATGCCAAGCACAACCGTGGAAGCAATGACGCAGGCCCAACTCCTGTTGAATTTTCCACCGGCGGCTGACAAGACGGATGAGTGGAGGGCCACCAGCCAGAGCTTGATTGGCTTTGCCGAAGCCGGTAAATCATAGCATCTAGAGCCGTCGTAATGCCCGCGAACGACGATGGCGGCCCGAGATGTTGGCCATGTTAAGGGGGCCACATCAACAGTGCAATCCCCTCCATGATAGCAGGCCCAGTGGCATCCTCAGCGAACTCAATGTGTCGACGAGACGCGATGGGTCTGGCCCTTAAACCCACCGGGATCAGCTGCGGGTTCTAGAAGACTGGCGGAAGGAAGACACGTGCGTCACCACAGAGCGACGGTGGGAGGCACACCGTCAATCCAACAGATGCAATGGCCCAGACATTGATGAACCCACGCCCAGTGTCGGCAGGTGCTTGCCTTACGAGGTTGGGTGCTCTGCCTTCGCTCGTGAGCTACAGCAGGCTGGCCATCTGCCGAGCCTTCAAGCCTGAACTGCCAGAGAAATACAACGAAAAATTGAACCCGACAGAATTTTAGGCATCTACATGATTGCCATTCAAGCCACCGGGGGCAAAGATGATAAGGTACTCGCCAACTATTTCCCTTTTGCGCTCATGCCAAATGTGAGATCATGGGTGATGCACCTGCCGGAAAACTCTATTTCATCATGGGCTGACTTGTGCAATGAGTTTGTTGGCACCTTCACAAGTGGCCACCAAGAGCCTGGACAACCCAGAGACTTGCGAGTCCTTCTGCAGAAGGAAGGGGAGGATTTGCGTGAATACATATAGAGGTTCAATCGAGTACACCGTAACATCCTAGAGATATACCCAACAACCGTGATTGCCGCGTTCCATTCGAACGTGCACAACAGGAGGATGTAGAATGAACATCTGGCTGCCCAAGACCATCAACGAGTTGTACACCTTTGCGGATAAGTGCGCTCGGGCTGAAGAAGGAAGGCGACTCCTTGGAGAGGATCCTGGTGTCGATATTGATTCAAATGATGATGATGATGCCGCCAACCCGAAAACGAGAAGACGGAGGCGCAATAGGAAACGCAAAGGGAAGACAATATTGCCCGTTGAGAGTCCTAGTGATCTTAGTGCCGGCAAGAATGCCAAAACGAAGCCACCCGGTAAGGGATCTGCCATGTGTGCTGATTCCCGGGAGGCCACATCAGCATAGAGAGTCAAGAAATCTGATAGGCCATACTATAAAGTCCACCGCACCAAAGGTCATGATCTCCAAGATTGCCACCAAGTTGAGCAGCTTGTTGAGAAGCAAAAAGCTGAATACAAGAAGTGTGACAGGGAGAGAGGCCAAGAGGGTGCTGACGAAAAAAGGCGTGGTGGTAGAGGGGGCCGCCATGGCAAGACCCCACAGCAAATGGAAAAACCCGCTAGAGGCCGTGAAAATAAAAAAGGAGATGATGGGAGTGATGAAGAGGATGAGGAAGAAACAAACGAGCAAGAATTCCAGAAGGTAACTGAAGCCATGTGTGTTGATGAGGGTGCATCTTTGCACTCCTCTCATCGCTGACTCAAGCAGTGGACGCGTGAGGTTAATGCCATGGAGCCAACTGCAGACTCCCAAAGGTCACTCAAATGGTCCCGCACCGCACGCCTGTCATCTTTGACAAGGAGGATCACCCTGACCGCACCACCACGGTTGGGTGTTTGTTGTTGTTGGTTTCCCTGACAATCCGCAACCTCAAGGTAACAAAGATGCTAGTTGACGGTGGGGCTGGGCTGAACTTAATCTCCCCTAGAGTGGTTGGCAAGCTGCAGACCCCTGATGAGGAGCTCAAAGCTATGGGTACGTTCCAAGGAATCAACCCCGGTAGGAGCTGGCCCAAGGGGAAGGTTACACTACCAACGACGTTTGGCGGGGAACTGAATTATCGGACCGAGAGAGTCGTGTTTGACGTTATCGAACTTCCTTTGCCTTACAATGGAATTCTTGGTCGTCCAGCTCTGGCAAAATTCATGGCAGCATCCCATTATGCCTACAACACCCTGAAGATTCCAGGGCCGATGGGTATCATTTCCATTCCCTCAGATAAGAAAGATGCAATTATATGTGTGGACAAGATGTATAGGGATGCGGTAGCAGCTGAGGCCACAGATGTCCCAGCTCCCGCCAAGGAAACAAAGAAGGGGAAGAATGCTAGCAGGGATGCTGACAAGGACTCCGTGAAGCGCACCTCTCCAGAGTGTGCTGCATTCGTTGACGACCTGCCGGAGAGTTCCACTAGCAAAAGACCCAAGGTTGCTTCACCTGCTATGAAAAGGGTCCCGACAAGGTAGGATGGCATTAACGGTACATTCACCATCAGCACCATCCTTGATGACAAATAGGAAAGTGCGCTCGTTGCTTTCCTGTGGGCGAATGTCGATGTATTTGCTTGGCAACCATCTGACATCACCGGTGTTCCTACAAAGGTAATCGAGCACCACCTTGCTATCTGCCCTCACGCTCGGCCCGTCAAGCAGAAGGTCAGAAAGCACGCCTTAGAACAGCAGTAGTTCATTGTCGAGGAGATCAAGAAACTTGAAGCAGTTGGTTTGGGTAGAGGGGTGCTGCATCCAACTTGGTTAGCAAACCCAATGGTAGTGCACAAGGCAAATGGGAAATGGAGGCTCTACATTGATTTCACCGACCTGAACAAAGCATGTCCAAATGATCCTTTCTCCCTGCCGTGCATTGATCAAATTGTTGATTCCACTTCTGGGTGTGATTTGCTTTCCTACTTAGATGCATACTCCGGGTACCATCAGATTTTCATGGCCAAGGATGATGAAGAGAAGGCCATGTTCATAACTCCATGTGGCACGTACTGCTTTGTAAGTATGCCTGTCGGGTTAAAGAGCGCCGGATCCACTTTTGCGAGAGCATTGTAGATTGGTTCGAACCCCAGCTGCACAGAAACGTGGAAGCTTATATGGATGATATAATGGTCAAGACCAGGGATAGATTAATACTCATTCAAGACCTGGAAGAGACCTTTGCAAACTTGCGCAAGATCAATTTGAAGCTAAACCACGAGAAATGTGTGTTCGGTTTCCCATCCGGCAAGCTCCTTGGTTTCTTTGTGTCCCAATGGGGAATAGAGGCCAATCCCGACAAGATCAAAGCAATTGAGCAAATACAAGCATCCAAGACTATCAAGGACATAAGCCGTTTGGCTGGATGCATTGCCGCAGTGAGTAGGTTCATCTCCAAGTGTGCCAAACGCGCCTTGCCTTTTTTCAAAATCTTGAAAAAGGCTGGCCCGATGAAGTGGACCCCAGAAGCAGAAGCAGCACTGCAAGAGTTGAAAACTTACCTTTCCACTACTCCCACCTTAGTTGTGCCTAAACCGCAAGAGCCATTGTTGCTATACTTAGCTGCAACGAATCAAGTGGTTAGTGCAGCGCTGGTGGCACAGCGAGAAGTGGATGAGGAAGCAACTGCAAAGCACCCGCGGCAGGATGACACAAACCAAGGGGAGGCGAGGCAAATCAACCAAGGCAATCCCAAGACCGCGCTAAGCAAGAAAATGGTGCAGCGGCCAGTGTACCTTGGTAGCTCCCTGTGGGCAAGGTCGAGGTACTCTGGAGTACAAAAGCTGATCTTCAGCCTTATCATGGCCTCGGGGAAGCCGCGCCACTACTTGCAAGCCCACGAGATCACAACTGTTACCCGTTTCCCACTGCAGCGCATATTGAGGAACCCCGAAGCCACATGCACAATAGTCGAGTGGGCACTAGAGCTGTCAACTTTTGGCTTAAAGTATGAGAGCACCTCAACTATTCAGAGCAGGGTATTGGCGGAGTTCATTGCAGAATGGACGCCCACTCCCGATGAAGAAGTACCAGAGACAGTTCTCCCCAGCAAAGAGGTGCCTCAGGAGTGGATCATGTATTTTGATTGTGCATTCTCGCTGCTGGGCGCTGGAGCCGGCGTGCTTCTTGTCGCACCCACCGGAGAGCATCTGGAATATGTGGTTCAAATGCACTGTCCTTGGGAGAAGTCCACCAACAACATTGCTGAGTATGAGGGGCTCCATGTCGGACTCGGAATTGCAGTGGAGTTGGTTATCAAGAAACTGATTATCCATGGAGATTCTCAACTTGTGGTGAGGCAAGTCAACAAAGATTATCAGAGTCCATTGATGGAGGCATATGTGGAGGAGGTGAGAAAGCTGGAAGAGCACTTTGATGGATTACAAGCAGAGCATGTGCCACGTGTGGAAAATAGCACCGCTGATCACTTGTCAAACTGCGCTGCACAAAAGCTCCTCGTGGAACTAGGGACTTTTGTCCTCCATCTAACTCAGCCGTCAGTGTCCCCTTCAAAGATGGCCAGAAAAAGGAGAAAGTTAAACCCCGACAAGCATTTCACGACAGGACTTCCCAAAACTGCTGGTAGAGAGGCTGCCGGGAGTAACCTCGCTTAGGTTGGTGACCAATCCCCTCCTGTAGAACCACATGTTCTTGGGGTCGAGGTGAGCACTCCCACGAACGAGGAGGTGCCTTTAGTCCTTGTTGTCGAGCCACATGCTCCAACTTGGGCGCAACACATAGTCCATTTCCTTCAAATAGAAGAGCTTCCCGATGGGCAAGAAGAAGCTGAAAATGTAGCCCGACGGTCCAATATGTACTGGTTTGTCGACAACACACTGTACAGAAAGAGGCCAAATAGTGTGAAATTGAAGTGCACTTGCAGGGAAGAAGGGCTGGAGCTGTTGGCAGAGATACACAGGGGGGTGTGTAGCTCTCACATTGGATCAAGAGCCCTGGCCGGAAAAGCCTTCTGACATGGTTTCTATTTGCCTACAGTCCTCCAGGATGCAACTGAACTAGTCACCAAGTGTGAAGCTTGCCAGTTCCAGTCCAAAAACATTCATCAACCAGCTCAAGCTCTCTAGACGATCCCTTTATCCTGGCCATTCTCAGTCTGGGGTCTCGATATATTCGACACCTTCCCCGTGCTACTGGGGGCTTTCAAATCTTGTACGTAGCAATCGACAAGTTTACAAAGTGGCCTGAGGTGGAGCCAGTGAGGAAGGTGACTGCACAATCGGTTGTCAAGTTCTTGAAAGGATTGGTGTGCCTCTTTGGAGTACCAAACAGAGTGAATACCGATAACGGCACCCAGTTCATGAGCCGCACCTTTATGTAGTATATCCAAAGCCTTGGAAGCAAGGTCTCCTTCACCTCCGTTGCTCATCCACGGAGCAATGGGTAAGCTGATAGGATGAATGCTGAAGTGCTTCTCGAGCTCACGATGAGAACTTTTGATAAGTTGCAAAAATGGGGCAGGCGCTGGATTGATGAACTGTCGGTGGTTCTTTTGTGGCACCCCGGCTCAGAGCAACCGGTTTATGTTGAATTACCAGCACAGAGAACAAGTCTTCTGGCAACACACAACAACATGGTACAGACACAACCGCTTTATTAATGCTAGCAGAAACATAAGTCTGATATTGCATCGAGATAAGAGGCCAAGCGGCACACATGGTGCAGCTGAACAGTATGTACATTATTTAATGAACATGAAGGGCCTCGATCACATAGACTAAGCGGCAGCGGAATAACAACGAATTGGAACTCGATAGCATAGGGACACCGACTTGGACACGATTCTAGACGCGGGAAGCTCTCCGATCTGATATGACTTGCCTGAAAGCTGGCATGACACGCCAGGTCAGTACATTAAATGTACTTGCAAGCTCACAACAAACATAAGCACAATGCCAAACAATATCATGGCAATTAATCAGGTTAATGCAATGCAAGTAATACTACTGATGTGGTGAAACCAACATGTGCACCGAGTCCCTCGGACTCGCTTACCAGATGGGTTACCTCATAACCGAATGGTGATCATACCCAGATCACAATTGAAGCCAACCACTTATGATCATCACATGATCCACAAATCATCATAAAACCAGTGCCAACAATAAATACTTAGTGTGCAAGATTAATATAATTGTTGTCCATGGTGTGAACTACTACCGAGTTGTGTCCATAACCGAGGACGCGACTATCGATAGATTAAATACACTCTGGAGAGGTAGCACACTTTACTCACACCACAGAACCCATGGCCTCGCACTCCCATTCGGGTGGACCAACGGCGTTCTAACGAAACCCTTCCCTTGCCATGACACTCTTCCGGCCACTCCGGCCAACTCCCTCTCAGGGCTAAGTCATTGGTGGCCCCATGCCTACCAAAGGCATCTTCGGCCACCATCGTGGCAAAACGGTCCCAAACGGGGACAAGGTACCATAAAAACAAACGGGCACATAAGGTTATGTCTGGTTACTGGTCCAGGGTACCGCACGCCCATGACCTTCCCTCATTGGAGGCACCAGCAAGAGGCACGACAAAGGACCGAATCAAGACCCCCCATAAGGTAAATGTGGTCGCGCTGAGAAAACCCGATTCAGTGGCACCATGACTTGATCAACATTATATTCAAGTTGGATTATTACCAGGTTTAACTTGAAAATAAACTCACTCCAACTCATACGATGCCATGATCATGCAACTATTCGATATGCATAACATGCAACTCATAAGAATGGATCAACATTATCAAAATAACTTTCTTGCACTACTCATCAATAAACCTTACTAATTTTTCTACACTTGTTATTATCATTCATCATTTTGATTAACTTATCATTTATATGAAAATCCAATTATCAAAAATGAACTACCATTACTTATCAAAGCACTTTCATTAAACAAAAACTTTACTCTACTTGATTAAACTAGTTCATGCAATCTTCCAGTAACTAAAACAAGCATACCGAGCATGACAAAGTAACTAAGCATTAAACCATAATTATTTAACTAATTTAAATGCATGAAAATAGCTCATATTTAAGTAGGAAAATCATAGATATTGCAATGGCACCATCCAAATGTTATTGCGGCTTCCCTTAGTGCAAAGGAGATTCACACTCCTCGTGGATAGCTTCAAGACAAGTCTCTCCATTTGAAAATATTTAAAAACCACAAAACAAAATATCAAGAACCACTCTGAAAATCACCAGAAATTCTAGGCAGCAAGGAAAAATTCACACTTTGGTGTGCTGCAAGAGCTTTCTGACACAAACACAATGCAAAAAGAATCAACTCATTTGGACTTATAGCTAGGAGATATCATTGGTCAAAGTTCTGGTCAAAATATTTGAATATATTTGAAATAACAGAAGACCTGGGGGGTACGTCGATGGCGTAAAGCCAAAAGACGCCTCCACTCGTACCGCTTCGGGTGCAAGTGGAGAGGCTGACACTGGGCCCCACCAGTCAGGAGAGAGAAGAGGGGGAGAGAAACAGAGTGCGGCGGCGCTTCGCCGGAGCTCACGCCGACGAGGAGGGGTCCTTGGGCAAAACTAGAGGGATAGGATTGAAGAGAGGGCTATGACGCACCTGCCTATACCCGTGGCACGTCGAGAGATGGCCGGAGCTGCTCGCAATCAACCTCGCAAGTGGCGGTGATGGCGAGGGGCGGTTCTAGGGGCACTACGGCTTCCAGGCATCACCAGTGGATCTCCAGGGATGAGCCTGAGTGGTTGGTTGGGTCCAAGAGCTCAGGGACGGGGTGGCTAGGCTGCGGGGGTGTCCGACAAGATCAGGTCGGGCATGGCGGCCAGAGGCCTGCCCGACCGGGCTGCGGCTGTGCTGCGTGTTCATGGAGGTTGGGTGGTGTGGTGTGTGGCTTCAGGACGGAGAGGAGGGCTCAATTTATAGCCAGAGGGGGAAGGAGGCAACGTGTCGCTGTCGGAGCTCTCTGGAAGCCGATGAGAGGCGATGAGGGCGTCAGCAAGGGGTTGGGAGGCTCAGCGATCACGAGGAGGTTGTCCACGCTCGCGGACGAGCACAGGGAGGAGGGGAAGAAGAAGACAGGGGCACGGGTGCACTGTGGCTTTTGGCTGCCACACGCCCGTGCTTGCTGCGGTGCCTCCGGCGTCAACGAGTGCCAGGGAGGAGTCAAGGGTGGAGAGACAAAGATGGTGGCGCAGCGCAGTAGTCGTCGGTGAGCTCTGGCTTGACCACGCGCCGAATAGAGGCCCTGGCGCGATGCAGAGCGCATCGAACACACGCCAGGCCCGTGTCCACATGCGGTCACCACCTTGGCATGGTTAAAACGACGCCCACGCGCGGCCAAACCTTGTCTGGGCTAAAGTCCATGCTGTGTTTAGTCTAGGAAAGATGAAGACTCGAAGCCAGGCCGACCAGATGTGACTCTTGCTTGCTAGCAAGTTTCTGGACAGAAACTTGATCGCCAAGTTTGGAGGTCTTCTAGAAGGCCATTAGGGCTGATCTCCTGGGGTTAAGGGTTACTTAGGAGGGTAACTAGGCTCAAGAAAGATCGGCTCCAAAAGATCAAGGAAAAATACATTTTTGGGCCAGAAGAGAAATGATTTTTTTTGTAGCAAAAATATTACAAAATTCATGCAATATTGTTACTCAGGGAGGTGGGCCAAGGTTCAAAGAAAATTCAGGAATTATCTCAAGATTTTTGGAGCAATAAAAATTGGGGTTGCTTTGGAGCACTAGTTTTTGAAATGAGTTTTCAAAAGGAAAATGAATATTTTTCCTTTGTGAAAAATATTCAGTGTGTCGTTCTAGGGTTTTGGGAGAAATGAGGTTGAATGAGAGGCAGACGGGTCACTTGGGTGAAAGTCAAGGGCATGCCCAAGTGACAAGTCCATTTGAATTGATTCCAAAAACTTAAATCCAAGGCAAAGGCAAATCAAGTCCGGAAAAAGAGAGAAGGCAAAAACCAGGCTGTCACAAACCTCCCCCACTTAGGATGAATCTCTCCCTCGAGATTCGGTTGCTTGGGAAACTAATTCTGGGTAAGCAGTCCTTAAAAAGTCCTCTCTTTCACAGGTTGCCTCTTCCTCGGTATGGTGCTCCCATTGAACCTTGAAAAACCTGATTACTTAACTACGAGTGACTCTTTCTCATCCAATATTCTGACTGGTCTTTCCTCATATGTCATATCCTTAGCTAGTTCTATCTCTGCCATATCAGTCCTTTTCTCCAGTGGCGAGATACATCTTCTTAGCTGTGAGACATGAAACACATTGTGTACCTCTGACAGTTCTGGTGGCAATTCCAACTGATAAGCAACTGTTCCAACTCTGGTCATGACTGGGAATGGGCCAATATATCTGGATGCCAACTTGCCTCGGGTCTGAACCTCTTAACTCCTTTCATAGGGGTGACTCGAAGATACACATGTTCTCCGGGTTTGAAACTGACCTGTCGGTGTTTTGCATCATAGTAACTCTTTTGTCGTGACTTGGCCAACTACAGTCTATCTCGGATCTCCTTGACTTGATCCCATCATTAGATCAGTCTCGAAAATACAGTTGTCTCCGGTTTGAGACCAATTTAGGGGAGTGCGGCACTTACGGCCATACAGAGCTTCATAGGGTGACATCTTCAAACTGGTCTAGAAACTGTTGTTGTAGGAAAACTCGGCGTAAGGCAGATAGTCTTCCCACTTAAGTCCTTGGGCCAATGCACATCGATGAGGACATAAATACCATTGTTACACCCACAACCCGTACTGCTACATATACAGGACCAATTACTAGAGCTCGCGCACGCCAATTAAATTATCAGGTACTTTCGTTTCTTGGTAATGATTCTAATGTTCATGAGAATATGATGCTGCCTAAATTGGATATTTTTTGTTTTGCTCACAAATGAAGGGCCTGGCATGGATAAGAGGGAAGAACACTGGAGCAAGACCAAGCATGGAGATGATGGCATGCGCAAGGGGAACAATAACCGAGTTACAAGTGATGATTCCAGGACTTTGAAGCCACCATAATGAGTGCATGAAGCCTTGGATGAAACATACAAGATGCCACTTCATAAATTTCGTCCAGAGGCTATTCTAGGTGCTGCGTCACCTTATTATTGGGCCAGACCCATGTAATTTCGAAATACATACGTATAGGCTATTTTTAGAGTCCGTATGTGTGGGGAAACAAGAGATAGGGTTGGTTTCGGACCCCTCCACCAAGGTCCACGAAATTCCCCCCTCTTCCTACATATATATAGCCCTTAGGGCACCGTTTAGACTTTGGGTTTTGTTTAGATTAAAAGTTCGCCATAGCTGCAACTTCGCATACTTCGTTTGTGTTCAACGACCAGACAAAGGCGTCACATAACCCCACCTTCATTAATAAAGGTTTCCTCTGTTATTCGCAATATCCAGATTGCAATCTTAGTTTCTAGCTTGTTCTTTGTTTGCTTGTAGGAAATAGACCTTCGTGGTCCGGTTGATCATGCTCCGGCGTGGTCAATAACCTCTTGGTGTTGGTTTAGCGATTGCTATGGCGCGACGTCCTCGCACGTTCGTAGCCAGATCGTCAAAGTCGACTTCCACCAAAACGATAGCCACCATCTCATCGAAAGACGGGACACCTTTGCCTCTATCAAGTGGTAGCAGATTTCTAGGTTGCTCAGTGAGATTTTACTGCTTTTCGTAGTTTAGATCGAGTCTGTTATCATACCTACAGTCCACGAAAAAGCTACAAAAAAATTAGGTTTAGTTCATCATATCTGAACCAATCCGAGCCTTTGCATAATCTTTTTAGGGTTTTTGCATTGTTGAATGTGCGGTTGCATCGTCGTGTCTAGTTGCTGGTCTTAGCGTCTAGTCCTTTAGAGTTTCGAGTTCTGTCACAGTTTGTCACACCGCCGCCGCACCATCTTCATCGCTGCTGCCATATACCACCACCGCTGCCATATCCTACCACCGCTGCCATATCCTACCACCACTGCCATATACCACCACCGCTGCCATATCCTACCACCGCTGCCATATACTGCCATATATCCACCACCAATCCGAATTCTTTTCATATTAGGTTTGTTTTCGAGATCCATCTATTTTCCGATTCGTGTTTTCCTCGCCTGAGTAGGTTTTAGAAGAAAAAGAAGTCTGGAGACCACCGGGCAGTTTTTAGGCCAAAATTTCGGCGACCGAAAATATTTTTCCCTATCCTATTTTTAGGTTCCAAGGAGCGTTTTGAGACACTCGCCATCATAGTGATTTTTTGTCGCATTTTTCGTCGTCGCTACCCTGATTTTCGAAAAAATAGTCAAAAAATTTCGTGCCTATCCTGTTACCTTGACTTGAGAAGAGTTTTGAGACACTCACCATTAGATTGAATTTTCGCAAAAAAAAGAGGAGCGCAAGAAAAAGAGCAAAAAAAAATTCAGAGTGTGCTCCTCCCATGATTACGTGCCGCGCCGTGATTTTGTTAGTGTTCTAGGCTCGCGTCTCTAGCACGGTCTAGCCTAGGACCATCACAGTATCATCGTTGAGCGTTTATTCAACTTTGGATCTCTGAATTGATTATTTATGACCCTTTTTGCTACCATATTATAAGCCTTCCCAGCTCCACATACATCTATGTTGTGCGCTTGATTCTCCCTGGTAATCGCTCTATCCAATCATTGAGTGTTTTGACTACAACGGTTGCCGATCACCACCTGCTGCAGGGTAAGAACTGGTAAGAATTTGAGATTTGCTTGAAGGATTTGTGACATACCACCACCACCACCACTTCCTAGTAGTCTGTAGGATCATATTCTTTTGTGTTTCTATTGCTACTAACCATGGCAGGAGCACAAGCCGATGAGACTGATTGGGAGAACATGATGAACAAACAGTTACATGATAAATTTCAGCAAATGATGAGTGGACAGGTGTAAGATGTGCTAAAAAGATTTGAAGAGGCCATGGAGAAGATAGATGGCATTGAGAAGACGTTCGAAACAAAGCTCGATAACAAGTTTAATGAATTGCTCGTGCGTCTTCCACAACCACCGCCGGCTGCACCTGTCGCACCTCTGCAACAACAACACCAACATCAACTACAACGTCGCCTTCCAAATCAAGTGGGACGAGCACAACGCGTTCCCCTTGAGCTTGGTCAAAATTCTGGTGCCGCTGCACCTACTGTTGATGCTTCTGTGGCTCCAGCTACTGCTGCTGGTACCGAGGAGGATGACGATTATGCGAGCGATTATGAGGATGAGGTTGATCAAAATCAGAACTACGTGCAACAACCAGCACTAGCACCAGGTCGTCCACATGCAAATAATTGCAACGGTAGGCCTGCACCACCACCTTCGGTATGAGATCATGACCATGTTCCTAAACTGAAACTGAATATTCCACCATTTTAGGGTAGATATGTTCCTGATATATATCTTACTTGGTAGTTAGAAACTAAACAACGTTTTTCATGTTTACAATACTCGTTGGGTTCCACCATATTATCAATGTGAATTACTTCAAAAACTATAGCGTTTGAGACAAGGGAAAAATTCTGTAGAAGAATATTATCAGGAATTACAAACTGGCATGATTAGATGTGGTATTGTTGAGGAGAATGAAGCTATGCTTACGTTTTATGGGTGGATTAAATAGAGAGATTCAGACCATTCTAGAGTATAAGGAGTATACTAATATCACTCGTTTATTCCATCTTGCTTGTAAAGCTGAACGTGAAGTGCAGGATCGACAAGCATTGGCGTGAACTAACTTTTCTGCAGGTCAACCTTCATCATGGACACCGTCTGCATCTTCTACTTCCATTGCACCAGAACCTCCATGAGGTGCCACCTCCAGCCGTGATATAAGAAAGCAGGCACAACCACCACTATCTGCCAAGAGCGCACCTGCCGGGCCTGCATAGAGCTCTTCTTCTTCCATGGCATCAATAGGGCACACAAGTGATATTATTGGTCGTCGTTGTGAGGGAAGAGGTCATTATGCGAGAGAATGCAAATCTCAGCATGTGATGATTGCTACCGAGGATGGTGGGTATGAGTCCGCTAGTGACTATGATAAGGAGACTCTGGATCTTATTACACGTGAAGAACATGGTGGAGATGATTCTGAACATGAGATGCAATACATGGCTCCTGAAGATGCTGATAGGTATGAATGTTTAGTTAGTCAACGTGTTTTGAGTGTGCAGGTCACACAAGCTGAGCAAAATCAGAGGCATAATTTGTTCCATACAAAGGGAGTTGTGAAGCAACGTTCTGTTCGCGTCATCATTGATGGAGGGAGCTGCAATAACTTAGCTAGCATGGAGATGGTGGAGAAGTTATCTCTCACCACAAGACAACATCCACATCCTTACTATATCCAATGGTTCAATAACAGTGGCAAGGTTAAGGTAACACGTGTTGTTCATGTGCATTTTAGTATCTCTATCTACATATGCTGATTATGTTGATTGTGATGTGGTACCCATGCAAGCATGTTCCTTATTACTTGTTAGACCATGTCAATTTGATAAAAATTTTGTACACCATGGTAGAAACAATCAGTAACACTATTCAAGAAATCGGCCGATTCGTCGATTAATCGGCCGATTAATCGCTGCTCGGGGTGTGACCGCTAAGATAAGGCCATATCGTCGACATTACTCTGTTGGGCCGATTTATCGGCCTGACAACCGATTTATCGCGAATATTCCGATTAATTGGTATGGGCCCCTCTGTACAGAAACCTCAAAATGGGCCTCCCTTCCACCGCAAACCACAAAACTTGGCCACTTGATAGGGTTTCCTGTCCAAACCGCCGCCATGTTCCCCATCCATACTGTCGCCTCCACCTTCCTGATCCACACTGCCGCCGCCACCCTGCTTGGCTCCGGAGGCCGGAGCTAGCACTGCTGTTGCTGCCCGTCCTCTGGATCTCCTCCTACACTCCCCCTCTTTCCCAACACCCCAGTCACCTATGCCCTCTCCATCTTCTCACAACTAGCAAGCAGCAGCAGGAGAGCGTCGCCAAGATCCCAATGCCCGGCAGCCGGGGAGTCTCGCCGCCGCCACCACTTTCACCGTTCCTCCAGGAGCCCGACGGCCGGAGCACGCCCGACGGATGGAGCATCTCACAGCCGCCACCACGTCCTCCCTTACTCTAGGAGAGCAGAGCACCATGAACCATTCCTCGACTCCCGTCCCTCCAGGAGCATCTCGCCGCCGCCACCACTTCCTGCACCATCTCTGCCACTCCCTCCTCCGGCAGCAAGGAGGCCAACTCTGCTCCTTGCAGTGTAATGCAAATTGCAAGACTGGACTCTCTCATGCAGCATAGCAGCAGGGCATTTTTCTTCCTTTTTACTGTTTTTAGTTTTATTTGTGCAAGATAAATTTATATGCTGATGTGTAGATGTGTAGAAGCTAATGTAGATCAGTAGAATAGATGATGCTGCTCCTGCCCTTTGATTTAAGTCTAAATGTCTAATATATGTTGTTGCTGCCCTTTGATTTAAGTCGCTATAGATGAATAGATGCTGCAATTCTTTGATAATTTGGTATTGTAGATGTGTAGAGCTTGTTGTGCAGTGCTGCTAATAAAGTAATAAATGTTGCTGCCCTTGTGATGTTTGTAGATGTCTGCTTCTGGTACTTCAGAGGTTTCAAGTTCCAGACGTAAGAGAAACTCAGATGACATGACTTGGGAATTTGCTGTGCTGATTGATCCAGATGATCTACAAAGAGTCAAGTCCATTCTTTGTGGAAAAGAGATGTCAGGAGGGGTGACTAGGATGAAGCAACACATAGCTGGAATTAAAGGGACAGTAACAAGTTGTTTGCAAGCCACACCAGATCAGAAAGCTGGATGTAAGGCTGCACATGAGGCACCAAAGAAGAGGAAGAAGGAAAAGCAAAAACAAGAGGAAGAAGTAAGAGCTTTGGTGACCATAGAGGCCAATGAAAATGAGGATGATCAAGAAGAGCTCAATGAAGTTGGCAAAGGTGATTCGAAGAAGGGGCCTATGGATCAATATCTTGCTCCAATCGACCCTTCGATCCCGTTGAATATGATGAAATTTCAGCGGAATATTAATGCTAGTGTTGATAAGGAGAGAAGCTACCGAGTAGGGCAATATTTGGCTAGATGGCTGTGCAAGAAGAATGTACCCTTTAATGCTATAAATTATGATGACATCAAACAAATTTGTGAGGCTCTTGATCGTTATGGTCCTAATTGGAAGGAACCTTCACAATATATGATTCGAGAGAATATGTTGTTGCAAGAGGTGGAAAAGACTAGGGATTTGTTGAAGCCACATGATGTTGAGAGGGCGGATACCGGGTGCTCAATCATGACCGATGCTTGGACAGACAAGAAAAGGAGAAGCATCATGAACTTGTGTGTGCATTGCAAGTTGGGGACAACCTTTCTTGGATCAAAGGAGGCATCGGCCTTTGCACACACAAGTCTATACATCTTCAATTATGTGGATTTGTGCATTGAGAAAATTGGTACTAATCTGAACTTTTTAATTTGCTCTCATTCATTGTTTTTCAAATTTTCATCATGTGCTTGTGTGCTGAATGTTATGTTTTGATTATTGTGTTTTGCAATGATGTTTTCTAGGGGCTGAAAATGTTGTGCAAATAATCACGGATAATGCATCAAACAACATGGGAGCAAAGGCGATGTTGAAAAGTAAAAGGCCCAAGATAGTTTGGACCTCATGTGCAACTCACATAATCAACTTGATGGTAGAAGCAATTGGGAAGTTGAAGCAGTTTGCTCCTGCAATAACCAAAGCCAAGGAGATGACATGTTTCCTTTATGCACATCATGCGACCTTGGCATTGATGAGGCATCATACAAAAAAAGAGACATTGTTAGGCCGGGAGTAACTAGATTTGCTTCGGCATTTCTCACCTTGCAAAGTCTTGCTGCTAAGAGGAAGCAACTAACAGATATGTGTTGTAGTCCCACTTGGGAAGATTGCAAACACACAAGAACAAAGAAAGGGAAGGTGGCTCATGCGACAATAATGAGTAGGGCATTTTGGAAAAATGTGTCTCTTTGCATCGAGGTATGGTTAGATGAACCACAAATTCTGTCTTGTTTCATCGTGTCTCATCATGCCACAATAGTTAAATACTAATGTTGTGCTTTTCTACGTTTTATGTTGGAATGCAAGGTTTACAAGCCTTTGGTGAAGTTACTTCGGTTGGCTGATAGTGATGGGCAGTCCGTGGCCTCTATGTATGGACAAATAATAGAAACAAAGAAGGCAATAATGCTTGCGGTTGAAAGTTCGGAGAAGGATTACAAGGTGATCACAACAGCCATGGAGAGCAAAATGAATGGGAGGCTAGATAACATATTGCACATGGCAGCATATGCCTTGAATCCTTATTATAGCTATGCTACCGCAAGCATCTTTACTGATGTAGAAGTCATGTCCAGGTTGATGGAGGCTATTGAACAATTTTATCATGGTGATGATGACAAGCAGGATAAAGCGCTTAACACAGACTTGCCCAAGTTTAAGAAGAAGGAAGGCATGTTTGGGAAGGTGGCTTCCACAAGAGCCATTACCAATCAAAATTACAATGCCGGTAAGCTTGTTCTCAATGATAATTTTGCCATATTGCATCTCTAGAAGTTTTGGGCTGGTGCATTATAGTTTCAATTTTCTATGAAGGAAGGGAGTGGTGGGCAACTTATGGACTACAAACTCCTACCTTGATGCACGTGGCTTTGAGGATACTCAAGTTGACCACAAGTTCACCCGGATGTGAAAGAAATTGGAGAGTTTTTGAACAAGTCATTCTCAACTTGCAAATACTCAAATCTGATCCTTACTTTGTTTTTGACAAGATGTGAATCTCTAAGCTTCACTTTGCAATTTGTAGGTAGATGCAAAGAGGAGAAATAAACTAGATGTGCGTCGTAGGGATGATCTAGTTTATATTCAATTCAATGGAAGAATGCTAGACAAGCGAAAGAAGTACTCATCATCTTGTGATGTCCTCCTTGGTGAAGATGCTTCCACAACCCAAGATTGGATATGTGAAGATGCTTACATTGATGATGAGATGGGGGAAACTGAATATGACAATGCAATGGAGCCTCGTAGAAGTCAAAGGGTGAGAGAACTACATGAAGTGGAAGAGTTCGTTTCCGATGATGAAGATGACATTGGTCCTATCAATGAGGATGAGATAGAGTTCGAGTCTGATGATGATGTGGTTGGGAATGGGATAGAAAAAACCAGTGACAATGGTGAGTAAGACCGTATGAAACCTTGAGTCCTATGCCAATGAAAATGTCTTATGCTTGCTAGCAGCCTAGTACTTTGTTTTGGACTTTTGGTTGTGAGTTGTGAGAATCAGAGAGCAAAGGAAGGACTATGTGCTGATTGGCGTTTGGTTGTGTGCTACTGCTAGCAAAAGCAAAGTAGCAAGAAACTATGTTATTTATGTTTTCTAATGACCTTGTTAAACTTGTTTGAACTTTGAACTATTCTGGACCTTCTTCTGTATTTGCTTGCAAAGTGGCAAGACTATTATAAGCACTGCTATACTGTACTGCTTTCAACTATTAAGTGTATCTGCCATGTAATATTTATTATATATGCACTCTTTGAGACATGCGAAAACAGTAGATGTGCTGCTATAGTGTTGTCTTACTTACTATCATATGCACTGCTGTAGTATGAAACTATGAATTGCTGCTCTATTTGAATTTTGGAACATGCTAAAAAGGGCGTGTGCTATGCCTATTATTATATATTGATGTAGTGTTCTGTAGTATTGTATCTATTTTTATCTTATCAGTGCTTGAAACCTATGACTTGTAAAAAGAACTGACTGATTAATAGTCCACCAATAAAATCGATTAATCATCCGGTTTCCCGATTAATCTCTTATCTCCAGCCGACCGAGACGATAATGATAAGCGATATCCCAAACAGTGATCAGTATACTCTTGTTCATAATGATAAATATATTACTTTGCTTCCTAGGTCTCCTGATTCCATTTTGAAAGATGATATTAATAGAGCTAATAAATCAAAACAGGAGAAAAATAAGAGTGAAAATCAGATTGTGGCAAAAGATTTTGAGCAACAAATGAAGCCTAATAATAAACCATCTAATGTTGCTTCTAAAATTAAATTGAAAATGCATGTTTATTGGCCACCAAATCTGATATTGATGAGCTAGATTTCAGCAATTCTATTTGCTATGCTTTTGTGGGCAAAGAGGCTTTATTTTCATTCGAGGACGTGCCTTCCTTTTTGCCTCCTGCTGTCACTAACATTTTACAGGAGTTCGCTGACGTCTTTCCACAAGACGTGCCACCGGGATTACCGCCTATTCGAGGGATTGAGCATTAGATTGACTTAATTCCCAGTGCTTCACTACCAAATCGTGCGCCATACCGTACCAATCCAGAGGAGACGAAGGAGATTATGCGTCAAGTACAGGAGCTTCTCAACAAAGGTTATATACGCGAATCCCTTAGTCATTGTGTTGTTCCTATTATTCTAGTGCCGAAAAAGGATGGTACATTGCATATGTGTGTTGATTGTAGAGGCATTAATAATATTACTATTCGTTATCATCATCCTATTCCTAGGCTAGATGATATGCTTGAGGAATTGAGTGGCTCTACAATATTCTCCAAAGTTGATTTGCATAGTGGATACCATCAAATTCGTATGAAATTGGGGGATGGATGGAAAACAACATTTAAAACTAAGTTTGGATTATATGAGTGGTTAGTCATGCCTTTTGGGTTAACTAATGCACCTAGTACTTTCATGAGATTAATGAACGGAGTTTTACGTGCTTTCATTGGACGATTTGTGGTAGTCTATTTTGATGATATACTGATTTATAGCAGATCTTTGGAGGAACATTTGGAACATTTACGTGCTGTTTTTATTGCTTTATGTGATGCACGTTTGTTTGGTAACCTTGGGAAGTGCACCTTTTGCATCGACCGAGCATCTTTTCTTGGCTATGTTGTTACTCCACAGGGAATTGAAGTTGATAAAGCCAAGATTGAAGCTATTGAGAGTTGGTCGCTGAGGGAGTCCTGGATTAGGGGGTCCTCGGACAGCCGGACTATATACTTTGGCTGGACTGTTAGACTATGAAGATACAAGATTGAAGACTTCGTCCCGTGTCCGGATGGGACTCTCCTTTGCGTGGAAGGCAAGCTTGGCAATTCAGATGTGTAGATCTCCTTCTCTGTAACCGACTCTGTGTAACCCTAGCCCCCTCCGATGTCTATATAAACCGGAGGGTTTAGTCTGTAGGACAACAACAATCATAATCATATGCTAGCTTCTAGGGTTTAGCCTCTACGATCTCTTGGTAGATCAACTCTTGTAATACTCATATCATCAAGATCAATCAAGCAGGAAGTAGGGTATTACCTCCATCGAGAGGGCCCGAACCTGGGTAAACATCGTGTCCCCCGCCTCCTGTTACCATTAGCTTTAGACGCACAGTTCGGGACCCCCTACTCGAGATCCGTCGGTTTTGACATCGACATTGGTGCTTTCATTGAGAGTTCCACTGTGCCGTCACGATAAGTCTTGATGGCTCACAGTGTTGTCAAGGACAACATCACCTCTAGGGGAGCCCTGGCCGTAGGCCAGACTCTCCGGCTGGGCGGCATCGTTATGACCGCCCGTTCGGGCGCCGCGCCGATGATGACTTCCCAGGTCATCAAGAACAACTTCCACGTCAGCTCGAAATTCACCGAGAAGATGGATCCAATGGAGCTCTCCTCCCTTAACGAGCTCTTGGATCGCATCACCGCCTTGGGAGTCACTACGGACTATGATCGAATTGGGCTTAAACCCGACCAAAG
This sequence comes from Triticum aestivum, assembly GCF_018294505.1. Classification (NCBI taxonomy): domain Eukaryota; kingdom Viridiplantae; phylum Streptophyta; class Magnoliopsida; order Poales; family Poaceae; genus Triticum; species Triticum aestivum. The sequence goes on from NC_057807.1 coordinate 192,034,279, forward strand.
GGAGATTAACTCTCCGCCGGTCACCCATCAGATAGCGGTGGTGGAGGAACAAAGCAGCGATTCTTCCTCTATTTTGAGGACGAACTATGTCCGGATTCCCGAGCTCTCCGAGCCAGATACCCGTCTACGGGAGGACATGGCCCATGCTCCGAACTTAGAATCGGGCAGCAGGCCACAAATATTGGGCAACATCCTGGAGTCCGAGCTGCCAAGCTTGGGAGTTCCTTCGCCCATGGGTCTCAGATCGGGTCATGATTTGACTTAAATCCACCCACCCACCTAGACACAAGTGATCTTTCCCACATTAGAAAAGAGCCCCAAGAGAGAGTACATCACTTCTGGGCCAGATTCCTCCTTGTAATGAGCAAGGTCAAGGACTGTCGCGAGGAAGACGCAATTTCATTCTTTTGAAAAAACTGCATGGACAAGGGAATCCTCAATGCCATAAGTCGCCGTGACATAGCACACTTCGCTGACTTGGCGGCCATAGTACAGAAGTACTGTGTGATGGAAAGCGCCTGGAAAACCCAAACAAAATTCTGGGATCCTCTGGCTCTCACTAGACCCCTCGTCCAAACTAAAAGGGTGCGCTCTCGCAAGTCACCCAATCCAATTACAAAGAAGCCAAAGCACTCTATAGGGCCTGGAACCGTATTGGAGGGATGGCTCAACAGGCCATGCAAAATTCACAGCACAGCGGATATCAAACCAACACATAGCCTTAGAGCATGTTGTATACTCCGGCAGGTGGCCAAGAGCAGCGAGGATCTCGTCATTAACAATACCGCAGAGCACCATCCCGCGGAGAATAACAATACAGTACTGACAGTCTTCAAGACTTTCGCCGCAAACAATAGGCGTAAGCGAGCACTCCACAGCCTCGCCGAAGTCTGCCACGTTGCAGCAATAAATCCATGGAACGACACGGCCATAACCTTCAATGCCAGTGACGAACCTCAATTCCGAATAGTCCGAGCACCAGCCGCTTTGGTCCTTAGTCCAATTGTGGACAACTTCAGGCTTACTAAAGTGCTCATGGACGGTGGCAGTGGATTAAACCTCATCTACGAGGAAACTCTCAACAAAATGGAGATAGACAAGAGCCGCATTGAGCAAAGCAGCACGACCTTCAGAGGAATCATCCCTAGTCAGGAGGCACGATGTGCAGGAAAATCACACTGGATGTGGTATTCGGCACGCCTGAGAATTATAGGTCCAAAGAAATCACATTCCAAGTGGCCCCGTTCAGTAGTGGATACCACGCCCTTTTAGGGCGTGATGCATTCACGAGCTTCCAAGCTATACCCCATTATGGGTACATGAAGCTCAAGATGCCTGGGCCCAATGGAATCATCAGTCTAGCTAGTGATCCGGACATAGCACTCCGTGCCAAAAATGAAACCGCCGCACTAGCCCTGGAGGCATTATCCAAAGCTCTCACGGCCGAAGAATTAACTGCGCTGCACTCCACAATGGACAGGGACGACATGATACTCGACAAACAACCCAAGTCCACCTCTTTTAAGCCAGCAGACGAAATAGTCAAATTCCAGGTCCACCCAACGGACCCTACAAAAACAACATCAATTGGGGTACAACTGAACCCCACAATACACGCTGCACTGCGAGAGTTCTTGCGCGAGAATTGGGACATCTTCGCTGGCATCCTTCAGACATGCCAGGTATCCCACGCAGGCTGGCCGAGCATAGCCTAAATATACTAAAGGAATACAAGCCGGTCAAGCAGACTCTTCGGCGCTTTTCAGAACCTAAGCGAGAAGCCATGGGAGAAGAGCTAGCCAAGCTACTCGAGGCCAGATTCATCAGAGAAATAAAACATCCGAACTGGCTAGCAAACCTGGTCATGATACAAAGAAGGACAAATCCTGGTGCCTATGTGTCGATTTCAAGGACCTCCACAAAGGCCTGCCCTAAGGATCCCTTCCCCCTCCCCCGCATCGATCAAATCATCGACGCTACCGCAGGACACGACTCATTGTGTTTCCTCGACACGTACTCCGGATACCATCAAATCAAGATGGGCGGAGTCTGATCAAGCCGCAACGGCATTCATCACTCCATACAGCCCCTTCTGTTTTAACACCATGCCTTTCGGGCTCAAAAACGCCGGTGCAACCTATCAACGCATGATTCAGACATGCCCGGAAACACCATCTTGTATCCATTCTGCAGTATCTCATCAAGCTGTTTCTTTAAGTCCACCAATTCTGATAAAGGGATCCGATAATATTCCTTATATATCAGTGCGGTCCTAGGCACTAAGTTGATGAGGACATCAATACCATTGTTACACCCACAACCCCTACTTCTACATATACTAGACCAATTACTAGAGCTCGCGCACGCCAATTAACATATCAGGTACTTTCGTTTCTTGGTAATGATTCTAATGTTCATGAGAATATGATGCTGCCTAAATTGGATACATTTGTTTTGCTTACAAATGAAGGGCCTAGCATGGAGAAGGGTGAACATTGGAGCACGAACAAGCATGGAGATGATGACATGCGCAAGGGGAACAAGAACGGAGTTACAAGTGATGATTTCAGGACTTTGAAGCCACCATAATGGGTGCATGAAGCCTTGGACGAAATATACAAGATGCCACTTCATAAATTTGGTCCTGAGGCTATTCTAGGTGCTGCGTCACCTTATTATTGGGCCAGGCCCATGTAATTTCGAAATACACAAGTATAGGCTATTTTTAGAGTCCGTATGTGTTGGGAAACAAGAGATAGGGTTGATTTCGGACCCCTCCACCAAGGGCCACGAAATTCCCCTCTCTTCCTCCATATATACAGCCCTTAGGGCACCGTTTAGACATTGGGTTTTGTTTAGATTAAAAGTTCACCATAGCTGCAACTTCGTGTACTTCGTTTGTGTTCAACGACCAGACAAAGGCGTCACAGAACCCCACCTTGATCAATAAAGCTTTCATCTTATATTCGCAATATCTAGATTGCAATCTCAGTTTCTTGCTTGTTCTTTGTTTGCTCACAGAAAACAGACCCTCGTGGTCAGGTTGATCGTGCTCTGGCGAGGTCAATAACCTCTCGGAGTTGGTTTAGCGATTGCTAAGGCGCGACGTCCTCGCACGTTCGTAGTCGGATCGTCAAAGTCGACTTCCACCAAAGCGAAATCCATCATCTCATCGAAAGACGAGACACCTTTGCCTCTATCAAGTGGTATCAGATTTTCAGGTTGCTCGATGAGATTTTACAGTTTTTCGTAGTTTAGATCGAGTCTGTTTCTTCATACCTATAGTCCACGAAAAAGACAAAAAAATTAGGGTTAGTTCATCCTATCCGAACCAATCTGAGCCTTTGCATAATCTTTTCTGTATTTGCGTTGTTGAATTTGCGGTTGCTTCGTCGTGTCAAGTTGTTGGTCTTAGCGTCTAGTCTTTAGAGTTTCGAGTTCTGTTCACGGGTATTCACGCCGCCGCCGCACCATCATCATCGCCCTGCCATATACCACCACCGCTTATCCGCTACTAATTCGAGTCCATATACCACCACCAATCCGAGTCCATATACCACCACAATCCGAGTCCATATACCACCACCAATCCGAGTCCATATACCACCACCAATCCGAGTCCACATATACCACCGTCATATACCATCACCAGTGCGAGTTCCACCAGTTTCATCTCCGCCAGCAGTCCTAGTCCGAGTCCAGTATTTATTCCTTTATCTTTGAGTTCTAGAGCACGCGATACTATGAATCATCAACAAGTCAGATTCCCCAACTTCCGTGCTACCCATACAAGAAAAATAGTTCCAGTTTCAAAAAAAAGAGGAAAAAAGTGCAAAAAAGTGAAAAAAGAGATTTTTTTTTCTTCAGAATGTGCTCCTCCCTTGATTACGTGTCGTGCCGTGATTTTGTTAGTGTTCTAGGCTCGCGTCTCTAGCACGTTCTAGCCTAGGACCAGCACAGTACCATCGTTGAGCGTTTATTCAACTTTGTATCTCTGAATTGATTATTGCTGACCCTTTTTGCTACCATATTATAAGCCTTCCCAGCTCCACATACATCTACGTCGTGCTTTTGACTCTCCCTGGTAATTGCTCTATCCAAGCTTTGAGAGTTTTGACTACAAAGGTTGCCGATCACCACCTGTTGCTGGGTAAGAACTGGTAAGAATTTGAGATTCGCTTGACGGATTTGTGACACCCCACCACCACCATATTCCAGTAGTCTGTAGGATCATATTCTTGTTTGTTTCTATTGCTGCTAACTATGGCAGGAACACAAGCCGACGAGATTGACTGGGAGAACACGACGAACAAGGAGCTTCATGATAAGTTTCATCAAATGTTGGGTCAACAGGTGGAAGACGTGATGGCCAGCTTTGGAAAGGCAATGGAGAAGATGGATGACATTGAGAAGTCAATTGCCACCAAGTTGGACGCTAAGTTTGATGAATTACTCAAATGTCTCCCACAACCAGCCCTACATCATGATACAGTACGGCGAGCACAGCGTGTTCCTATTGAGCTAGGACAAAATTTTGGTGCCGCTGCTACTACTGTTGGTGCTTCTGTAGCTCCTGCTGTTACTGCAGAGGTGGAGGACTATTACCAGGATGAGGTTGATCAAAATCAGAACTACATGCAGCCACCAGCACCACCACCAGCAGGTCGACCTCAGGTATGTATTCGCAATGGTAGGCCTGCACCACCACCTCAGGTACGAGATAATGACCATATTCCTAAACTGAAATTGAATATTCCACCATTTGAGGGTAGATATGTTCCTAATATATATCTTACTTGGGAGTAAGAAACTGAACAATGTTTTACATGTTTACAATATCTCGAGGAGGGACGGGTTGCTGCTGCTGTTTGTGCTTTCTCTAGTTTTGCATGTGTATGGTGGTCTGAGCACTGTAGATTATATCCTATTCCAACTACTTGGGCTGCTTTGAAAACTGCTATGCGTACTCGTTGGGTTCCACCATATTATCAACGTGAATTGCTTCGAAAATTGTAGTGTTTAAGACAAGGGAGAAATTCTGTAGAAGAATATTATCAGGAATTACAAACTAGCATGATTGGATGTGGTATTGTTGAGGAGAATGAAGCTATGCTTGCAGGTTTTATGGGTGGATTGAATAGAGAGATTCAGACCATTCTAGAGTATAAGGAGTATACTAATATCACTCGTTTATTCCATCTTGCTTGTAAAGCTGAACGTGAAGTGCAGGATCGACAGGCATTGGCGCGAACTAACTTTTCTACAGGTCGACCTTCATCATGGACACCGCGTGCATCTTCTACTTCCACTACACCAGCACCTCCATTAGGTGCCACCTACAGCCGTGATACAAGAAAGCAGGCACAACCACCACTATCTGCCAAGAGCGCACCTGTCGGGCCTGCATAGAGCTCTTCTTCTTCCATGGCATCAACAGGGCACACAAGTGATATTATTTATCGTCGTTGTAAGGGAAGAGGTCATTATGCGAGAGAATGCAAATCTCAGCGTGATGATTGCTACTGAGGATGGTGGGTATGAGTCCGCTAGTGACTATGATGAGGAGACTTTGGCGCTTATTACAAGTGAAGAACACGGTGGAGCTGATTCTGATCATGAGACGCAATACATGGCTCCTGAAGACGCTGACATGTATGAATGTTTAGTTGCTCCACGTGTTTTGAGTGTGCAGGTCACACAAGCTGAGCAAAATTAGAGGCACAATTTGTTCCATACAAAGGGAGTTGTGAAGGAACGTTCTGTGCGCGTCATCATAGACGGAGGGATCTACAACAACTTCTCTAGCGTGGAGATGGTGGAGAAGCTATCTCTCACCACAAGACCACATCCACATCCTTACTACATCCAATGGTTCAACAGCGGCAAGGTTAAGGTAACACATACTGTTCGTGTGCATTTTAGTATCTCTACATATGCTGATTATGTTGATTGTGATGTGGTACCTATGCAAGCATGTTCCTTATTACTTGGTTGACCATGGCAATTTGATAAAAATTCTGTACACCATGGTAGAAACAATCATTATACTCTGGTTCAAAAGGATAAAAAATATTACTTTGCTTCCTATGACTCCTGATTCCATTTTGAAAGATGATATTAATAGAGCTAATAAAGCAAAATATGAGACAAATAATAGTGAAAATCATATTGTGGCAAAAGAATTTGAGAAACTAATGAAGCCTAATAGTAAAACATCTAGTGTCATTTCTGAAATTAAATTGAAAAGTGCATGTTTACTTGCCACTAAATCTGATATTGATGTCCTAGATTTCAGCAAATCTGTTTGCTATGCTTTTGTGTGCAAAGAGGCATTATTTTCATTTGAGGACGTGCCTTCCTCTTTGCCTCCTGCTGTCACTAACATTTTGCAGGAGTTCGCTGACGTCTTTCCACAAGACGTGCCACCGGGATTACCTCCCATTCGAGGGATTGAGCATCAGATTGACTTTATTCCCGGTGCATCATTACCCAACCGTGCACCATACCGTACACTTCCAGAGGAGACGAAGGAGATTATGCGTCAAGTACAGGAGCTACTCGACAAAGGTTATATACGCGAATCCCTTAGTCCTTGTGTTGTTCCTATTATTCTAGTGCCGAAAAAGGATGGTACATCACGTATGTGTGTTGATTGTAGAGGTTTTAATAATATTGCTATTCGTTATCATCATCCTATTCCTATGCTAGATGATATGCTTGATGAATTGAGTGGCTCTACAATATTCTCCAAAGTTGATTTGCGTAGTGGATACCATCAAATTCGTATGAAATTGGGAGATGAATGGAAAACAGCATTTAAAACTAAGTTTGGATTATATGAGTGGTTAGTCATGCCTTTTGGGTTAACTAATGCACCTAGTACTTTCATGAGATTAATGAACGAAGTTTTACATGCTTTTATTGGTAGATTTGTGGTAGTCTATTTTGATGATATACTGATTTATAGCAGATCTTTGGAGGAACATTTGGAACATTTACGTGCTGTTTTTATTGCTTTACGTGATGCACGTTTGTTTTGTAACCTTGGGAAGTGCACCTTTTGCACCGACCGAGTACCTTTTCTTGGCTATGTTGTTACTCCACAGGGAATTGAAGTTGATAAAGCCATGATTGAAGCTAATGAGAGTTGGCCGCAGCCGAAAACGGTCACACAAGTGAGGAGTTTTCTTGGCCTCGCTGGATTCTATAGCCGTTTTATGAGAGATTTCAGCACCATTGCTGCACCTCTCGATGAGCTTACAAAGAAAGATGTGCCTTTTCTTTGGGGTACCGCACAGGAAGAAGCCTTCACGGTATTGAAAGATAAGTTGACACATGCTCCTTTACTCCAACTTCCTGATTTTAATAAGAATTTTGAGCTTGAATGTGATGCTAGAGGAATTGGATTAGGAGGTGTGTTATTACAAGATGGAAAACTTGTTGCATACTTTTCTGAAAAATTGAGTGGGCCTAGTCTGAATTATTCTACTTATGATAAAGAATTATATGCTCTTGTTCGGACTTTAGAAACATGGCAACATTATTTATGGCCCAAAGAATTTGTTATACACTCTGATCATGAATCTTTGAAACATATTAAAAGTCAAGCTAAACTGAATCGTAGACATGATAAATGGGTTGAATTCATTGAGACATTCCCTTATGTCATTAAACACAAGAAGGGTAAAGAAAATGTTATTGCTGATGCATTGTCTCGTCGCTATACTATGCTTTCACAACTTGACTTCAAAATATTTGGTTTGGAGACCATCAAAGATCAATATATGCATGATGCTGATTTTAAAGATGTTTTGCAGAATTGTAATGAAGGTAGAACATGCAACAAGTTTGTCGTTAATGATGGTTTTGTGTTCCGTGCTAACAAGCTAAGCATTCCATCTAGCTCCGTTCGTCTTTTGTTGTTGCAGGAGGTGCATGGAGGAGGATTAATGGGACACTTTGGCGTGAAGAAGACAGAGGACGTACTTGCTACACATTTCTTTTGGCCAAAGATGAGACGGGATGTTGAGCGCTTTGTTGGTCGCTGCACTACATGTCAAAAAGCTAAGTCACGACTCAATCCTCATGGTTTATATATGCCTTTGCCTGTACCTAGTGTTCCTTGGGAGGATATATCTATGGACGTTGTTTTAGGTTTACCTCGAACAAAGAAGGGGAGGAATAGCATATTTGTTGTCGTGGATAGATTCTCGAAAATGGCACACTTTATACCATGTCATAAAAGCGATGATGTTGTTAATGTTGCTGATTTGTTCTTTCGTGAAATTATTCGCTTGCATGGTGTGCCAAATACTATTGTTTCAGATCGTGATACTAAATTTCTTAGCCACTTTTGGAGATGTTTATGGGCTAAGTTGGGGACTAAACTGCTTTTTAGTACTACTTGTCACCCCCAAACTGATGGACAAACTGAATTAGTCAATAGAACATTGTCTACTATGCTTAGGGCTATTTTGAAGAATAATAAGAAAATGTGGGAAGAATGCTTGCCTCATATTGAATTTTCTTATAATCGTTCATTGGATTCTACTACTAAGATGTGCCCTTTTGAAATAGTGTATGGTTTCCTACCTCGTGCACCTATTGATTTGTTGCCTCTTTCATCTTCGGAGAAGGTTAATTTTGATGCTAAACAACGTACTGAATTGATTTTAAAAATGCATGAGTTAATTAAGGAAAACATTGAGCGTATGAATGCTAAATATAAACTTGCTGGAGATAAGGGTAGAGAACATGTTGTGTTCGCACCTAGAGATCTTGTTTGGTTACATTTGTGTAAGGATAGATTTCTTGATTTGCGCAAATCAAAGCTAATGCCTCGTGCTGATGGTCCTTTTAAGGTGTTGGAGAAAATAAATGATCATGCATATAAACTTCAGCTGCCTGCAGATTTTGGGGTTAGTCCCACTTTTAACATTGCAGATTTGAAGCCATATTTGGGTGAGGAAGATGAGCTTTCGTCGAGGACGGCTTCATTTCAAGAAGGGGAGGATGATGAGGACATCAATACCATTGTTACACCCACAACCCCTACTGCTGCATATACTGGACCAACTACTAGAGCTCGCGCACGCCAATTAAATTATCAGGTACTTTCCTTTCTTGGTAATGATTCTAATGTTCATGAGAATATGATGCTGCCTAAATTGGATACATTTGTTTTGCTTACAAATGAAGGGCCTAGCTTGGAGAAGGATGAACATTGGAGCATGAACAAGCATGGAGATGATGGCATGCGCAAGGGGAACAAGAAGGGAGTTACAAGTGATGATTTCAGGACTTTGAAGCCACCATAATGGGTGCATGAAGACTTGGACGAAATATACAAGATGCCACTTCATAAATTTCATCCCGAGGTTATTCTAGGTGCTGTGTCACCTTATTATTTCGCCAGGCCCATGTAATTTCGAAATACATTAGTATAGGCTATTTTTAGAGTCTGTATGTGTGGGGAAACAAGAGATAGGGTTGATTTTGGACCCCTCCACCAAGGGCCACGAAATTCCCCCCTCTTCCCCCATATATACAGCCCTTAGGGCACTGTTTAGACTTTGGGTTTTGTTTAGATTAAAAGTTCGCCATAGCTGCAACTTCGCGTTCTTCGTTTGTGTTCAACGACCAGACAAAGGCGTCACAGAACCCCACCTTGATCAATAAAGCTTTCATCTTATATTCGCAATATCTAGATTGCAATATTAGTTTCTTGCTTGTTCTTCGTTTGCTCGCAGAAAACAGACCCTCGTGGTCAAGTTGATCGTGCTCTGGCATGGTCAATAACCTCTCGGAGTTGGTTTAGCGATTGCTAAGGCACGACGTCCTCGCACGTTCGTAGTCAGATCATCAAAGTCGACTTCCACCAAAGCGAAATCCAAAATCTCATCGAAAGACGGGACACCTTTGCCTCTATCACAAGTCAATTGCAAACTCCAGTTCTCTGTCTGGCGGCATTCCTGGCAATTCCTCAGGAAATACATCTGGATACTCACTGAACAGATGAATTGATTCCACTTCTTTGCCACAGCTGAGAAAACAATATCATTCTTGGGTATACTTCTGCGGGCATAAAAACTTGTGGCGCAACCTTCCTGATTTACCATGGTGACTTCTCTAGTCGCACAGTTGATGCATACATGGTATTGGGTCAACCAATTCATTCCCAAAATAATGTCCAATTTATCAGATTCAATGACTATCAAGGCTGTTGGAAACTTGACTCCCTTGATCTCAATCTCCAAATTACGGCAGACCAGATTACTTCGGAGCATCGATCCCGGGGATTGTACCGTCATACTTTTTCCCATAATCAAGCAAGGAAATTTGTTTTGGGCAACAAAACTTCGCGAAATAAAAGAGTGGGAAGCCCCAGAGTCAAATAAAATTACTGCAGGTATGCTATTAACAGGGAACATAGCAATGACGACTTCCGGGTCTTCTTGGGCTTCATCGGTGGAGATATGATGGATTTGGCCTTGGATGGCCCTCGGGTCGGAATATGGCTCCAGGTGGTTGACTTGCAGACGGTAGGAAGCTATTGGCTTGCAGTTCTTGGGACACTATCTGGCGTAATGTCCGGTTTGTCCACAGTTGAAGTAGGAATTGTTGCGCTGACAATCTTCATGTACCGGACTGGTCACAACATTCTTGACTTGAGTGGTGGTCTTGTTAAAATTCTGCTGCCAGTTGGGTTTGTACTCAACCTGAGTCTGTTGCCACGTACGAGCCTTCTGCACTAATTGCATATCCTTATTAGGCTCGAATTTGCGCTTGTGGTCATTATTTGTGGGCCTACTGTCGTGCATGAGCTTGTGCTCCCTTTCTGCGATGAGGGCCTTGTTTACTAGAGTTTGGAAGTCCGGAAAAACAAACATGCTGAGAGTGCATCTGAGGTGCTGGTTTAGTCCGCCAAGAAATCTGTCGACCTTCCTTTCTTCGGTGGCCAAGTCATAGAGAAAATGCTTGAATTTATTCAGGTACTCACTTACTGACATGCTTCCTTGAGTGAGAGCGAGAAATTCGCGCTGCTTGATCTTCATAATTCTGGTGGGAATATGATACTTGCGGAAATGATCCTTGAATTTGGTCCACGTAATTTCCTCGTCCACGGGCCACATAGCCTTAGCATTATCCCACCATATAGTGGAAGCTCCTTTGAGATAATGTGTTGCAAATGGAACCTTGTCTCCTTCTTCAGTGCGAGCAATTTCCAGCTTCCTCTCAATGGTCCTTAACCAATCATCGGCTTCCAATGGATCAATAGCTTGACTGAAACTGGGAGGCTTGGTCCTTTGAAAATCTGACAGCTTGGAATATTGACCATTCTGATTTCCATTCTGTCCAACCATAACTTGCACACTTTTTAACATCTCCATCAGATCGTTGTTTCTTCTTTCTTCAAACATTCGCATGATTTTCTCAGTGGAGGGCGGATGTGGCAGTGGCTGGTATGGCTCGGGGGAATGTCCTGCTTGTCTTGCGGAGTGACGAACAGGGACATCCTCACAAGCTTGGCTACTGCTACCTCCCCACATCATCCTATTATTTATTTTCCCAATACAAAGCAACCGTGATGAGAAATATCCAATAATGGGAGGAAAAGCCAGTGACAATCCCAGAAAAACACAGCGAAAAGAAACCAAGGCGGATAAAAAGGTTCCAACATAATTATGCATAGACTCAGCATAAAAGTTAACATCATGAAGGGTTCACTACCCTCATACATGAAACTAAACATCCCGATGCGCACGACTACATCCATACATCATACTCATGACGAAGATGATACTCTAGCGATCTACTGCTTGGCTGGTGCTACTGCAGGCTCCTCTCCTGAGCCGGACTCAGACCCTGAACTGATAGTGGAGACCTTCGGGTTGAAAGAAGCATGACTATGCTGGCTCGAGGACTCTCCCTCAAGGGCAGGTGCGGGACGGAACTAAGCATAGGAGTTGCAGGAGTAGCGACAAGGGAAGCCCATGCAGTAGGAGCACTGCGAGGGGTCACTGCCAAAGGGTTGGTGGTACCCTGAGTGGTCACCGGGGTAACAAAGGCGGGAGGAACGTATGGAGTGAAACCGACGGTGGGTGGAGGGTTCCTATTCCGAGCGGCGGCAAGGGCTATCCGGGCTCGGGTTAGCTCTCGGGCTAACTCATAGATCAAGAGATAAGTGGCAGTGATATAGCAAGAAAGGTGGCTAGAAGGACGATTGCATGCTGGATCAATAAGAGGGAAGCGAATACGCCCATTCTCGTGTAGAGATGGGTAGTAGTAAAGACCTGGGTGGGTGTGCATGCGAACCTCGTTGTAGCGCAAGTCTACAAGAGCCTCGATAGCAGCAAACTGCACCGCCTGAGATGGCGTAGAAGCAAAACCACCCTTAGAGGAACGAGTGTAAGCGCCGGAAGGGGAACTGTGGTGTAGAGTGACCTCAGCATAATACTCATACAGCAAACCAGCTAGCTGCTCTCGATACACTTGATACACTATATCAGCACCCTCTGGGTAGAGTCGTCGCCACACGTTCTGAAGCAGGTGCGTCGATGTGTACGGAGCTGGCTCGGGATGGTACAAGATCGGAACTGGTGCCATCTACACTCACAATCACCAGATGATTAGTAATAACAACAAATAAACATGCATGCAATGCAACAATCAATTTCTATGACTACCGGCACTCAGACAAAACTATCTACCGTTCCACTAACGCACTAACGGTCTAGCGTGTCCTACAATCAGCGCGACTCTCATTCCAAGCGTTGTGGCACCCCGGCTTAGAGCAACTGGTTTACCTTGCATTGCTAGCCCAAAGATCAAGTCTTCTGGCAACACACAACAACATGGTACAGAAACAACCACTTTATTGATGCTAGCAGAAACATAAGTCTGATATTACATTGAGATAAGAGGCCAAGCGGCACATGCCATGTCTTGAGCTTGCGTTGGTTTTCCTTGAATAGGAAAGGGTGATGCATCAAAGTAGCGTAAGTATTTCCCTCAGTTTTTGAGAACCAAGGTATCAATCCAGTAGGAGGCTCCTCAAAAGTCTCACGCACCTACACAAACAAACAAGAACCTCGCAACCAACGCAATAAAGGGGTTGTCAATCCCTTCACGGCCACTTCCGAAAGTGAGATCTAATAGAGATAATATGATAACATAAATATTTTTGGTATTTTTATGATATAGATTGGAAAGGTAAAGATGCAAATAAAAGTAGATTGAAAGCTTATATGATAAAAGATAGACCCAGGGGCCATAGGTTTTACTAGTGGCTTCTCTCAAGACAGCATAAGTATTACGGTGGGTGAACGAATTACTGTCGAGCAATTGATAGAAAAGCGAATAATTATGAGATTATCTAGGCATGATCATGTATATAGGCATCACGTCTGTGACAAGTAGACCGACTCCTGCCTGCATCTACTACTATTACTCCACAAATCGACCGCTATCCAGCATGCATCTAGAGTATTAAGTTCATAAGAACAGAGTAACGCATTAAGAAAGATGACATGATGTAGAGGGATAAACTTGATACGTCTCCGTCGTATCTATAATTTTTGATTGTTCCATGCCAATATTCTACAACTTTCATATACTTTTGGCAACTTTTTATATTATTTTTTGGGACTAACATATTGATCCAGTGCCCAGTGTCAGTTCCTGTTTGTTGCATGTTTTATGTTTCGCAGAATCCCAATATCAAACGGAGTCCAAACGGGATAAAAACGGATGGAGATTATTTTTGGAATATTTATGATTTTTGGGAAGAAAAATCAACGCGAGACGGTGCCCGAGGGAGCCACGAGCCAGGGGGCGCGCCTGCTCCTACTGGGCATGCCCCTAACCCTCGTGGGCCCCCCATAAGGCGGTTGACGCTCTTCTTTGGCCGCAAGAAAGCTAATTTTTGGAAAAATATCTGGGCGAAGGTTTCAATCCAATCGGAGTTACGGATCTCCGGATAAAAAAGAAATGGTGCCAGGGCAGAATCCCAGAACGTAGAAACAGAGAGAGACAGATAGACAGATCCAATCTCAGAGGGGCTCTCGCCCCTCCCATGCCATGGGAGCCAAGGACCAGAGGGGAAACCCTTCTCCCATCTAGGGAGAAGGTCAATGAAGAAGAAGAAGAAGAAGGGGGGCTCTATCCCCCTTGCTTCCGATGGCGCCGGAACACCGTCGGGGGCCATCATCATCACCGCGATCTACACCAACACCCCCATCATCTTCACCAACATCTCCATCACCTTCCCCCATCTATGTTCAGAGGTCCACTCTCCCGCAACCAGCTGTACCCTCTACTTGAACATGGTGCTTTATGCTTCATATTATTATCCAATGATGTGTTGCCATCCTATGATGTCTGAGTAAATTTTCGTTATCCTACCGGTGATTGATGAATTGCTATGATTGGTTTAATTTGCTTGTGGTTATGTTGCTGTCCTATTGTGACCTCCGTGTCGCGCAAGCGTGAGGGATTCCCACTGTAGGGTGTTGCAATACGTTCATGATTCTCTTATAGTGGGTTGCTTGAGTGACAGAAGCATAAAGCCGAGTAAGGGGGTTGTGGCGTATGGGATAAAGGGGACATGATGCTTTAAGGATATGGTTGATTTTTACCTTAATGATCTTTAGTAGTTGCGGATGCTTGCTAGAGTTCCAACCATAAGTGCATATGATCCAAGAAGAGAAAGTATGTTAGCTTATGCCTCACCCACATAAAACTTGCTATTGGTCTAGTAAGGTAGTCAATTGCTTAGGGACAATTACACAACTCCTACCACCACTTTTCCACACTCGCTATATTTACTTTATTGCTTCTTTATCTAAACAGCCCCTACTTTTTATTTACATGCTCTTTGTTATCTTGCAAACCTATCCAACAACACCTACAAAGTACTTCTAGTTTCATGCTTGTTCTAGGTAAAGTGAACACTAAGCATGCGTAGAGTCGTATCAGTGGCAGATAGGACTTGAGATAATATTTGTTCTACCTTTAGCTCCTCATTGGGTTCGACACTCTTACTTATCGAAAGAGGCTAGAATTATCCCCTACACTTGTGGGTTATCAAGACCTTTTTCTGGCGCCGTTGCCGGGGAGTCATAGCGTGGGGTGGATATTCTCGTGTGTGCTTGTTTGCTTTATCACTAAGTAATTTTTATTTGCTGTTCTTAGTTGTTCTCTATCTTTAGTTATGGATATGGAACACGAAATACAAAAAAATTAGGTGTACTTGCTGCTCATGGAGATGGGGAACCTCCTAAAACCCTCGATGCTCGCTATGTGAAAGAAATTATGTACTACTTTGATAATCCTGAGAAAACCCCATTCAATTATGTTATGGGAGACACGTTGGATCAACGTGAATACTTTAGGGATTATCGCTTGACACAAAAGGGAAACTATTATGGGATCAAATTTATATGTTATATTGGTATGCTAGGCAACTATGTTTGAGATATGATTATACTTGTTGCTCTAGGATGAAGGCTCCACACCTTCCCTTTTCATGCAAATTTAATGATGATAAAACCTTGGCTTCTTATGCTAATGTATCTACGATTACTATGATGTGGAACAAATAGAAGAATTCGTTGCTTTTATGGGTGCTTATGAGATTGAATCTATGTTTAAAGAGTTTAAAGATTTTGATGATTCAGTTTACAGACCTGAAAATTTTGCTATACTTAGATATTGCTATGAAAATTATGAATACAATTTTAATATTGATGCATTTATTGAGAAAGTCTCCGCTGTCCAAGAAGAGACTAATATTTTGCAGGAAGCTATGGAAGAAGAAATTGATGAAACTGTGAGCTCATTGGATGAAAAAGATGATGAGGAGAGCGAAGAACAAAAGGAGGAAGAGCGGATTCGCTACCCGTTCCCACCTTCTAATGAGAGTAACTCTTCAACTCATACATTGTTTAATTTCCCTTCGTGCTAACCGAAGGATGGTTGCTATGATGATTGTTATGATCCTGTTGATTCTCTTGGAATATTCCTTTTTGATGATGCTTGCTATGCTTGTGGCCAAGATGCCAATATGAATTATGCTTATGGAGATGAACTTGCTATAGTTCCTTATGTTAAACATGGAATTGTTGCTATTGCACCCACGCATGATAGTCCTATTATCTTTTTGAATTCTCCAAACTACACTACATCGGAGAAGTTTGTGATTATTAAGGACTATATTGATGGGTTGCGTTTTACTACTACACATGATGATTTTGATAGATATAACATGCATGTGCTTGCTGCTCCTACTTGCAATTAATATGAGAGAGGAACTATATCTCCACCTCTCTATGTTACAAGAAACCGCTTATACTATGCATTGACCTTTACTTGGTGTGCATGAATTGTTCTTTTATGACATGCCGATGCATAGGAAGAGAGTTAGACTACGTCATTGCTTGATATATGTTACTTTGTGCTCACTACTAAATTACAAATCATTGTTAATTAAAATTGGCTTTGATATACCTTGGGATCCGGGTGGATTCATTACTTGAGCACTATATGCCTAGCTTAATGGCTTTAAAGAAAGCGCTGCCAGGGAGACAACCCAGAAGTTTTAGAGAGTCATTTATTTCTGTTGAGTGCTTTTAGATATAGTCTAAAAACAAAAAAATATAGAGGGGTACCCAAACCTTTTTCAAAAAGGAAAGTGAAAGTGAGAGAGACAAGCATTGTTGAAGTGGGAGAGCTCCTTGAACTTTGTTCATGCTCACGAAAACTTTGTGAATATTAATTACATAAACTTTTCATCAAAAATAATTATCCCCTTGTAAAATTCCATTGTATGATAATAATAATGTGCCAAGGTTTTGCCTTTAGGATGTTTACAATGCTTGTTGGTTTGTATGTTGCAGGATAGAAACTTTGGCTGTAGTGCGCGATTTTACATTTTTAACTGGAAAGTCAAACGGTTCTGATTCTTTTTGCACTGTCTTGCTATACAAATTGTTTAGTTGTCCTAATTTTGGTAGAATATTTGGGGTACCAAAAGTATGGTGAATGTTCATATTGCTACAGACTGTTCTGTTTTTGAAAGATTCTGTTTTTGATGCATTGTTTGCTTGTTTTGATGAAACTATCAATTTCTATCTGTGAATTAAGCCATGGAAAAGTTATATTACAGTAGACACAATGCAAAAACAAAATATGAATTGGTTTGAAATAGTACTTAGAATAGTGATTTGCTTTATTATACTAACGAGTTTTCTGTTGGAGTTTTGTGTGGATGAAGTGTTTGATCGAGAAGGTCTCGATATGAGGAAAATGAGGAGAGGCAAGAGCTCAAGCTTGGGGATGCCCAAGGCAGCTCAAGTAAATATTCAAGGAGACTCAAGCGTCTAAGCTTGGGGATGCCTCGGAAGGCATCCCCTCTTTCTTCAACAAGTATCGGTATATTTTCGGATTCGTTTCATTCATGCGATATGTGCAAGTCTTGGAGCGTCTTTTGCATTTAGTTTTACTTTTCTTTTATGCACCATGCTGGTATGAGATAGTCATTGGTTGATTTATAGAATGCTCATTGCACTTCACTTAAATCTTTTGAGTATGGCTTTATAGAATGCCTCATGTGCTTCACTTATATCTTTTGAAGTTTGGATTGCCTGTTTCTCTTCACATAGAAAACCGCCATTTGTAGAATGCTCTTTTGCTTCACTTATATTTGTTAGAGCGTAGGCATATATTTTGTAGAAAGAACTAAACTCTCTTGCTTCACTTATATCTATTTAGAGAGATGACATGAATTGGTCATTCACATGGTTAGTCATAAAATCCTACATAAACTTGTAGATCGCTGAATATGATATGTTTGATTCCTTGCAATAGTTTTGCGATATAAAGGTGGTGATATTAGAGTCATGCTAGTGGGCGACTGTGGATTAGTAGAAATACTTGTGTTGAGGTTTGTGATTCCCGTAGCATGCACGTATGGTGAACCGTTATGTGATGAAGTCGGAGCATGATTTATTTATTGATTGTCTTCCTTATGAGTGGCGGTCGAGGACGAGCGATGGTCTTTTCCTACCAATCTACCCCCCTAGGAGCATGCGCGTAGTACTTTGTTTTGATGGCTAATAAACTTTTGCAATAAGTATGTGAGTTCTTTATGACTAATGTTGAGTCCATGGATTATACGTACTCTCACCCTTCCATCATTGCTAGCCTCTTCGGTACCGTGCATTGCCCTTTCTCACGTCAAGAGTTGGTGCAAACTTCGCCGGTGCATCCAAACCCCGTGATACGATATTCTCTACCACACATAAGCCTCCTTATATCTTCCTAAAGACAGCCACCATACCTACCTATCATGGCATTTCCATAGCCATTCCAAGATATACTGCCATGCAACTTCCATCATCATCATATACATGACTTGAGCATTCATTGTCATATTGCCTTGCATGCTCGTAAGATAGCTAGCATGATATTTTCATGGCTTGTCTATTTTTTGATGTCATTGCTATGCTAGATCACTGCACATCCCGGTACACCGCCGGAGGCATTCATATAGAGTCATATCTTTGTTCTAGATATCGAGTTGTAATATTGAGTTGTAAGTAAATAAAAGTGTGATGATCATCATTATTAGAGCATTGCCCCAGTGAGGAAAGGATGATGGAGACTATGATTCCCCCAAAAGTCGGGATGAGACTCAGGACTTTATGAAAAATAAAAGAGGCCAAAGAAGCCCAAATAAAAAAAGAGGCCAAAGAAGCCCACCAAAAAAATGAGAGAAAAAGAGAGAAGGGGCAATGTTACTATCCTTTTACCACACTTGTGATTCAGAGTAGCACCATGTTCTTCATATAGAGAGTCCCTCGAGTTGTCACTTTCATATACTAGTGGGAATTTTCATTATAGAACTTGGCTTGTATATTCCAATGATGGGCTTCCTCAAATGCCCTAGGTCTTCATGAGCAAGCAAGTTGGATGCACACCCACTTAGTTTCAGTTTGAGATTTCATACACTTATAGCTCTTAGTGCATCCGTTGCATGGCAATCCCTACTCTTCGCATTGACATCAATTGATGGGCATCTCCATAGCCCGTTGATTAGCCGCGTCGATGTGAGACTTTCTCCTTTTTTGTCTTCTCCACATAACCCCCACCATCATATTCTATTCCACCTATAGTGCTATATCCATGGCTCACGCTCATGTATTGCGTTAAATTTGAAAAGGTTTGAGAACGTCAAAAGTATGAAACAATTGCTTGGCTTGTCATCGGGGTTGTGCATGATTTGAATATTTTGTGTGATCAAGATGGAGCATAGCCAGACTATATGACTTTGTAGGGATAACTTTCTTTGGCCATGTTGTTTTGAAAAGACATGATTGCTTTATTAGTACGCTCGAAGTATTATTGTTTTTATGTCAAATGATAGACTATTGCTTTGAATCACTCGTGTCTTAATATTCATGCCATGATTAGATATATGATCAAGATTATGCTAGGTAGCATTCCACATAAAAAATCACTACAAGAAATATGTCAACTTATGACCTTCTGTCAGTGACCCTCGAAGAATTGGTCATAAATTTATGACCATTTTAGACCAATTGGTCAAAAGCTTCCTGGGGGCTCTAAATCCTAAACCATAACGACCATTTTGGTCAGAAAGGTCATAATTTCATTAGAGGAAATGCTCGTAAAGCTAGTAGCATTGTCCACTGCCTCATGCCTACCTGATAACGACCAATATAAAATGGTCACTACACTTGAGTTTGAATGAATTAGGATGATTAGGCAGCCACCTCAGCAACCTCGCTTATGTGTCACTGTCTAGGTGTCATTTTTTCTTGAGTTTTAATATTCAACAGACAGACGGGGCACACACTGACAGGCGGGACCCATTTGACAGTTGGGGCCAAGCGCTTAATTCGCCCAAAAAAGATGCACGAGGCGGGACTCGAACCCACGACCTCACGCTTGCTTCGCTCGCATGCTACCGCTAGGCTAGAGAGGGACAGATGCTCACATCTGGGAGTTTATCTATACATTATATAGAACTACGGCTCTCTCGTATCATTGACAAGTGGGACCTTCCGACCAGGTTTAGCAACACTGACAGGCGGGAACAATTTGACAGGTGGGTGAGCCACTAACGGGTGGGTGAGCGAGCATTTAATTCCCTAAAAAATGTGCACTTTAATTCCTAAAAAATGTGCGCTAGCGGGGACTCAAACCCACGACCTGGCGCTCGCTCGCTCGTTCGGTACCGCTGGGCTAGAGAGGGATTGTTGCTAATGTGTGGGTAATTTTCTATATACTATACAAAACCAGGGCTCTCTCGTATCAGTGACAAGTGGGGCCTTCCGACCAGGTGGCGGCGGATGGCATCGAACGAGCAACACTTAGCGTTTTTCTAGGTCTTCCGACCAGGTGGCGGCGGGCGGCGGCGGAAGCAACCAGCAAGCGTCGCTCGGACGAGGGCGGGGCCGGTGGGCGGCGGGCGGGGGCCGGCGGCCAAAGCAACCAATAGGGGCCGCTCGCCTTGCCCACGCCCTCGCTGCAGGTGACCTCGCCCACGGCCTCGCGGCGGAAGCAACCAGCAGGGGCGGAGGCGGGGGCGGGGGCGGGGCCCACGACAGGAACGGCGACCTCGCCGCTCGCGTTGCCCACGCATGGGGGACTCGCCGCTGCCGAGCATGGGGGACTCGCCACCGCCGCAAGCAGACCTCGCCCACGTATGCACCCCTCTCCTCCCCCCTCCTCTTCCCCCTCTCCTCTCTGTTGATGTCAATGATTTGATGTAGATTTGTTAGGAGAATCTTCAGAGTGATTTGATGTAGGTTTGTTGTAAGCTTGGAAAAATCTCTTGGAAATGTCATTGATGAATTTGGTAGAAATTGTGAAGAGAATTTCTGTTGATGAAATTATTAGGAGAATTGTTGTTGATGAAATTGTTAAGAATTCTTTTGGAATTCAGTCAGTTGTTACTGGTAAATTATGTTGTCAGCAATCAATAGAACAGAGCTCGAGTTGGTCTTTCCCTGAAACAGGATCCTGGGGTTGATGTAGATTTGATGTTACACCTCTGAAATTTCAGCCTCAAATCCGTGAAAGGACCTGAATATTGTTGTAGATTAGATGTAAACTAGGAAAACTCTCATTGATGTAGATTTGATGCAATCTTGGAAATGGCATTCATGTAAATTGACAGTGGTGTTATTGTTGGTGGTTTAACCAAAATAGTTCTTAGTGGCAGCATATATTGTTATTATTGGTTGTTTAACCACCTCTGTTTTTTGTGAACCATCATGTTTTAGTTAGCTTTTCTTTTCTCCCATGTGAAATCTGTATTTCCATTTGAACTACTTTTTATTGCTCCCATGTGAAATTTGTAAACCATGTGAACTGGACTAAAGCAATGAGGAATTGGAAATAGCTGAATGTTGTGCTTAGGCAGTTAGCATATAAACTTGGGTGCCTACCTTATTTTCTGGAATTTTAGCTTCCATTACTTCCATCCATTTTCATTAATTAATGTTGATGCAATTAGATTGATTTGCTAAGTTGCAACAATTTGTTATCTTTTGGCAGATGGATAGAAGCTGGATTAGACAAGGAGTTAGAAAGTTTTCGAAAGAACATATGAAAGCAGTTGATGATTTCATGGCATTTGTTCGGGCAAATTTTGACAATGATGCTCACATTCTTTGCCCATGTTGTGAATGCCTCAACCGTCCAAGAATGGCTCAAGGAAGAGTGGAAGATCATCTGCTTCTTAATGGGATGTCCAGCACATATGATAGATGGATATATCATGGAGAACCTTTAGACAGACAACCTCAACATTTTGAAGCTGATACAGAGGCCCCTCATATGATGGGTGGTGGTGATGCTGGCATTGATTTCATGGAAAAGGTTTTGCGAGATAATGTTGTTTTGGAGGAAGAGGATGGGCATGAAGATGATAGGATTCCTGACCTATTGAAGGATTTGTACGATGCTGAAGATCATGATGATGGATAGAAATTGTTGTTTGCTGAGGTGTTAGAGGAGGCGAAGCGCGCAGCTCATGAAGGGGGTAAATTTTCAAGATTTACCTTCACCGTGAAGTTACTCCACATCAAGTCTTTCTACCGGATTAGCAATGCCGCTTTCAACGCAATACTCCGTCTTTTGAGCTTGCAATTCCCTGACAGTTGTGTTCCAAAATCTTATGATGAAGCATTGAGCATAATCCGCAGGCTGGGGTTAGGTTATGTGTCAATACATGTGTGCCCAAATAACTGTGTCTTGTTTCGGAAGGATTTAGCAAAGCATGACAACTGTCCAAAATGCAATGCATCTAGGTGGAAACATGCTGATGGGAAGAAGTCAATACCGGAGAAGGTACTGAGGCACTTTCCCTTGATACCAAGGCTACAACGGATGTTCATCTCGAAGAAATCATCGCATGAGGTACAGTGGCACAAGCTGAAGCGGCAACCTGTGGACAATGAGCTGAGCCATCCAGCGGATGGAGAGGCATGGAAAGAGTTTGACCGTATACATTTTGATTTTGCTGCAGATCCAAGGAACATAAAACTTGGCATTGCCACAGATGGGTTTAATCCGTTTGGGAACATGAGCACGTCTTATAGCATGTGGCCAGTTTTTGTGGTGCCGTACAACCTGCCACCATGGGCATGCATGGATCAGTCCAACTTCATGATGTCATTGCTTATCCCGGGTCCAGATTCTCCAGGAAAGGATTTTGATGTCTTTATGGAGCCCCTCGTAGAATAACTGCTCTAGCTCTGGACTAGTGTACCTACATACGATGCCTTGAGTCCGGAAGAAAAGTTCAATCTACGTGCTGCGATCATATGGTCCATCCATGATTTCTCGGCTCTGCACACTCTGTCTAGGAGGATCACAGCGGGTTATCAGGCTTGTGTCCATTGTGACAAAGACCCTTGCTCAAAGAGAATAAGGAGCAAGATATGCTATATTGGGCACTGCCGCTTTCTTCCCCGAAACCATCACTGATGAAGAAGCAAAGATTTTAATGGTGAGAATGAAACCCGTGACAAGCCAGCTGAATTCACTAAAGAAGAGCTGGAGCAGCAACTTGAAAAGGTGAAAGATGTGAGACCAGGAAAGCTGGCGAAGAAAAGAAAGCGTGAGGAAGGTCAATGTTGGGACTGGAGGTCTTGTTTGTGGGACCTGCCATACTGGGCTGATCTGAAATTAAGGCATAATCTCGATGTAATGCACATTGAGAAAAACATATGCGAGATTCTGCTAGGGACGTTTCTGAACATTGAAGGGAAGACAAAGGACACGGTTAGTTCTAGGCTTGATTTGGAGGACATGGGCATAAGAGAAGATTTGCATCTACAGCACAATGAAGATGAAGATTCATTTGAAATTCCATGAGCATGGTATACAATGAATAAAGAACAAAAGCTTGCATTCTGTGAATTCCTATGAGTGGTGAAATTTCCAGATGGTTATGCTGCTAACCTAGCAAAGTGTGTTACTTCTGATGGATTCAAGATTTCAGTACTGAAAACCCATGATTGTCACATCCTCCTCCAAAGGATTTTACCGGCGGCCTCCGAGGAATCATGCACAAGGATATATATGAAGCGGTTGCTGAGCTGGGAAATTTCTTTAGAGAACTGTGCTGCAAAACCCTCAAGTTAACTGTCTTGGAAAGACTTGAAAAAGAAATCCCAATTATTCTTTGCAAGCTCGAGAAGATTTTCCCTCCAGCTTTCTTCACCGTGATGGTCCATTTGGCGGTGCACTTACCCAAAGAGGCAATGATTAGAGGCCCTGTGCAATACGGTCGGATGTACCCAATCGAAAGAAGGCTGCTTACTTGTAAGCATTATGTGCGAAACACAGCAAGACTTGAAGGTTCTATTGCTGAAGCATATGTCATTGACGAGTGCTTGACTTTTTGCTCTAGATACTTTGGTGATGTGGAAACAAGATGGAACCGGCCGGGCAGAAATAGAGAGCTGTCTGATTCGCAAAGTGGTGATGTCTCTGTTTTCAACCATGGTGTGAACTTTCTTGGAGCCTCACAATACTTGGAGGCTGGTGATGAGTATGACAAGATGGTTTGGTTTGTGCTCAGCAATTGCGCCGAGGTTCTACCATATATCGAGTACGTTATATCTTGTGCACTCATTATATATATATATTGCTTGGGTTGGCACCAGCCTAATGTTTTAATTCACATGTTTTGTTGGCATTGTAGGAAATGCAAGGAAGAGTTAAATCAGGAAGAAAGCAATATCAATGTTGATAAAAGGGTTGCCAAGGTGTTTGCTAATTGGTTTAAGAATCATGTGAGATCTTTAGCCACATGTTTTATGTTTTCTATGTTATTCACCCATTGTTAAATACCATTGTTTGCTAAATGGTTTATTTGTGCAGATTGGAAATTTGCATGAGGAGAAGAAGGTCAGTGATGTTCTATTTGCTTTGGCATGCTTACCGGATAAGCGAGTGAGAGTGTATTCAGCATGAATTGCTGACGGTGTCCGGTACCACACCGTTGACCGCGAGGAAAAAAGGAAGACACAGAATAGTGGAATTGTCACTGAGGGGTCACATGATGGTGAGATCATTTACTTCTATGGTCAGTTGAGAAGCATCGTAGAGTTGCAGTACAACTCTAGTGGAGGCATCCATCGCTCGGTTGTCTTATTTCGCTGTGACTGGTTTGAGCTTGGTAGCAAGAAGAGGAGAGAATCTTTTGTCAAATATGATGGCCACTTCAAAAGCATCAACACTGCAAGGTGCTGGTATAAGAGTGATCCCTTTATTCTAACAACACAAGCAACAATGGTGTTTTATCTGCCAGACACTCTTTTGCACGGAAAATGGCGAGTTGTGCAAAAGTTTCAGCACAGACACTTGTGGAGTGTGACTGAAACTGAAGTGGAAAAGGGCCCCGGTGATGGTGGACTAACATACCAAGATGATGACTCTACGGAAGTTCCGTTGCAAGCTGATGATGACTCTATGGAAGTTCTGGTGCAAAGCAGAGTGCGAAGGGATCGGGAACGTGTGATCATTGGTGCTGCAACAGTTGAAGGCATCAAGAAAAGAAGAAAGGTGGTAGAGGATGGACATGAAAGCGAGGATGAGGAAAACTGGACTGATCATACTATGCTGCAATATTGTAGTGATGATGAGGAAAACAGGAGTGGGCATAGAGTTCCTTGTTTTCGTATCGACGACGATGAGTAGCGAATGGACATGAAGGTAAATTTGGTCTCCTTGGTGATCCTTTTAACTCTCTTTAGTTTTCCTTCTTGTGCATATGCATGGTGATCCTGATGTACTGTAGTGGTGTGGTCTTATAAATTTGGTCTTTTATCTCCAGGTAGCAAAATGCTTGAAGATCCTGATGGCTGTAGTGGTGTGGTCTTATAGCATGGAGCTGTGAATGGCTGTAGTGGTGATGGCAAAATGAAGTTGTGCTCAGAATGTTGTCAAAATGTTGTCCGGTTTTTATGATCATGTAGTTTTTGTGATGGCAAAGCTGATGGTTGTAGTTTTTGTGATCATGTAGTTTTTGTGATGGCAAAATGAAGTTTTTTTGAACTGAAGTGGACGATGTTTGGTTTTGCTTCAACTGAATTTTAACTGAATTTTGCGCTATTTTAACCCATTTCATTGTGAGCAAAAAGATATGCGTGCGCGGGGGCTCGAACCCATGACCGTGCGCTTAGTTCACTTGGTTTCTACCACTGGGCTAGGAAGAGGTTGTTGGTTTTGTACTCTATGCCCAGCCTTTTCAATGTATCAAACAACTCGCTGACAATTGGGCCCGCTCCTCCTCCTATCCACTCTTTTCCCCACTCCCCCTCTCCACTCCTCCTATCCACTTGACCCGCTCCTCCTCTCCGCCGCCACCGGCCTCTTCCTCTCCCACCGCCGCCGCATACTTTCTCTCCGTCGTCGACTCTCCGTCACCGTGGGTATGAATCCGCTTCCTCTTCCTCTTCCTATCTACTGTTATGATAGATTAGGGTTCTTGCCGCCGGATTAGGGTTTGATTAGGATGTTTTTTAGGGTGACGGCGACACCTCCCCGGCGCCTCTGCTGGTCCGACGCCTCCCGCGCAGCTTGCCCTACGCCGGCAGCGACCACTTCTTCTCGGACTCCGCCGCGGTAAGCCATCTGCTTCATACCCTCTCTCCTTTCTCTTCTGCTCTAGGGTTTGAGAGTCTAGTATTTGTTATGCATACTAGGCATCTATTGGTGGATTTAGGCATATTGTTCTTGGTGGATTTAGTATGCTCTGTTGGTGGATCTAGTATGAACTGCATTTGTACAGTAGTTAATTCTCTTAAGATAAGTTGTAATGCATGTTTGTCCTTGGGTGTATCTGGCATATTCTAAATATTAAGTGGAAAAGAAGCTTGTCTCTGTACACATTGTTGTTTCTTTTGCCTAGAATCATGGGCTGTGGTCTCTGAATTTTTTTTGTGGAATTCTGTATGGTTTATTTTGACGATCAAGAGATGAATGCCAAAGCATGTTGGATGCTGCTAGTTTTATCTTGAGAAACTGGAGGCATCATAAAAATTCTGTATGGGTCTATTGATGATGCATGAAGTATTTCCTGCTATAATTTTCTTCAGTCACACTGTTGTTTTGCTGTGCTTGATAAACCTAAGACTTCTTTCTTGTGTAATATTGAAACTGTTGTTTTGCTGTACATTATTGGTCCATTTATAATAGATATGGTTCTGGTCAATTTGTAGTAGATATGGTTCTGGTCAATTTATAGTAGATTTTAGTGTTGTTGCTGTTGGTGGTCACCTGATGATGTTGCTGTTGCTGTTGATGTTGATGTGCTTGTTTTAGTGTTAGTTTACTATGCTATTGATGTTGATGTGCTTGTTTAATTTACAATGCTGCTTTTCAGATAAGTGAGATGGCTGGCTTGGAAGGTTTCGAGTTCTTCGAGATCATAATTGAGAAATCTTGCAGTAGGCAGGTATGTTTATCATCACTCATTTCTTTATCATCACTCTGCTGTCTAGTGCTTGATTGCCACAATTAACCACTGCTTGACCCTCTCTTCAGAGGCTGCCTGACAAGTTTGCGAAGATGCTCGCCGGCCGTGAGCCCCACAAAGTGAAGCTGCGGGAGGCCGGCAGCAGGCTTCACAGGCTGTGGGAAGTGTTGGTGGTGTTTGATGGTGAAGGCCACATGTACCTAGGGCCCGGCTGGGAGCATTTCGCCCGCGCCCATGAGCTACAGCTCGGGTACTTCCTTGTCTTCCGCTACGACGGCGACACCATGTTCACCGTGAAGATGTTCGACAACACCATGTGCCGCATGTACTACCAGCATGACGACGATGCCAGTAAGCTCTCTGCCTCTCTTCTTCCTGTCCTTTTGGCTTCCTCTACCTGCACGACGACAACACCATGTTCACACTTTGTTGCATTTGGCCAGGCAATGGGAGCAGCAGCGGGGATGACGAGGAGCAGAGCGGGGATAACGACGAGGAGCAGAGCGGGGATGACGAGCAGAGCGGGGATGACGAGGATCATCCTATTCTAGCTGACGACGAACATGCTATGGTGGTGGCTGACGACGACCCTCCTATGGTGGTGGCGGATGACGACCTTGCTATGGTGGTGGCGGACGACGACCTTGCTATGGTGGTGGCGGACGACGACCTCGCGATGGTGGTGGCAGACGACGACCTCGCGATGGTGGAGGCGTGATAGAGGCAAAGGCGTCCCGTCTTTCGATGAGACGATGGATATCACTTTGGTGGAAGTCGACTTTGACGATCCGACTACGAACGTGCGAGGACGTCGCGCCTTAGCAATCGCTAAACCAACTCCGAGAGGTTATTGACCATGCCGGAGCACGATCAACCTGACCACGAGGGTCTGTTTCCTGCGAGCAAACGAAGAACAAGCAAGAAACTAAGATTGCAATCTGGATATTGCGAATATAAGATGAAAGCTTTATTGATCAAGGTGGGGTTCTGTGACGCCTTTGTCTGGTCGTTGAACACAAACGAAGTACACGAAGTTGCAGCTATGGCGAACTTTTAATCTAAACAAAACCCAAAGTCTAAACGGTGCCCTAAGGGCTGTATATATGGAGGAAGAGAGGGGAATTTCGTGGCCCTTGGTGGAGGGGTCCGAAATCAACCCTATCTCTTGTTTCCCCACACACACGGACTCTAAAAATAGCCTATACCTATGTATTTCGAAATTACATGGGCCTGGCCCAATAAAAAGGTGACGCAGCACCTATAATAGCCTCGGGACGAAATTTATGAAGTGGCATCTTGTATATTTCGTCCAAGGCTTCATGCACCCATTATGGTGGCTTCAAAGTCCTGAAATCATCACTTGTAACTCCGTTCTTGTTCCCCTTGCGCATGGCATCATCTCCATGCCTGTTCTTGCTCCAATGTTCATCCTTCTCCAAGCTAGGCCCTTCATTTGTAAGCAAAACAAATGTATCCAATTTAGGCAGCATCATATTCTCATGAACATTAGAATCATTACCAAGAAACGAAAGTACCTGATAATTTAATTGGCGTGCGCGAGCTCTAGTAATTGGTCCCGTATATGTAGCAGTAGGGGCTGTGGGTGTAACAATGGTATTGATGTCCTCATCATCCTCCCCTTCTCGAAATGAAGTCGTCCTCGACGGAAACTCATCTTCCTCACCCAAATAAGGCTTCAAATCTGCAATGTTAAAAGTGGTACTAACCCCAAAATCTGCAGGCAGCTCAAGTTTATATGCATTATCATTTTTTTTCTCTAACACCTTAAAGGGACCATCAGCACGTGGCATTAGCTTTGATTTGCGCAAATCAGGAAATCTATCCTTACGCAAATGTAACCAAACAAGATCTCCAGGTGCAAACACAACATGTTTTCTACCCTTATCTCCAGCAAGTTTATATTTAGCATTCATACGCTCAATGTTTTCCTTAGTTAACTCATGCATTTTTAAAATCAATTCAGCACGTTGTTTAGCATCAAAATTAACCTTCTCCGAAGATGGAAGAGGCAACAAATCAATAGGTGCACGAGGTAGGAAACCATACACAACTTCAAAAGGGCACATCTTAGTAGTAGAATGCAATGAACGATTATAAGCAAATTCAATATGAGGCAAGCATTCCTCCCACATTTTCTTATTATTCTTCAAAACAGCCCTAAGCATAGTAGACAACGTTCTATTGACTACTTCAGTTTGTCCATCAGTTTGGGGGTGACTAGTACTAAAAAGCAGTTTAGTCCCCAACTTAGCCCATAAACATCTCCAAAAGTGGCTAAGAAATTTAGTATCACGATCTGAAACAATAGTATTTGGCACACCATGCAAGCGAATAATTTCACGAAAGAACAAATCAGCAACATTAACAGCATCATCGCTTTTATGACATGGTATAAAGTGTGCCATTTTCGAGAATCTATCCACGACAACAAATATGCTATCCCTCCCCTTCTTTGTTCGAGGTAAACCTAAAACAAAGTCCATAGATACATCCTCCCAAGGAACACTAGGTACAGGCAAAGGCATATATAAACCATGAGGATTGAGTCGTGACTTAGCTTTTTGACATGTAGTGCATCGAGCAATAAAACGCTCAACATCCCATCTCATCTTTGGCCAAAAGAAATGTGTAGCAAGTACGTCCTCCGTCTTCTTCACGCCAAAGTGTCCCATTAATCCTCCTCCATGCGCCTCCTGCAACAACAAAAGACGAACGGAGCTAGCTGGAATGCATAGCTTGTTAGCACGAAACACAAATCCATCGTTAACGACGAACTTGTTCCACATTCTTCCTTCTTTACAATTCTGCATTACATCTTTAAAATCAGCATCATGCACATATTGGTCTTTGATGGTCTCCAAACCAAATATTTTGAAGTCAAGTTGTGAAAGCATAGTATAGCGGCGAGACAATGCATCAGCAATAACATTTTCTTTTCCCTTCTTGTGTTTAATGACATAAGGAAAAGTCTCAATGAATTCAACCCATTTAGCATGTCTACGATTCAGTTTAGCTTGACTTTTAATATGTTTCAAAGATTCATGATCAGAATGTATAACAAATTCTTTGGGCCATAAATAATGTTGCCATGTTTCTAAAGTCCGAACAAGAGCATATAATTCTTTATCATAAGTAGAATAATTCAGACTAGGCCCACTCAATTTTTCAGAAAAGTATGCAACAGGTTTGCCATCTTGTAATAACACACCGCCTAATCCAATTCCACTAGCATCACATTCAAGCTCAAAAGTCTTATTAAAATCAGGAAGTTGGAGTAAAGGAGCATGTGTCAACTTATCTTTCAATACCGAGAAGGCTTCTTCCTGTGCGGTACCCCAAAGAAAAGGCACATCTTTCTTTGTAAGCTCATTGAGAGGTGCAGCAATGGTGCTGAAATCTCTCACAAAATGCCTATAGAATCAGCGAGGCCAAGAAAACTCCTCACTTGTGTGACCGTTTTGGGTTGCGGCCAACTCTCAATAGCTTCAATCTTGGCTTTATCAACTTCAATTCCCTGTGGAGTGACAACATAGCCAAGAAAAGATACTCGGTCGGTGCAAAAGGTGCACTTCCCAAGGTTACCAAACAAACATGCATCACGTAGAGCAATAAAAACAGCACGTAAATGTTCCAAATGTTCTTCCAAAGATCTGCTATAAATCAATATGTCATCAAAGTAAACTACCACAAATCGTCCAATGAAAGCACATAAAACTTCGTTCATTAATCTCATGAAAGTACTAGGTGCATTAGTTAACCCAAAAGGCATGACTAACCACTCATATAATCCAAACTTAGTTTTGAATGCTGTTTTCCATTCATCTCCCAATTTCATACGAATTTGATGGTAGCCACTACGCAAATCAACTTTGGAGAATATTGTAGAGCCACTCAATTCATCAAGCATATCATCTAGCCTAGGAATAGGATGACGATAACGAATAGTAATATTATTAATGCCTCTACAATCAACACACATACGTGATGTACCATCCTTTTTCGGCACTAGAATAATAGGAACAGCACAAGGACTAAGGGATTCACGTATATAACCTTTGTCGAGAAGCTCTTGTACTTGACGCATAATCTCCTTCGTCTCCTCTAGATTGGTACGGTATGGTGCACGGTTTGGCAGTGAAGCACCAGGAATTAAGTCAATCTGATGCTCAATCCCTCGAATAGGCGGTAATCCCGGTGGCATGTCTTGTGGAAAAACATCAGCGAACTCCTGCAAAATGTTAGTGACAGCAGGAGGCAAAGAGGAAGGCACGTCCTCGAATGAAAATAATGCCTCTTTGCACACAAAAGCATAGCAAACAGATTTGCTGAAATCTAGCTCATCAATATCAGATTTGGTGGCAAAAAAACATGCACTTTTCAATTTAATTTCTGAAGCAACACTAGATGATTTATTATTAGGCTTCATTTGTTGCTCAAATTCTTTTGCCACAATCTGATTTTCACTCTTATTCTTCTCCTGTTTTGCTTTATTAGCTCTATTAATATCATCTTTCAAAATGGAATCAGGAGTCATAGGAAGCAAAGTAATATTTTTATCCTTATGAACAAGAGTATAGTGATTGTTTCTACCATGGTGTACAGAATTTTTATCAAATTGCCATGGTCTACCAAGTAATAAGGAACATGCTTGCATAGGTACCACATCACAATCAACATAATCAGCATATGTAGAGATACTAAAATGCACACGAACAGTACGTGTTACCTTAACCTTGCCGCTGTTGTTGAACCATTGGATGTAGTAAGGATGTGGATGTGGTCTTGTGGTGAGAGAAAGCTTCTCCACCATCTCCATGCTAGCCAAGTTGTTGCAGCTCCCTCCGTCTATTATGACGCGCACAGAACGTTCCTTCACAACTCCCTTGGTATGGAACAAATTGTGCCTCTGATTTTGCTCGGCTTGTGTGACCTGCACACTCAAAACACGTTGAGCAACTAAACATTCATACCTGTCAGCGTCTTCAGGAGCCATGTATTGCGTCTCATGATCAGAATCATCTCCACCATGTTCTTCACGTGTAATAAGAGCCAATGTCTCCTCATCATAGTCACTAGCGGACTCATATCCACCATCCGCGGTAGCAATCATCACATGCGGAGATTTGCATTCTCTCGCATAATGACCTCCTCCCTTACAACAACGACAAATAATATCACTTGTGTGCCCTGTTGATGCCCTGGAAGAAGAAGAACTCTGTGCAGGGCCGACAGGTGCGCTCTTGGCAGATAAGGGTGGTTGTTCCTATTTTCTTGTATCACGGCTGTAGGAGGCACCTGATTGAGGTGCTGGTGCAGTTGAAGTAGAAGATGCACGCGGCGTCCATGAGGAAGGTCGGCCTACAGAAAAGTTAGTTCGCGCCAATGCTTGTCGATCCTGCACTTCACGTTCAGCTTTACAAGCAAGATGGAATAAATGAGTGATATTAGTATACTCCTTATAGTCTAGAATGGTCTGAATCTCTCTATTTAATCCACCCAGAAAACATGCAAGCATAGCTTCATTCTCCTCAACAATACCACATCTAATCATGCCAGTTTGTAATTCCTGATAATATTCTTCTACAGAATTTTTCCCTTGTCTTAAACGCTGCAATTTTTGAAGCAATTCACATTGATAATATGGTGGAACCCAACGCGTACGCATAGCAGTTTTCAAAGCAGCCCAAGTAGTTGGAATAGGATATAATCTACAATGTTCAGACCACCATACACATGCAAAACTAGTGAAAGCACAAATAGCAGCAGCAACTCGTCTCTCCTCAGGATATTGTAAACATGTAAATCGTTGTTCAGTTTCTAACTCCCAAGTAAGATATATATCAGGAACATATCTACCCTCAAATGGTGGAATATTCAATTTCAGTTTAGGAATATGGACATCATCTCGTACCTGAGGTGGTGGTGCAGGCCTACCATTACGAATATATACCTGAGGTCGACCTGGTGGTGGTGGTACAGGTGGCTGCACATAGTGCTGATTTTGATCAACCTCATCCTCATAATCTCCCACATAATCATCCTCCTCCGCATCAGCAGCAGGAGCCAGAGAAGTATCAAAAGCAGCACCAACAGTTTGGCCAAACGCAAGAGGAACACGGCTTGCTCGGCGGAGGTCTGTTTCACGACGTGGAGGTAGTCGTTGTTGTGGTTGTTGGAGAGGTGCGTTAGGTGCAGCGGGTGGTGGTGGTGGAAGACGCGCGAGCAATTCATTAAACTTGTTATCGAGCTTTGTTTCGAACGTCTTCTCAAGGTCAGTGATCTTCTCCATGGCCTCTTCAAAATTGTTCAGCACATCTTGCACCTGTTCAGTCATCATTTGCTGAAACTTATCATGAAGCTCCTTGTTCGATAAATTCTCCCAGTCAATCTCGTCGGCTTGTGATCCTGGCATGGTTAGCAGCAATAGAAACACACAAGAACATGATCCTACAGACTACGAACAAGTGGTGGTGGTGGGTGTCACAAACCCGTCAAGCAAAACTCAAATTCTTACCAGTTCTTACCTAGCAGCAGGCGGTGATCGGCAACCGTTGTACTCAAAACTCTCAAAGCTTGGATAGAGCGATTACCAGGGAGAGTCAAACGCACGACGTAGATGTATGTGGAGCTGGGAAGGCTTATAATATGGTAGCAAAAAGGGTCAGCAATAATCAATTCAGAGATGCAAAGTTGAATAAATGCTCAACGACGGTACTGTGCTGGTCCTAGGCTAGACTGTGCTAGAGACGCGAGCCTAGAACACCAACAAAATCACGGCGCGGCACGTAAACAAGGGAGGAGCACACTCTGAATTTATTTTTCTCTTTTTTTTGCACTTTTTTTTCCTCTTTTTTTTTTGCTCCGCAACAATTTTTTTTCGAAAAAGTCTACAAATGGTCTAAAAACTGCCTAGCCAGAATTTTCCAGACTTAGTTTTTTTTTAAATTGGAACTATTTTTCTTCTGCGGATGGCTCGGAAGTTGGGGAGTCCTTTTCTGTCACGACTCGGAGTATCGCGTGATCTGGAAATCGAGAACAATGCAACAATTACTGGACTCGGACTAGGACTGGTGGCGGAGATGAATCTGGTGGAACTCAGACTGGTGGCGAAGATGAATCTGGTGGACACGGATAGGTGGCGGATATATGTTGCAGGTGAACTCGGATTGGCGTGATGGCGGCGGATATGTGGTGGCGTATATGGATTCAGATTGACGGTGAATATGTGGTGGTGGTATATGGCAACAGCGACGATGATGATGCGGTGGTGATATATGGCAGCGGCGACGTAACAACCTGTGAACAGAACTCGAAACTCTAAAAGACTAGACACTAAGACCAGCAACTGGACACGACGATGCAACCGCAAATTCAACAAAGCAAATACAGAAAAGATTATGCAAGGCTCAGATTGGTTCGGATGGGATGAACTGACCCTAATTTTTTTTGGCTTTTTCGTGGACTATAGGTATGAAGAACAGACTCGATCTAAACTACGAAAAACTGTAAAATCTCACCGAGCAACCTGGAAATCTGATAGCACTTGATAGAGGCAAAGGTGTCCCGTCTTTCGATGAGATGATGGATATCGCTTTGGTGGAAGTCGACTTTGACGATCCGACTACGAACGTGCGAGGACGTCGCGCCTTAGCAATCGCTAAACCAACTCCGAGAGGTTATTGACCACGCCGGAGCACGATCAACCTGACCACGAGGGTCTGTTTCCTGTGAGCAAACGAAGAACAAGCAAGAAACTAAGATTGCAATCTGGATATTGCGAATATAAGATGAAAGCTTTATTGATCAAGGTGGGGTTCTGTGACGCCTTTGTCTGGTCGTTGAACACAAACGAAGTACGCGAAGTTGCAGCTATGGCGAACTTTTAATCTAAACAAAACCCAAAGTCTAAACGGTGCCCTAAGGGCTGTATTTATGGAGGAAGAGAGGGGAATTTCGTGGCCCTTGGTGGAGGGGTCCGAAATCAACCCTATCTCTTGTTTCCCCACACATACGGACTCTAAAAATAGCCTATACCTATGTATTTCGAAATTACATGGGCCTGGCCCAATAAAAAGGTGACGCAGCACCTATAATAGCCCCGGGACGAAATTTATGAAATGGCATCTTGTATATTTCGTCCAAGGCTTCATGCACCCATTATGGTGGCTTCAAAGTCCTGAAATCATCACTTGTAACTCCGTTCTTGTTCCCCTTGCGCATGGCATCATCTCCATGCTTGTTCTTGCTCCAATGTTCATCCTTCTCCAAGCTAGGCCCTTCATTTGTAAGCAAAACAAATGTATCCAATTTAGGCAGTATCATATTCTCATGAACATTAGAATCATTACCAAGAAACGAAAGTACCTGATAATTTAATTGGCGTGCGCGAGCTCTAGTAATTGGTCCCGTATATGTAGCAGTAGGGGCTGTGGGTGTAACAATGGTATTGATGTCGTCATCACGGCGCCTACAATCCCATAGCTTGGCGATAGGACCATGCCAATTGTGGTAGAGGAGTACATCCGCGTTGGGATTCGCCACTCTGAGCGCATCAGGTTGATGAAGGAGAAGAAGGAGGAGTGAAGATGTTAAGAAGGTGTTCAGCATGTTAGGTTTAAGCTTGTTAGTGTAATATGAACATGTCAATGTTAAGTATGTCAGGTTTAATTTTGTGCATGCTCATGGATGCTGTATGACAGTGTCATCTAAACAAGTCATGTTTTTAACATTGAATATTCAGTTTGGTAATTGATGGGAATTGAAATTTTTTATGCATGCTCATGGATGAAAGATAAAATTATGGGTTTTTGTGCATGCTCCTGTATGAAACAATATAAGTTTCATTTTTTGAATGCTAAAAACATGACTCAAACCCTAGCCACGGACGACTGCCGTGACTAAATCCGCCGGTTTTTGAAAACACCGTAAAAATTCAAAAACTGTTTTTCATTTTTTGAAAACACCGTAAAACGGCGCCATTCCATGTCTATCTCAAAGTAGACCCTATTTTACGGACGGTCGCCAAAAAGCATGCATTTCCGACCCTCGTAGCTACTCCCGGCAATTCGGACCACCTTCGGCCGATTCAGCTGGAACCGGCTGGAATTTGAACTGCGGGTCCTCCATAGCTTGCCCATTATTTTCACTAAAAATGCTTTTTATCTTCACAGGTAGGCATTTCATCACAGAATCGACAGCAGATTTGCACGGCTCAAACCCTAGCCACGGACGGCCGCCGCGATGAAATCGGCCGGTTTTTGAAAACACCGTAAAAATTCAAAAAAATTCAAAAAATGGGGACCTTCGCGTCACATCATCAAATGTAGCCTACCAACTAGCAAAAATACTAAACTTGCAATACCGGCATTTTCTTGAAAAAGTGTTCTCAAAAACGACCTACCATGAACGAAGATTCATGCCTTTCAAGCCAAACTAGCAATGATATGGCCGCATCCGTTGAATAGTTTCTGATAATATGCCCAAATTGGGCGCATGACTCCGTCTTGTGATGGCAAACAATGCTGCCAAAGCGAGGTTCAAACTTGTTTAACAAAAAAAACCATTTTTCATTTTTTGAATGCAAAAGACATGCATTTTTTGTGAAGCGGCTACAAGGAGGGGCACCCCAAACGGCGCCATTCCATGTCTATCTCAAAGTAGACCCTATTTTACGGACGGTCACCAAAAAGCATGCATTTCCGACCCTCGTAGCTACTCCCGGCAATCCGGACCACCTTCGGCCGATTCAGCTGGAACCGGCTGGAATTTGAACTGCGGGTCCTCCATAGCTTGCCCGTTATTTTCACTAAAAATGCTTTTTATCTTCACAGGTAGGCATTTCGTCACAGAATCGACAACAAATTTGCACGGCTCAAACCCTAGCCACGGACGGCCGCCGCGATGAAATCGGCAGGTTTTTGAAAACACCGTAAAAAATTCAAAAAAATTCAAACAAATGGGAGACCTCCGTGTCACATCATCAAATGTGGCCTACCAACTAGCAAAAATACTAAACTTGCAATACCGGCGTTTTCTTGAAAAAGTGTTCTCAAAAACGACTTACCATGAACGAAGATTCATGCCTTTCAAGCCAAACTAGCAATGATATGGCCGCATCCGTTGAATAGTTTCTGATAATATGCCCAAATTGGGCGGATGCCTCCGTCTTGTGATGGCAAACAATGCTGCCAAAGCGAGGTTCCAACTTGTTTAACAAAAAAAACGTTTTTCATTTTTTGAATGCAAAAGACATGCGTTTTTCGTGAAGCGGCCATAAGGAGGGGCACCCCAAATGGCGCCATTCCATGTCTATCTCAAAGTAGACCCTATTTTATGGACGGTCGCCAAAAAGCATGCATTTCCGACCCTCGTAGCTACTCCCGGCAATTCGGACCACCTTCGGCCGATTCAGCTGGAACCGGCTGGAATTTGAACTGCGGGTCCTCCATAGCTTGCCCGTTATTTTCACTAAAAATGCTTTTTATCTTCACAGGTAGGCATTTCATCACAAAATCGACAACAGATTTGCACGGCTCAAACCCTAGCCACGGACGGCCGCCACGACGAAATCGGTCGGTTTTTGAAACCACCGTAAAAAATTCAAAAAATGGGAGACCTCCGCGTCACATCATCAAATGTGGCCTGCCAACTAGCAAAAATACTAAACTTGCAATACCGGCGTTTTCTTGAAAAAGTGTTCTCAAAAACGACCTACCATGAACGAAGATTCATGCCTTTCAAGCCAAACTAGCAATGATATGGCCGTATCCGTTGAATAGTTTCTGATAATATGCCCAAATTGGGCGCATGCCTCCATCTTGTGATGGCAAACAATGCTGCCAAAGCGAGGTTCCAACTTGTTTAACAAAAAAAACTATTTTTCATTTTTTGAATGCAAAAGACATGCGTTTTTCGTGAAGCGGCTACAAGGAGGGGCACCCCAAACGGCGCCATTCCATGTCTATCTCAAAGTAGACCCTATTTTACAGACAGTCGCCAAAAAGCATGCATTTCCGACCCTCGTAGCTACTCCCGGCAATTCGGACCACCTTCGGCCGATTCTGCTGGAACCGGCTGGAATTTGAACTGCGGGTCCTCCATAGCTTGCCCGTTATTTTCACTAAAAATGCTTTTTATCTTCACAGGTAGGCATTTCATCACAGAATCGACAACAGATTTGCACGGCTCAAACCCTAGCCACGGACGGCCGCCGCGACGAAATCGGCGGGTTTTTGAAAACACCGTAAAAAATTCAAACAACTGGGAGACCTCCGCGTCACATCATCAAATGTGGCCTACCAACTAGCAAAAATACTAAACTTGCAATACCGGCGTTTTCTTGAGCTACTCGGTATGATTTTAACCATGATTTCTACAAAGTTTACAAAAAAAACCCTATTTTTTTCTACACCCAAACCCAAAAGGATTTCCCTCCCACACCAAAATTTTCCCTCCACCAAAATTTCCCTCTCCCAAAATTTCCCTCCACTCCCTCTCCCACTACCAGGCGGGACCCACCACTCCCTCTCCCACTAACACGCGGGATCCCCTCCCCTCCCCTCCCAAAATTTCCCCATTCCCCTCCCCTCTCCCCGACAAACCCTTTCTTCTCCCCATTCCCCTCCCCTCTCCCTGAGCCGCCCCGCCGACGACCACTCCCTCCCCTGCTCCGTGCCGCCCCGCCACGCTGCACCGCGGTGCGCCGCCCACCCCGACGACGAATCCACCCTTCTCTCTCCCCTTGACGACAGTTGCTACATCGACGGCTACATCAACGACAGTGAGTACATCGGCGACGGTGGCTACATCATCCACATCATCAACGATCGACAACGGCGATAGGTACCCCTCTCCTCTCCCCTCTCCCCTAGGGTTCGGTAGATCCCCCTCCTGGTCGACCTAGGGTTAGTATTCGGTCGATCTAGGGTTAGGATTCGGTCAATATAGGGTTAGGATTCGGTTGATCTACGAGCTCCTGGTTGTTCTTGTTCATGTTCATTGGACAAGTTGTTCATGTTCACCGAGCTCCTGGTTCTTGTTCTTGTTCATGTTGATCTAGGGCTAGGATTCGTTTTCTTGTCGATCTAGGGTTAGGATTCGCGCGTCGGCTCCTCCCTCCCTGCTCAAACCCTACTGATCCAGAACGTGCTCGCCAGATTCACTCATGGTGCTTGGCTTGGGTCACAGTTGGTTATGTTGCATGCGTGTCCTTGTGCACTTGTAGTGTTTGATCCCCCTCATGGTTTAGGGTTCATGTTGATGGAGAGGAAGTCCATGATTTTAGGGGATGGGGATGGATGAGGAGGTGGATGAGGTTTGAGGAAGACCTCCCTCTGGTTCATGGTTCATGTTGCTTGTGTATGATTTAATTACTTGGCTTGTATCAGTAGCACTTGGAGAAGGTGCCCCTCAGGGCCTCTCATGCTACCCATTCCTGTTGTTTTGAGGTTATGGGTGGATTTGCTGTGCGTTTGGTTATATTGTGCTTGTGCGTTGGTTTGGTTCGTGGTGTGTTTAGCGCTCTTATGAGCCTTGTGCTGGCCCAAGATGTTGTAATATCGTTCTATGGCTGCCCATGATCTGTCCTTTTTTTGTGGGTATGGCGTTCTTTCTATACTCAAACACAAAAGCAATTTGTGTTAAGTAGAAGGTGTTGTGTTCAGTCACCAAGCTATAGTGGAATTACATGATTCAGATGAGCATTTCTTTATCAGCATAGAGGCCGTCCCGTGTGGCCCTCTCGCCTTTTTTTGTTGTTGTTGTTGTTGCAAAGACCGGGAACTTTATTGAGCAGTTGAGAGTATTTTTTTCATCTGCTTTTGTACTTCTGCAAGTACTGTTGTTTCATGCTTTACTAGCGGAAACATCTAGTTGTTTTGAAGGTCCTCATGATATACTCGTCTAGCTTGCTGTCAGACTGTCTAAGCATGTGTACATGACACTAATTCACTAGTTCATGTTGCTTGCTTGCTAACATACATGTTGCTTGCAAGCATACATGCTTAATTAGGGTTTCCATTAGCAGTACTTGCTTGTATCAGTAGCACATGGAGAAGAAGCTACTTGCTTTCTTATTAATTAGGGTTTGTATCAATAGTATTTGCTTGCTTCTTTTCAATTTCCTTCAATGCTTGCTTGTTTCTATTAGTAGCACTTTGCTTGCTTGCTTGTTTAGTGTACATATATTTCCACTGTACATGCATGCTTGTTTAGTGCACTTACATGTTTGCTTAATTAATAACAGTACATCACTATATGTGCATGATGGTCCAAATGCTTTCCTTTATTGATACAAGTGCATCATTTTACTTTATCCCTGCTGTATCTGATTGTTGTTTATTCTATTTTGCAAGCACCACCTCAAGATCATCCATGGCAAGGAGGACAAGGTCAAGCATGAGGCCAACCGTTGGTATGCAACTTGCTCCTTGTGGCCAGTTTCATAAAATCTGTGTCTTAATATGCTAAGTGAAATGTATTGCTGCAATCTGAATAAGCTGGCTTAATTGTGCCTGTGTGTTGTTAGTCTTCCTTACCTGAATAACTAGGATTAAATGATAATAAAATTTCATAAGATATGTTTGGCTGCATGTCCATGCATTCCAAACATTCACCTAATAGTTATGTTTCCTGTATCATGCAAAGAAGAGCCTCTCACCGAGTACGAGAAGGTTAGGGCTAGAAATATCATGAGGAACAATCAGATGTTCCGGTCCCTTGGCATCAGTGCAATAGCGTCGATGATTAGGAAAACAAAGGGTGTACAAGAAGGTAGAAGTGATGAGGTTCAAGAGGGTAGTGGAGTTATCAATGATGACCTAGAGTACAATCCTAAGGAGGATGAAGTTATTGATGGAGAGGAAGTGGATGATGTTGTAGTCAACAAGATTGTTAAGGTGCAAACTCTGTCTTGCTTGGAGGGTTGGGGTTCTGTTATTCTATGTTATTCCTTGTGCTCACATATTTCTCTTGTGATCTAATGCTTTTTCCGTGCTGTTTATACGAGGCACTGAAGGAATCTAGGACGAAGAGGCCTGGTGTTAAGAAGACAGTCAGCAAGAAGCACAAGAGCTCAGAAACATCTCCTGCAATGCCTCCAGGAAGGGTGATGGCCGCAGCTCCAGGACAAAAAAAGAGGATCCTGGAACCTGATGAACCTGCCCTTGATAGAGTCACAAGGCAGAAAGCAAGGATGGCGACTGCGACGGACCATCAGGAAAGTATGCTGCTCATGGACTCTCAGACCTCGGTGCAAACGGGTGATGAGTTGCCGCCCATGGATGAAGGAACCACTCTCAGCATGGATGGAAATGGCACTGTATGCCTAGATGAAGCAGGAACCATCTGCATTGATGAAGCAGGCACTGTCCACACAGACCTCAGCCCTGTTGCACCTTCTATTGACAGGAACGCTGTCATCAATGAAGAAGAACAGCAGCTTGTGCTTCAATCAGGCAAGTTGACCTTTGCAATGCTATCTTTTACTAGTGCATTTTCCAAATGGAATGATCATGTATGCTTTTGTTGATTCCTGCATTTGTCGATTTCTATTCTAATTTATGAGTTCATTTCATTTTCAGATGCAATGACTCCCAAGACTAGACTTAGAAAGGGCAGAGGGCTAGAGAGGATCACCAAGTCGCTTGGTAGCAAGGTGCCTATCCAAATTGCCGAAGGGATGATTCGTCCAGAGAAGCCTCTGCAGGCAGCAAAGCTTGCTTCTGAGTGTGGACTCGTTGCAAAAAGCCATCTTCCGGTTCTTCCTCACTTCAAGCTATACAAAAAAAATGCTAGTCTATTGGAGAACTACATTGGGAAAGTTGTTGTAAGCTACTTGTTTCATAGTTAATGTGCTATCTATTTTCTGTTACACCTATGCATGATCACTAATATTGTTCCTACCTTGTTTGCTATCTTGGTAGGCAAATTTTGAGATGAACACGGACTCGGAGACCATCAAGACCTCGTGCAAAGATATTCTGCAGAAATATTCAAAGAACAGACGCCATCAGATCAAGAAGAAGTATTTTGATATCGTAGCTGCAAATAAAGTCAGCATTAAGTCTCCGGTGCCTGATCTAACGGATGGTGAATGGCAAGCTCTGGTGGAGATGTGGTCTACCACAAGACACAAGGTTTGTCTCTGCTTTGTTTGATGCTTTATGTTCTGCACATGATATGCTAGTGCTAGATCATGCTAACAGTATGCTTTTTTGTAGGAAACCTGTTTGTCGAACAAGATGAATCGACAAAAAGTCGTGTACAATCAAAGAACTGGTTCCAGGCACTACACAGCACACATTTTTGCCACTGTGAGAACTCTTCTCTAGAGACCTTACCTTTGGTTCCTCATTGAATAACATTTTGATTTTTGTTGAAAAACATTTCAGAAAGAAGAGCATAAGGGTGAGGAGCTGTCTGCGATTGACTTGTTTAAGGCCACCCACAACAGCAAGAAGCACGGGTTTTCGGAGCCAGTCAAGACTGCTATAGTAAGTCACTCCATGCTTTGCCCTGTTTGATTCACAGCCAGCTTTGATGCTTTGATGATTTGATGTTGTTCGACTCGGACCCAGTCAAGAACACATGCTATGTTCCATGCTTTGATGTTGTTTGATAGTTCATATTGTTCCAATTGTAGGCTTGAGATGGAAATTTGATCAGAACTTGCTGTAGCTATTTGATGCATTTTTTATGATATGATGAAATTTGATCTGAATGTTAGTTTGATGATCGGCTCACTCGGGAAGCCATCTTATATAGAACCACCATTCTAGGCTTAATGAAGTGATCATATTGTTCCAATTGCATGTCTCCAGGTTACTAGTCATCATCTTCTTGTATAGATTTTGTGTGCTGGTTTGGTTACTTCAAATAATCCATTTGTGTGCTGGTTTGGTTTCTCTTGCTTGGTTTGGTTTGCAAAATGTGAAATAGATCTCCAACTAATGCCTATCATTTTCCTCCATATGCTAGCTTGAGATGGAAAAAATGAAGGAAGCGCCGGTACCAGAAGGTGAAGAGCCAAAGTCTGCTGTTGAAATTGTTAAACAAGTCCTCAAGACCGAAGTCAAGCAAAGCACATTCCTCAGGAATGTTGGCCTCCAGTCATCTAGGAACAACTCCGGCAAAGTTGCTGCTCATGTTCGTGACCTTGAGCAGAAGCTGGAGAGGTCCGAGCTTCAAGCTGAACTGGTGCAAGAAGAATTGGCGGCAATCAAGATGAAGGCGGAAGAATCTGAAGCTGCACGCGACAAGGAACTTGAGCAGATGCGCAAGAAGTATCAGGAACAGGAAGAGAAGTTAGCCCACTTGATGGCTCTCTTTGGAGCTAAGGTAGTTTGATGGCTGTGGAGTTTGTCTTTGAACCTCTTTGTCTTTGTGCTGTGAACCTGGAGATAAGGTAGTTGAGCTGTGAACCTGTGCATTTTGAACCTGTGAACCTGGGAGCTGAGCTGAGCTATTGCATTTTGTTGCATTTTGTTGCATTTTGCTGTTTGAACCTGGGAGCTGTGAAGTTATGTGATCCTGTGAAGTTATGTGATCTTGTGAACATGTGGATCATTTTCTGTGAAGTTATGTGAATCACTTGTGCACCTGGGCCTTTCTGTTTATAGTTATGCAAAATGAGAACCTGGGCTCCAAAAAGGCCAAGGCCCAAACAAGAATAGACCAAAAAGGCTTGGGCCTAAAAAAAGAAATGACTGTAAGAAAAAATTTGTAAAAGGCTGCATAACAGAAAATAAAAAGGCCAAGGCCCAAATTCGAACTAGACTAAAAAGGCTGTGGCCCAAAACAATAGTGGAATATAATAAAAATCATCAGAAAAAGGCTCCATTCCCAGAA
Organism: Triticum aestivum; assembly: GCF_018294505.1. Classification (NCBI taxonomy): domain Eukaryota; kingdom Viridiplantae; phylum Streptophyta; class Magnoliopsida; order Poales; family Poaceae; genus Triticum; species Triticum aestivum. The sequence continues at coordinate 192,078,161 of NC_057807.1, forward strand.
AATAAAAGGCCAAATTATTGGGCCAGGCCCATGCAGATAAGCAAAATAAAGAGAAAAAAAATTAAATGGGCTGAATTATTGGGCTTGGCCCATCAAGACGGCTGAAATGGACCGAGCTGATTCTATTTTACGACCTTTTCATTTGGTCGTAAGTCTGCCACGTCAGCTTGCCACAGTGGATCCGACATGGTGTGGTCGGATTGCTAGTGACCAAAACAGTTGGTCGTTAAATCTACGACCTTTTTTTGGTCGTAAACGTTTACGACCATTCCAGAAGAAAGGTCGCTATAGTCAGTTTACGACGGCCAGCTTTTGACCTTCTATTTTTGGTCACAAAAAGGTCATAAATGGAAATTTGTGACCTTTCAGTGACCAATAGTGGTGATCATAAGTTGACATATTTCTTGTAGTGAATTATCTTTTTTATCATTTACCTACTCGAGGACGAGAAGGAACTAAGCTTGGCGATGCTGATACGTCTCCGTCGTATCTATAATTTTTGATTGTTCCATGCCAATATTCTACAACTTTCATACACTTTTCAAAACTTTTTATATTATTTTTTGGGACTAACATATTGATCCAGTGCCCAGTGCCAGTTCCTGTTTGTTGCATGTTTTATGTTTCGCAGAAACCCAATATGAAACGGAGTCCAAAAGGGATAAAAATAGACGAAGATTATTTTTGGAATATTTATGATTTTTGGGAAGAAAAATCAACGTGAGACGGTGCCCGAGGGAACCATGAGGCAGGGGGCGCGCCTGCTCTTACTGGGTGCGCCCCTGACCCTCCTGTGGCCCCCGTAAGCTGGTTGACGCTCTTCTTTGGCCGCAAGAAAGCTAATTTTTGGAAAAATATCTGGGTGAAGGTTTCAATCCAATCTGTGGTAAACTACTCACAACTCATCGGAAGGGCCTTGGAGATTATGTAGAGGCCCTCCATGGTCAATTCCCCCTCTGGCGGAGCGCCGGTGAAGGCTCCATGATGGGATCTCACGGATACAGAAGGTTACGGCAGTGGAAATAGTTTTTCGTGGTGCCCCTCGATGATTTCAGGGTACGTGGGTATATATAGGAGGAAGAAGTAGGTCATGGATGCTCGAGGGGGCCATGAGGGTGGGGGGCGCACCCACCTATAGGGGGCGCCGGGCACCCTCGTGGCTGCCTCCTCTGTTGTTTGATGTCCACTCCAAGTCCCCTGGATCACGTTTGTTCCAAAAAAATCACTCCCGAAGGTTTCATTCTGTTTGGACTCCGTTTGATATTCCTTTTCTTCGAAACACTGAAATAGGCAAAAAAAACAGCAATTCGGGCTGGGCCTCCGGTTAGTAGGTTAGTCCCAAAAATGATATAAAAGAGTAAAGTAAAGCCCATAAACATCCAAAACGGGTAATATAATAGCATGGAACAATAAAAAGTTATAGATACATTGGAGACGTATCAGCACACACGGTGTAGCTGAACAGTATGTACATTATTTAATGAACATGAAGGGCCTCGATCACATAAACTACGCGACAGCGGAATAGCGACGACGTGGAACTCCATAGCACAGGGACACTGACGTGGAGACGATTCTAGATGCGGGAAGCTCTCCGATCCGATACGACTTGCCTGAAAGCTGGCATGACACGCCAGGTCAGTACATTGAATGTACTTGCAAGCTCACAACAAACATAATGATGAGGACATGACTACCTTGGATATGACCAAATATATTGCATACATGTATATTTCTGAGGTGATTTCTGATGCAAACTATGCAATAATTTATTTATGTCATCCAGGACAAAAATACTTCACAAACTTTTGTGCCATGTCTAATTGCAGGTGTATGGGACATTTGTACAATCCACATATGAAGATAAGGGAGAAAGAGATGTTTATTTGAAGTTCAAAAAGTTCTCTCACGTCACTTTTGGCCCAAGAGAAGATAGAGTCCAAGTCTCTCACGTTTTGGACTCAGATTCGAACTGCACAGACACACCTGATTCAAAACGCCAAGAACTCTTTCATCCGGACTCCGAATTGGGTGATTCCTTTTTTGTTGGAAAGTAGATTTCATGATCTTTCCAACCCAATTGGAATCACCTTAAACTCTGTCCGTAGCATTGAGTTATGGACGAAACAATCTGACGCTACAGAAGAATCCGAGTCAAACTACAAGTCCAAAGGTGTTACGTCACCTCCACTTGGGCCCATTGGCCTTGTACGACCTAGGGTTAGTTTTAGGCTGCCTTGGGACGTCCTCCCACCTCCTTGGCCGCCACCCCTTGCTCCTATATAAGTAGATCCATCTAGTAGCTTTTCTTTGGGATTTGTTTAGTTAAAGGTTAGCCATTGCAACTTCGTGTACTTCGTTTGTGTCCAACGACCAGACCAAGACCGCTTACGGATTCCCACCTTTTATCAGTACTTCATATATATTCACAATATTCAGATTGCTTTATCATATTCTTGCTTGTTCTTCGATTGCTTGCAGGAATAGACCTTCATGTCAGGTTGATTGTGCTCCGGCGTGGTCAATAACCTCTCGGAGTTGGTTTAGCGATTACTAAGGCGCAACGTCGTGCATGTTTGTAGTCGGATCGTCAAAGTCGACTCCACCAAATCGATAGTTATCATCTCATCAAAAGATCGGGACACCTCCGCCTCTATCAAGTGGTATCAGTTTTCTGGTTGCTCGGTGAGATTTTCCAGTTATCCCTAGATTCGATTTATTTTCTTACCTATTGTCCAAGAAAAAGCCACAAAAAAAGTTAGATCTATTCATCCTTTTCCCTAGCCAGTCCAAGTCTTTGCAATTTTCTTTTCAATGTTTGCTTTATTGAATTATCGGTTGCATCATCATGTCGAGTTGCTGGTCTTAGTGTCTAGTTCCTTTAGAGTTTCGAGTTCAGTTCGCATTAGTCACGCCGCCGTTGCATCATTATCCCTTCCGCTGTCCACCATCCCATACATCAATTTCCACCATGTGCTACGCATTGTTCATTGTCATAATCATAGTTGAGGTCATTCACATCTTTGCATGATCCAATCTGCATCTTATCTAGTTTGTCTTGGAAAGAGGGAGAAAAAAAGATAGTGAAAAAAAGAGAAAAAAGGAAAGAATAAAAAGAAAAAGAGAGAAGAAAAAGGAAAAAAGTGTGAGAAAAAAAAGAAAAAAAAATTCAGATCTATCTAGAATCAATCTCGTACCTGAATTTGGATTGGAATCTGTTTTGCATACTGTTCAGTAAAACAGGTGTATCTTCCTCAGACGAAGTCCGTTTTGGCTCCGTGAGTACTCAAATTAAAGCTAGAGACAAGTCGCATCTAAATAGTTGTAGAAGCTAATTTAATATTTGACACCTCAAAATCGGCTTCTAAATAGGTATTTTTGCCCTCCGAAGTTCGTGCACACAGCTTGTTCCAATTTTTCAGGCCAGTTTTAGAATTCTTTGACTCCTCATATCAATTCGGAATTGAGTGATTCTTTTTTCATTGGAAAGCTTGAGTTAGTAGCATTATTTGAAAATTTATCAGAAAATTGGCTCAAACTTTTCAAGAGGAAAGTTGGAGAGAGTTGTTGTATATCCTGCTTGGCAGATGTTTTTCATCATTATCTTCAGAGCCGTTGTGATCTTCAATTACATCTTGCTGTCCAGAGCTACTTAGTATCCTTCATTGATGTTAGTCGTGCTACACTGTGACCTTGTTAGTGTTCTAGGCTCGTGTCTCTAGTCCGATATAGCCTAGGACCAGCACAGTACCGTTGTTGAGCATTTATTCAACATTGCATCTTTGAATTGATTATTGCCAATTTTTTTGCTACCATATATAGCCAACCCAGCTCCACATATTTCTACACCGTGTATACGTATGTTCCCTTGGCAATCACTTTAATCTTTAGAGCTACTTGACACTGCTGGTTGCCTGTCACCACCTGCCGCATGGTAAGAACTTGTAAGATATTGATATTTGCTTTACTGTGAGCACTTCACAACCACATCCTAGTAGTTCATAGGAACATTATTCTCGAATTTTGTTTCTTGTTTCTACCAATCATGACAGGTTCCGGAGATAGATGTTCTCGGACGATGGACACATCTTCACCATCACGAGAGTTGGGACAACACACACAAGCACATGGTCAGGTTATCTCTTTACCGTCATTCGAGGATAGATTTAATCCTGCTATTTATCTCGCTTGGGTGCTTGAAGTATAACAATTTTTTAGTCACCATGACTTTTCTAAACTTGAGCGAGTACGAGCTTCCACTAGAGCATTACTGGTTTTACTTCTGTTTGGTGGAGTGTGCATTGTAAGAAAAACATTGATAACCAACCCACAACTTAGAAAGATTTGAAAGATGTAATGAGACAACAATTTTTCCCTCCTTACTATCATCGTGAATTGCTTCGCAAATTTGAACAATTTAAACAAGGCAACAACACTGTTCATGCTTACTACCAAGAGTTCAAATCTTATATGCATCATTGTGACATAGAAGAATCTGAGGATGATACAATGAATAGATTTTTTGGTGGTTTGAACCATGATATTCAGGCAAGATTTCAGTATATTCCTTGTTGCGTTACTGGTATGTATGTTCGTGTTGTACCTTTGAGAGACAGTTACAGCAGGATGCATTGGGTGACTACAACAATTACTATTCCAATTCATGCTCACTACCATCGGTTGATTCCTCCATTGTTGCACCTTCTAGAGCAGCCACACCTCAGATTGTGAGTGCGACATCATCTCAAGTGTATGATATATTGCCATTGTCCATACCTACATCAGCTACATCTTTGCGACAAGGTAACAGTAAAGGTATTGATGATATAATTTCACATGAGAGTGATGCATGCCTAATTAACTTAAATACATCATGTGTTGAGTTACCTGTTGATTTGAGCATGCCACCTATTTTAGATAATCATGTTACTGTCATGAATGGGTCATGTGATCAAACAACTGAAACACTAACAATTTTGAGTGCGCCCATTGAATTAACTATTGATGTCAAAGAACCATGTGAATCGGGAAATAAATCAGATTTGGATCAAATAAATTTTAAAACAATTGTGCCAATGTTTAATAATTTTGATATGACCTCTAATCTTGGTGATCATTCTGTGTCAAAATACTTATTGCATGTTTTCTTATTTGAGCATGTTGTAGCATGTAAATTCGATGCACGTAAGGTTTATTTACCAATGTTGGGATGGTTTAATGATGAATATTGTCAATCTTTTGATATGAATAAGAGCTTCACTTATATGTGCAAACGGAGTTGCAATATTTTCATGCCTTCTACTTATGATAATATTTTGGCTTTATATTTTATGTTCTATGAAAGTTACTCATGTATACATGTGTCATATGTGCAAAAATCAAGGGAAGTAAAAATGGATGACATATACATATACAACATGTACACCTTGTCTCTTTTGTTAGCCACATTTCAGATTAAGCAACGCCGAGGACGGCTTTGTTTTCAAGAAGGGGAGGATGATCAGGACATGACTACCTTGGATATGACCAAATATATTGCATACATGTATATTTGTGAGGTGATTTCTAATGTAAACTATGCAATAATTTATTTATGTCATCCAGGACAAAAATACTTCACAAACTTTTGTGCCATGTCTAATTGCAAGTGTATGGGACATGTGTACAATCCACAGATGAAGATAAGGGATAAAGAGATGCTTATTTTCTGTTCAAAAAGTTCTCTCACATCACTTTTGGCCCAAGAGAAGATAGAGTCCAAGTCTCTCACCTTCTGGACTCAGATTCGAACTGCACAGACACACCTGATTCAAAACGCCAAGAACTCTTTCATCCGGACTCCAAATTGGGTGATTCTTTTTTGTTGGAAAATAGATTTCATTCTCTTTCCAAACCAATTGGAATCACCATAAACTCCGTCCGGAGCATTGAGTTATGGATGAAACAATCTGACACTGCAGCAGAATTCGAGTCAAACTACAAGTCCAAAGGTGTTACGTCACCTCCACTCGGGCCCATTGGCCTTGTACGGCCTAGGGTTAGTTTTAGGCTGCCTTGGGACGTCCTCCCACTTCCTTGGCCACCACCCCTTGCTCCTATATAAGTAGATCCATCTAGTAGCTTTTTCTTTGGGATTTGTTTAGTTAAAAGTTGGCCATTGCAACTTCGTGTACTTCGTTTGTGTCCAACGACTAGACCAAGACCGCTTACGGATCCCCACCTTTTATCAGTACTTCATATATATTCGCAATATTCTGATTGCTTTATCATATTCTTGCTTGTTCTCCAATTGCTTGCAGGAATAGACCTTCGTGGTTAGGTTGATTGTGCTCCGGCGTGGTCAATAACCTCTCGGAGTTGGTTTAGCGATTGCTAAGGTGCAACGTCGTCCATGTTTGTAGCCGGATCATCAAAGTCGACTCCACCAAATCGATAGTTATCATCTCATCGAAAGATCGGGACACCTCTGCCTCTATCACATAAGCACAATGCTAAACAATATCATGACAATTAATCAAGTTAATGCAATGCAAGTAATACTACTGATGCGGTGAAACCAACATGTGCACCAAGTCCCTCGGACTCGCTTACCAGACGGGTTACCTCGTAACCGAACGGTGATCATACCCGGATCACAACTGAAGCCAGCCACTTATGATCATCACATGATCCATAAATCATCATAAAACCAGTGCCAACAATAAATACTTAGTGTGCAAGATTAATTATAATTGTTGATCCATGGTGTGACCTACTACTGAGTTGTGTCCATAACCAAGGACGTGACTATCGATAGATTAAATACACTCTGCAGAGGTAGCGCAGTTTACTCACACCACAGAACCCATGGCCTCGCACTCCCATTCGGGTGGACCAACGGCATTCCGACGAAACCCTTCCTTGCCACGACACTCTTCCGGCCACTCTGGCCAACTCCCTCTCAGGGATAAGTCATGGGTGGCCCCAACCTACCAAAGGCATCTTCAGCCACCGTGGTGGCAAAACGGTCCCAAACGGGGACAAGGTACCATAAAAACAAACGGGCACACAAGGTTATGTCTGCTTACCGGTCCAGGGTACCGCACGCCCATAACCTTCCCTCGTTGGAGGCACCGGCAAGTGGCACGACAAAGGACCGAATCAAGACCCCCGCCCATAAGGTAATTGTGGTCGCACTGAGAAAACCCGATTCGGTGGCACCATGACTTGATGAATGTTATATTCAATTTGGATTATTATCAGGTTTAACTTGAAAATAAACTCACTCCAAGTCATACGATGCCATGATCATGCAACTATTCAATATGCACAACATGGAACTCATAAGAACGGATCAACATTATCAAAATAACTTTCTTTCACTACTCATCAATAAACCTTACTGATTTTTCCACACTGGTTATTATCATGCATCATTTTGATTAAATTATCATTTATATGAAAATCCAATTATCAAAAATGAACTACCATTACTTATCAAAGCACTTTCATTAAACAAAAACTTTACACTACTTGATTAAACTAGTTCATGCAATCTTCCAGTAACTAAAACAACCATATCAACCATGACAAAGTAACTAAGCATTAAACCATAATTATTTGACTAATTTAAATGCATGAAAAATAGCTCATATTTAAGTAGGAAAATAATAGATATTGCAATGACACCATCCAAATGTTATTGTGGCTTCCCTTAGTGCAGAGGAGGTTCAGACTCCTCCTGGATAGCTTCAAGACAAGTCTCTCCCTCTGAAAATATTTTAAAAACCACAAAACAAAATATCAAGAACCACTCTGAAAATCACCAGAAATTCTAGGCAGCAAGGAAAAATCCACACTTTGGCGTACTGCTAGAGCTTTCTGAAACAAACACAATGCAAAAAGAATCAACTCATTTGGACTTATAGGCTAGGAGATATCAATGGTCAAAGTTCTGGTCAAAATATTTGAATATATTTGAAATAACAGAAAACCTGGGGGGTGGGGGGGTGACGTTGATGGCATAAAGCTAGAAGATGCCTCCACTCGTACCGCTTCGAGTGCGAGTGGAGAGGCTGACACTGGGCCCCACCAATCAGGAGAGAGGAGAGGAGGGAGAAACAGAGTGCCGCGGTGCTTTGCCGGAGCTCACGCCGGCGAGGAGGGGTCCTTGGGCAAAACTAGAGGGATAGGATTGAAGAGGGGGCTACCTGCATGTACCCGTGGCACGTCGAGAGATGGCCGGAGCTGCTCGCAATCAACCTCACAAGCGGCGGCGGCGGTCGGGACTTGCTGAAGAGGAAGAAGGTGATGGCGAGGGGCGGTTCCAGGGGCTCTACGGCTTCCAGGCATCACCAGTGGATATCCAGGGACGCGCCTGTGTGCTTGGTTGAGCTTCAAGAGCTCGGGGGCGGGGTGGCTAGGTTGCGGGGGTCGTCGGCGAGCTCACGTCAGGCACAGCGGCCAGAGGCCTGCCTGGCCGGGCTGCGGCTGTGCTGCGTGTTCGTGGAGGTTGGGTGGTGCAGTATGTGGCTTCGAGACGGAGAGGAGGGCTCAATTTATAGCCGGAGGGGGAAGGGGGCAACGTGTCGCCGTCGGAGATCTCGAGAAGTCAGCGAGAGGCGAGGAGGGGCGTCAGCGAGGGGTTGGGAGGCTGAGCGATCACACGGAGGCTGTCCACGCTCGTGGACGAGCACAGGGAGGAGGGGGCGAAGAAGATAGGGGCAGGGGTGCACTGTGGCTTTTGGTCGCAACGCGCCCGTGCTTGCTGCGGCGCCTCTAAGATTGGCAAGCGCCAGGAAGGGGTCAAGGGTGAAGAGAGGAAGATGCTGGTGCGGCGCGGCAGTCGTTGGCGAGTTCTGGCTCGAGCACGTGTCGAACAGAGGCCTTGGCGCGACGCAGAGCACGTCGAACACATGCCAGGCCCCGTGTCCACACGCGGTCACCACCCTGGCATGGTCAAAACGACGCCCACGGGTGGCCAAACCTTGTCTCGGCTAAAGTACACACAAGTTTAGTCTAGGAAAGGTGAAGACTCGAAGTCAGGCCGACTATATGTGACTCGAGCTTGCTGGCAAGTTTCTGGACAGAAACTTGGTTGCCAAGTTTGGAGGGCTTCTAGAATGCCATTAGGGCTGATCTACTGGGGTTAAGGGTTACTTAGGAGGGTAACTAGGCTCAAGAAAGATCAGCTCCAAAATATCAAGGAAAAATACACTTGCTGTACAAAGTGCATTTTTGGGCTAGAACAGAAACGATTTTCTGTAGCAAAAATATTACAAAAAGTCATGCAATATTTTTTGCTCAGGGAGGTGGGCCAAGGTTCAAAGAAAATTCAGGAATTATCTCAAGATTTTTGGAGCAATAAAAATTGGGGTTGCTTTGGAGCACTAGTTTTTGAAATGAGTTTTCAGAAGCAAAATGAATATTTTTCCTTTATGGAAAATATTCAGTGGGCCATTCTAGGGTCTTTTGAGAGAAATGAGGGTGAATGAGAGGAATATGGGTCACTAGGGTGAAAGTCAATTGCATGCCCAAGTGACAAGTCCATTTGAATTGATTCCCAAAACTCAAATCCAAGGCAAATGCAAATCATGTCGAGAAAAAGAGAGAAGGCAAAAACCAGGCTGTTGCATCTTTGGTCCCTTCGGATGACACCAATTGAGCTAGCGGCTAGACTCCCTTCTCCCTAGTATATGGGGCGGAAGCAGTGATCCCCACAGAACTCATATACGGGTCACCTCAAGTACTTGCCTACGACGAAGTAGAGCAAGAGCAGCTACGGCATGATGATATCGTGCTATGTGTGCTGCATGCTACCAGCAAGCTCTGCGCCGCTATCATAGCCGCAGGGTTCATGCCCGGAGCCTTGAGAAAGTTGACCTTGTCCTTAGGCGGTTCAGTCCGCCAAGGGTTCCAACAAGTTGACGCCAAAGTGGGAAGGCCCTTACTAGGTAGTACAAGTCACCAGACCTGGCATAGTCCGTCTGGAGATCAAAGATGGCATCAAAATGCAAAACTCATGGAATATATATTGAGCATCTTCATAAATTCTACCCGTAAGGCGTGGCTGCCAGGCTTAGTCCCCGGCAACCACCTTTTGTACAAGCCTTGCCGCTAAGCATGTAACACTTTGTACAAAGGCAATCACAGACCCTGTGCAAATATAATAAAATGAAGCTCCGGCACCTAAGACTTGCATGCATGTTTTCTTAAGTATGATTTTCCTATGATAACCAATCCATTTAAGGAGGATCGTATGCTACAATTTTCTCCTCTGTACTATCAACATGCCCCCCTGCCGCGGATAAACTCGCCGAAAGGAAGAAGTGAGAGTGGCCTAGCATATCGATCCCTGACAGCTCCTTCTTGTCGGAGTGATAAGAAGGAAAACAAACACAGAAAAGTTTTCCTCCCAATCCATAGGTACATACCTGTATGGAAAGCTTTTGCGTAGGAAAACCTTGTCGCCCTCAACATTTGTGCTCCCATCCTTTGATTCGAAGTTTTACTTCAGTCAGGATGGTTGCAACAGCATTTGGAGGGGTGGGGTGGCGAGGGGCTGGTTTCCTTCCACGCTCCTAACCCGTCAGGCCGGGTCCTGCGGCAGCAATGGAAGGGATCGGCAAGGTGTCTAGCCGGGGAACCTTGTTTACTTGGAAGTACTGAGGGGCCATCCCTCAGCATGGGCCTGATACATGCACGAGTACCCGTCAGACATTTCTTTTTTCATTAATACGCAGATAAACAAGTATAAACCATACATGGTACAAACATGGATGGAAGATTACATAATTTAAGCTAAAGTTTGGCAGATGCCTACATCTTTTAATTTGAAAAAAGACAAATGCCCTGTAATGCCTTTCTTGTCCCTCTCTGGTGCGGAGCATCCCACGTTCATCCTCATGTACACTCTGACTACTCTCCAAGCCCCAAGAGGACATATGACGAGACCTCGAATATACGCCATTGGACACAAGGTGAACTCGCTCCTCTCCGAACCTTCTCTTTCCACATGTGAGACATGGCTACTACCTCAAATGTGTGTGCTATGCATGATCAGGAACCAAGAGGAAGACCATGGAACAACTAGGAGCATTGGACAAGATGGCGAGGATACCAAGCGCGAGGAACAAGAAGAGGAACTACCGAAGAAGCTCCATTGAGCGGACGTCCGGACGACATCGGACGACCAGCCTCTCACAGTGAGCGGACGTCCGACCCTCGGCGGACGACCGATGCCTGAAGACCAGCCTACGCCAGCTATAGACCTCCCAGCGAGCGGACGTCCAACCCGCACCGGACGTCCGACAATATTAACAGAAGTCCGAGATTTTCGGACGTCTGGCGTCCTGACCACAGAACACTTTCAGCAGACGTCGGACGCTAGCGGACGACCGGTCCCCCTGGAACCACCGGACATCTGGTGCCCAGCGGATGTCCGGTCCCTGGCTGTGTCCAGTTGCGGGCTGAGGCCCATGTATCCCCCACTTACCCCTTCGTGGCCTAGACTATATATACTCCTCCACCTGCTCCTAGTTAGGGTTAGCATTGCGATAGCTCATATTTGAGATAGAGCTTTGCTCATCCATACGGATCTACTCCTCGAGAGAGACCGCGACCCCTATTCGGAGAAGATCCACGTTGGATTCAAGACCTCCTCACGGAGAAGACCCTCCTCAAGGAGAAGAACCGGTTACCCTATGTATCATCCCTTGTTGGATTCGGATCGTGTATCTCTTTGTGTTTTGAGGATCTAGCATATGTGTGACCATATTCTTGTTGGTTGAGTGATTTCTCTTGTGTTTCTCATTGTTTCCCCCTCGTGTTCTTCGTGTTCTTGGTAGGATTCCCTCCAAACGTGAAAGATCGGGCATCTAGGGTTCTATCCTACATCATCTTGGTACCATGAGCCACGTTGATCACGAATTTGGAGCCCCTACCCCTCTTTTTCTAGCTTGATTTTGTTGTGGTCTTCCCAATTTCGAAAACCCCACCAAAAATAGCCCCATTTTTTTTGTGATTTGTTGGTTTGATGATATTTTGTTGATTTTCATCCATGGATTTGCTTGGTTTCGGGTGGATCTAGCATCTCCCCAAGTTTCCCCATCTTCTATTCACAAAATCTCGTCAATTTTGACCCCAAAATCCACAAATTCCGCCCAAAATCGTGTCCCAGAGCTCAAATCACGCGTTGACCCCGACCCACCGGACGACCGCCACTTTACCGGACGTCCGGAGCCCCAGGAACAACCGGACATCCTCTACCTACCGGACGTCCGGCATCCCATTACAGAATAGAATTTATGGATTTCCGATCTTTCCGGACGTACGGCCTCCGGACATCCGTCAATTTCCAGACATCCGCAATATGTAGATATCAACTTCAGCTAATTTTTGTTTCGACCATAACTAATTCATCCGAACTCTGATTTTGACGTTCTTTAGCTCGTTTTAAAGCTCTTGACATCCCCCATCACAAAAAAATACCACCAACATCATTTGACTCCATCAAATTTTTAGAATTTTGGCAAGTTTGCCTAGGTACTCCACCATATCACCCGCATAGCTGACTTCTGCAACCTAACACTTTGTGATCCCATTAGCATTAGTGGTTGCTTGAGTAGTGATTCGAGTCTCCAAAGGTGTTTCGGCTACTTAGGAACGGTTGCTTCTTGATCAACCACCACCTCCACTTCCGCATAACCTTACCCACCATACACTTCCACCACCCCAACTTAACCCAATTTTGTTTGTGCTTGTTTGAGTTATGGCTTGTGTCTCCTATCGTGTTTCAGCTACTTAGGGACGGCAACTTCAACTCCGATACGTGTATAGTGCATCATTCCACTTCTGCATTGCCAAGTGCAAACCACCACCGCTTCCGCTACCACCATTTGACATTTGCCTTTGGAACTTTTGAGTTTGCGGTTTTTCCGTTTCCTAGGGTGTTTCGGCTAACTAGGAACGGATGGACATTGGCAACACCACCTTTCATCGACACGGCCGGTAACCTCGACAACATCATTGTATATTTCCCTTGCAAATTGCATTGGTAACCCCTAGCCCATTTTGCGTCACTTGCCTATCGAGACTAGCCATTGAGTATTGCCGGCAACGTTACTTGTGCACATTAGTGATCTACACCTCCCATTGCATACATACCATACCATATTGGTATCATCATATCATCTCTTGTGTCACAAGTTTGTTCCCGCATATACACTATTGCTATCTTGGTTTGTGCATTGGTGCAAAAGTGGCCATACAGAAAGAAAGAGAATAAAGCTTTTAAGAAAAGAAAAACAGAAAAACAAAGAGCTTGTAAGCAATAGCCATAGCATCATACCACATTGTATATAAGATTGTCATATCCGATCATCTTGGATCATCTTGTGAGAAACACTGGGAACCATATATCCATAGCATACTTGGGATAGAAGGCCTTGCATTTTTGTCTCCTATAGGTTGGGCACAAGTGTCGTATCTGCCTATTGAGCAATCGTGCTGGCGCCTCTCTAGAGTTGTGCAACAAGAGGATTTTCCGTGGATTCCACATTTTGAGATCATTCATTGGTTGCACGACCCCATCTATCTATCCATGTGTGTGTTTCCGTGTGCCACATATTGCTATTCGTCTACTTGTTTCACTTGCAAATTTGTGAATCTTTTTCAACATTATTGACTCTTGCTAACATTTTGCATCAAATGTTTTTGTGCCAATATCCTTACCGAGCTCCACCATAAGCCTTATTTGTGTAGGTGTGAGAAATTGACATGATCTGGTACCAATTGTGCTATTTCCTTGTTACATTATTGAGTGATCATTGATCCATTTTCAACATCGCTCAAGGTACATTTGGTATAGTTCCCTCCTTTCTTCCAGTCGTATTTGCTCAAGTCTTGTGATGGATAGGCAAGGCATTTCATCTCTGGTCTTCGACAACAATGACAGTGCGAACAACTACATCACCAAAGCGTCCATCTTTGATCTACAACGACAAATGCAGGGTGCACAATCAAGATTGCGAGAGCGCATCGAGAACATCTCCATTGACATTCGTCGCTCCGAAGCAAGGAAAAGGGACTACATCAACACGAAGCTTTCCGCACAAAAAGAGGAGCCAGATGGAAGGATGGAGGAGATTCGGGCCTTGATCAAGTCTTCTTCCCCTTCGTCATCTTCAAGGCAGCGACGTTCAAGCCACAAGTATTCGGAGCGGGAAAACGATGCAAGCGCAATTCATCCACGTCCACATCTCCATGGCGACCACCATCACGTTCGTGATCAACATCGTCATGAAGGGCAAGTCACCTCCAAGCATCATGTGCACGACGACGACAAACGCCATTGAGCTCAAGCACGACAACGACACCATCATCATGAAGATGCTCACCAAGGGCAAACGTACAAGTCCCGACAAGCCCTACTTCACGCCAAGTCCAAGTTTCATGAGCGAAAGAGAAGACCACGAGACGAACACCACCAAGATAGAGTTATGGCTACCACCACCACTTCGGCATCTTCACCAAGTGTTCTCAAGGCATCTTCGCCTTTGGACGTAAGACATCTTCACCTACTTTCCACGAGTTCGCCTACATCGACATCTTCAACAACAAGGCAACCACCTACAAGCGAGGGCGGCACTTCCATCTTTGGAAGCCCCCCAAGGAAGATGGCCGAGCATGGAAATTCTCTTTGGTCATGGAGACGAGCTACGGGGTGCCACATCATATGGTCCTCCCACACCAAGACGGTGACAAGAAGGTCGATCAAGGTCCATCCCCTTCGACCACAACGATAGGAGTTGAGCATGGAGACTTTTGCACCTACATCTCTCCGACACGCACATATGTCGAGATGCCCCATTTGTCATGTGAGGATAGCCAGCAACCCATGAGTAAGATGAGTGACTCCACCATATATGACATTGAGTGCATTTCCTATGAGAGGATGAGTGTGGCCACCACTAGCCCCACACATGAGAGCTTGGCACACATCCTATGTGAGGTTGAGAGCCATTTGAGTGACTCCACCAACCATACGAGTGAGAGCATCCTTGAGGGAGTGAGTGAGCCACATCACTTAGTGAGTGAGGTAGTTGACACGACATGTGAGGCCATTATGATTTCTAACGACTTAACCTCTACTCCTAGTGTGTTTTCTTCTTTGGTGCTATGTCTCCTACATGACGACATGCCTACCTTCAATGATTCCATCCCTCCAATGGAGACGATGATGGCCATGGTGGACGATGATGCACCCCCACATGGTTCTATCAAGATGCAGTTGACCACGACTTGGTCTTTGACACCTCACCTACAACACATGAGCAACGCTCCAAAGGTAACATAGGTGATGGTGCTTCTCTTGTCCCACTAGTGGACTCTCTTGACATCGATTGCTCCCATGATGTTGATCACCCTATGGATTCATCACATACTATGTCTTGTTTCGATATGCCACCAATTTATGATGAATATGATGATAAGCATGTTGAGTTGCCTAGCTGTGATTCTATGCTCCATAGGATATCATGTGAAAATTCTTTTGGTCACTTCATGTTTGACAATCCATTGAACTTGTCATATGCTATGAGTGAGATCTCCCATATTGAATCATTACAATCTCAACATAGTAACTATGCATGCCCCATTAAAATAAATCCTATATGCACTTATGGCATAGATGACAAGGTCATGGTTATTGGAATGTGTTTCTCTTGTGATGATATTGCCATGCTTCCTTTACATGATTTGCGCAATTCATCTACTATGCCATGCCATGATCACATTGCTCCAAATATGCATCGTTTTGGATGTTGTCAATATTCTCCATGTGATGTTTCTACTAATGCTCATGAGAAGACCCCCATAGTTTCCTCATACATATTAGGAGATTTTGACGCATTCCATACTTTGCATGATTCCCATAATTGCGTGCACCATATGCATTCCATGAATAACAATGCTCTAGATATTTCTCATGATGCATTACATCCTTTGAGTCTCCATTATGAAATACATAACAACAAACCCATCATGATGAATGACATGTTTCTATATCACGCATCTCATTTATTTGAGCATTGGATATTTTGTGCTAACCAACACAAGCACGTGCGCATCATGATGGATGATGTGTACATATACCATGAACACAGAATTTTCCCTTTGTCTTTGTTTTGTGTAGGTACTCATGTATACTCGTCAACCTCTCAATCCCAAGAGTTGATGAAACGAGCTCTTGAGAGCAACGATGCTTTGAGATCACGTGAATTGTCCTTACCACCGTTCTCTTCATGCAACGACTACGCGCATCTCTTTTACTCGTCTCTCACACGGCTATGGGATATATATCACTTGTCACCTTATGCTCATGTTACCGTGTTCACTTTGCATGTTATGCTTGCTCCTATGCCTTTGCAATGCAATTGCAACCCTTGTTTGCATCTACCCATGATTCACCATTATGCTACTTCTATGTGTATTTGCATGCTTGGTGGAGATACTTGTTGCTATTGCCATGTTTACCATGTGCCACATGCTGTTGTTGATTTTTGTGTTGGAGAGTCATGATGTTCCATTGCTATTTACCTAGGACTTTTTGCCAATACAATGACGATACTCTCCTGATATCTTGCTTTCATGCTTGTGCTATGATATGTGAATTATTCATGCCCACTATTTGCACACATGACATGTTTGCCATGATTCCTTCTAGTACGTTGCATCTTCGCACTACTAGCTTGCTTAACTTGATCACTATGATTGCTTACTTTGTCGTATCACCCATGTTCCACTCTTACTCGCTTTCTTGGGTTGATGACATATATGCTCATGCCTCTCACATGATATATCTTGCTCATTGTCACTTGCCTCCAATAGTTTCATTTATGCCTATTGATCGTTGAGATTTGGACATATTACTTGTGAAGCATGCTTGTTTACTTGAGCCTCTTGTATTTGGTTGTTTTTGCATCATATGCCTCCATACTATGAAATACTCCCTTGTCATTTCTTGTGATGAGCATGATGCATACACTTGTTGGATATCTTACAACACGAATGATAGGTTTTGCATTTATGCTAACCTCATTTGTTTTTCCTAGTGTTTGTCATGTTTTTCGTTTTGAAGGATTCACAAGGCGGTACCATGACGAGATAACTTGGTCATGTGAAGGCGTACATGATGTGCGACACCAACATTTTCGACATTCTCATAAAGGTGAACTCCTTCCCTTTGAGCCATCCTCAAGTACGCATATTGGATGGGTCACTCTTTCATTGTTGTTTCCTTCTTGTTGTCTACATGATACATCTCGCGAATGGAGGAGCAACATTGGAGATTAGCTCTATGGACCTTCACATTGAGGAGCACTCGCACTTATTGGATGCACCTTCGGAACTCCACTCATGCCACGACATCGAGCATTGGTACACCAATACCTCCATATTTTTTGATTGTGCTCACACATGTCATGCTCGATGGACATATCATACTCACCACAAGTTTGCATCTTATGCATGGATTGACTCACATTATGACCTTGTTGCATCTTGTAATCCCATGTCGTCCATGATATTTGAGCTTGTGCACTTCCTTAGCAAATTTGTTGTGATCTTCCTTGATGGCATATTCATACATCATGATCATATTGTCCACCATCAATTGCATGATAGCATACACATATTGAGCATCCATTGCCATATTCATGTTATTGATGAACCGTCTCTCTATGACATCATTTGGCACAGTGGTAGAATTTGTCGCTTTGTGCACCATGCTAATTACCCCATGAATGATTTGCATATCATTCTATATCATCTTGATAAGCTTCATGCGCTCTGTCACGAACAATATTGCCGCACGAACTCATTCTTATATTATGGACACTTTGTGTGCGCCAACCGTTCTATTTCCGAGCTTGTGTTTGCTCATTTTGCATGTACCACATACCGGAGACACCTTGGAGTACTTGGATTGCGGCCTTCAAACTACAAGTCCATCCATGACAACCGCTTCCATGGTGATGAGGATCATGTTCCGAGGTCGGATCTTTCCCAAGGGGGGGAGATTATGCGGAGCATCCCATGTTCATCCCCATGTACACTCCCACTACTCTCCAAGCCCCAAGAGGACATATGACGAGACCTCGAATATACGCCATTGGAGATTATGCGGAGCATCCCATGTTCATCCCCATGTACACTCTGACTACTCTCCAAGCCCCAAGAGGACATATGACGAGACCTCGAATATACGCCATTGGACACAAGGTGAACTCGCTCCTCTCCGAACCTTATCTTTCCACATGTGAGACATGGCTACTACCTCAAACGTGTGTGCTATGCATGGTCAGGAACAAAGAGGAAGACCATGGAACAGCTAGGAGCATTGGACAAGACGGCGAGGACACCAAGCGCGAGGAACAAGAAGAGGAACTACCGAAGAAGCTCCAGCGAGCGGACGTCCGGATGACACCGGACGACCGGCCTCTCACAGCGAGCGGATGTCCGACCCTCGGCGGACGACCAGCGCCTAAAGACCAGCCTACGCCAGCTACACACCTCCCAGCAAGCGGATGTACGACCCGCACCGGACGTCCGACAATATTAACAGAAGTTAGAGACTTCCGAACGTCCGTTGTCCCGACCACATAACACTTTCAGTGGACATCCGACGCTAGCGGATGACCGGTCCCCCTGCAACCACTAGACATCCGGTGCCCAGCGGACGTCCGGTCCCTAGCTGTGTCCGGTTGCGGGCTGAGGCCCATGTATCCCCCACTTACCCCTTCGTGGTCCTAGACTATATATACTCCTCCACCTCCTCCTAGTTAGGGTTAGCATTGTGATAGCTCATATTTGAGATAAAGCTTTGCTCATCCATACAGATCTACTCCTTGAGAGAGACCACGGTGCCGCATCAGAGAAGATCCACATTGGATTCAAGACCTCCTCACAAAGAAGACCCTCCTCAAGACCTCCTCACGGAGAAGAACCGGTTACCCTATGTATCGTCCCTTGTTGGATTCGGATCGTATATCTCTTTTTGTTTCGAGGATCTAGCATATGTGTGACCATATTCTTGTTGGTTGAGTGATTTCTCTTGTGTTTCCCCTCATTTTCCCTCGTTTCCCCCTCGTGTTCTTCGTGTTCTTGGTAGGATTCTCTCCAAATGTGAAAGATCAGGCATCTAGGGTTCTACCCTACATCACTCTCCTCCTAGGAGCTCTAGTGGGAGGTGAAGAGGGTAAAAGGGGTACTAGGCAGAAGCCAAGCCTGACCCCGTCAGGGCCTACAGGACGCAGCCTGATCAGATTGGGAGGGTGACATCCCAATAGGGAGGATGAAGACGATGGACGGAACGAGCGGCTAGGCGATGCCTTGGTCACCACCGCTAGGACCAGAGGAACATGGAAGGAGGGACACCGGTAGGGAAGACGAAGCCGGAGTACATGAGGAAGCCTGCCGGGGTCCATCTAGAGGAGGCAGAGACATCCACACCCAACCCCCCAGCAAATCACTCTGCCAGGGAGAGGACTAGGTGCAGATGATGGTGCCACCGGTGCCCCGCTGATGGTGATGGTGTGTCCAGCGCTCAGCTCGAGTCTGACCCGCCGTCCTCCCATTCGACATCGTCGTCTTCACCGTCAGTGTCCTCTTCGTCGTTGTTGCTTGAGGAGGAGCTTTCGTCGTCAGTTGAGCTCTCCGCGTAGCACCCTAAGCGAGCACTTGAACGCCCGAAGACCTTGATGGAGAGCAGACCAGCCTCCATTAACTTAAAATGAAGGACATGCCCCTCCGCCAAGCTATGGGCACGGGCAAAGTTTTTCCAGCCACGCTGGAGAAGCATGACATGAGGTGTTGGGAACTCCACGTCCACCCGCATGTTTCCATTACAGCAACCCCTCATGTGTAACTTCAAGCCGTGTGGCTGTTCAACCTCCATTACCCTTGCATAAGGGGAAGGAAGCCGAAGACGGCTGCGCGAGGGCTCGTGCAGCTTAACAAGGAATTCCAACGCCATGTCTCCGACATGGCCCTCCAGTAGAGTCGAAGCGGCTGGAGGGGGAGTGATCGCGCCACCATCGCGTCCTCCTCAGCCCTGAGCACCACAACGTCCGCGACCACGCCCTGCGGCTCCGCCTTGTGCACTGGATCCTGCCCCTGCGTCCCAAGTAGGGGCGGGGATACGGTGCCGAGAGGAAGCCCTTGTCGCTGCCGCCAGAGCTCGACCACGTCCTCTTCCCCTCACTATGGTGGAAGAGGGGCACAATAAGAAGAAAGAGATGTGTGGGTGAGCCCTTCCACCCACCTATGTGCTCCCTTTTTATAGCGGAGCATGGCAGGGGGCTGGGTCCCCACTACCCCATGGCAACCGCCTTGCTCCACCAATCTGGTCCGTCACTAGCGATGTCCAGAATCGCTGACTGCCCTCCTGCGCCTATCTGCGGTACCGAGCTTTCTGCCATGGCACTCATTCCCGTGCCCTACGCATCCGCCACCAAGCCTGCGCGATGCATGCAGCGTACGTGGTGGAAATGTCAGGGGTAGTGGGATGAGTAAAATGGCAGTTACCTCCTCGAACCACGCAGGCGCTACAATCAACTCCCCGTGAACGTGGGTGACCCACGGACCATTACGTGGGAAACACCATGTCGTTCAGCACGACTCATGGGGAAACCGGGAATTAGTTCAGTTCTAGGTTAATGAAGAAGCAGAGAAGATATCAGGGAAGACATTGATGCCGCCATGGCATGGTTGAAGTGCCCGCCTGTGCATTTATTAGGGCCTACCCCAAAAATTCTCCACAACACGAATGGGCCAGGCCCGGGGGCTCCTTTCGGTGCCACAAACATTCACATTTGTTGACCGGACTCATACACAAGCGTGCTGATGATCATGCATTCAACACCAATGTGTGACACAAGGCCGAGCCAGAGAAGCCGCTCTTCGTGAGATCAAGGAGCGCATCAAGACCAAGCCAACATACAAGACAAAGATTCCAAGAGAAGTGTCCTTTGCTGGCCAGGCGAGGCCGGCAAGGTCGATGCATCAAACAAGAGAGAAACCAAACCGCGCCAGCCGCATGTTCGGGGCAGCCAAAGACCGAAGTGCACACCCCTCCAAGAAGGCCTGGCAAGCCCTCTGTCGTGGATTTGTCACGGCAAATGTCCTAGCGAAAGGACTTAGTCATGGAGCCATCACTATGAGTTTACTTGAAGGGGTTAAAGCGGACACAAAGACACGAGGGTTTTATACTAGTTCGCCCCCTTCGATGAAGGTAAAAGCCTACGTCTAGTTGCGATGGAATTGATGTGGTCTCGATGGCTAGGGAGCAAACAAGCTTCACCTAGACTCGAGTTGTCGTTCTCCCCCCTGAACCGCCGCCGGGTCGTCCCCTTATATACACGGGTGACGCCCGTCGGTCCATAGAGTCCCAACCGGTCCATACTCGTATCCCGGTTGGTATCTCTCTGTTCCTAACTTACAATACAAGTTACACATCAGGCCGGTTTACGGATACAGGTTCTAAACCGGCTACAGGCCCTGGGCCTTCATCTGTTTATACCACTAATGAAGTTATCCCGGCCCAAGCAGGCCGGTTCACGCCTAGTGGTAATATCCCCAACATTAGGCCCCAGATTGATTTGAACTGGTTCATGTCAATCCCTCACAAAATCTGGTGTCTTGGACATCTTCGGGTAATTGGTAAACCGCCGTGTCGTCATCATTTCTGGTTGCTGTAAGCCGGCATGACGTCATCATGAAATTTTATCATTTATAACGCCCTCTTTTAACAATAGCTCCTGGATCCGCGCGCTTGACCTAGCTCTGTTGCCTTATAAATAAGACCGAAGGGTCATTTCTTTCCCTTTCCCTTCGTCCCTTCTTCTTCGTCTTCCTCGCGTCGCCAGCCTTGGAGCTCCGCCACCGCCGTCGACCTCTGCCTCGTCTTGGGCCGCTGCATCAACCTGAACGTACCAGAGCATTGCGGCATCTTTCCGCATCTTCTCCGTTCCCGGTAAGCTTTCTCCTCTTCTTGACCTAGATCTGTTCTTAGGGTTCCATGTTCGTGCTGTGTTCGTCGCATGCTCATACCTGTTTTCTGACCTTGAATGAATCTGTGAATCCCTGCTGCGTTTAGTAGTAGTCTTTAAGCATCCACCTGTAGTTTCTCATCTAAGTCCATATATCTCTCGCACATACCCGCTCAATGGTTCACTTCTGTTTCTGCCTTACTCTTCGGAATATTTTCTGTTTTTGTGAGCTCGCTGTAGATCCGCGGCTGTGATAAGATCATGTGAAACTTGTTTCTGCATACCTAGTTATCCATAGCTTCAATTTCTTCCGATGCTTAGGTCAGGCGGTTTAACTTATCATAGAAAAAAGTTACTAAACCGGTATATACCATTAGTCCCCTGGTTGAACCGCCAGAATCCACATGATGCCGCATTGTGGAAGACCGGTTTATAGGTACTGCCTCCGGTTTATCGTAGTTTAGATCAACACCTTCTTTTACCCAGCGTGTTCTTGAACCGGATCACCTATTTCTTGTAGATCTCGCCATGGCCAAACAAGTGTATGAGTGCAATTGGGTTCCTTCTCGCGTCACGGAATCACAGTTGGACGATCTAGTCTTGATCGGCGCTTTAGACAGTAAAGATACGATCCACTGGAGGGTTCCTGGAAATGAATGTCCTCCCACCCCCCAGGAAGGAGAGGTTGTGGTCTTCGCAGATCACTTGGCCCGGGGCTTCAAACCGCCCGGCTCTAAATTTTACCGGGATGTGTTAGCCAATTTTCAGCTCCGTCCACAGGATATTGGCCCCAACTCTGTTACCAATCTATGCCACTTTCAAGTGCTCTCTGAGGTATACCTTCAAGAGGAGCCTTCAGTTGAGTTGTTTAGAGACCTCTTCCATTTAAACCGTCGCACTGAATTCACCGATGGCCCCAACACTGAATTGGGCGGTATGGCCATTCAGAAGAGGAAGGAGATCACTTATCCCCACGTCAAACTCCATACTCACCCCAAGGAGTGGAATGCAACTTGGTTTTATTGCAAGGATACCTCCCCTGACAATGAAAATCCCTTGCCTGGCTTCCGTCCGGAACGGCTCAGCAACACGCACCCTTTTCCACAAAGACTAAGCGCCAAGGAAAGAATTAAATACGCTCCGCAACTGTCCAAGCTCCGAGCTTTTATGGCCAACGGCTTAACGGGAATAGATCTTGCACGCTGTTGGATATCATGGAGCATACTGCCTCTGAGCCGGCGCTCCAGTTTGATGTGCAAGTATACTGATAGTGTCGATGACCCACTCCGACACACTAAAATCCAACTCTCCGATGATGAAGTCACAGAATCTGTAAAAAAGATGCTGAATGAACCGGAGCACCTCTGTGCTCAAACCGGTCTGCCTCCTTACTGCACCACCAACAAACCGCCAGCGGTAAGATTTTAATTGCTCTATTGTTGAACCGGTTACTGCTTTATCTGTTTGACATTTAATTACTGCTGATCCAGGGCGATAATCCGTTTTGGAGCAAGAAGCTTTCGCAAGACAAAACGGAGAAGGCAGGGCGGCCAATCCGGCCCAAGACCAAGGTTATCAAGAAGCCAGCTCACAAGAGAAAAACCACCGCTTCATCTGATCCAGCTATTGATGACGATGTGGGTAACCCGGACCTTGAGGTAGAACTTGACTCGCTTGGCTTATTTTTTACACGCCTTATTGATGATGATGCTTGTCAGGACGACGCTGAAGCCAGCAATGCGGAATTCGTTGAGGTAACTATTCTCTCTTCCGATTCAGAAATCTTGCCTTTGCCAAAATTTCGACAGGCAAACCGGAAAGTTAAATTTTCTCATCCTCTTGCTTATTTGGATCCTAAATTTCTTATGAAGACTCAGCAACATGAAGCTCGCCGCACAACCCGGCACAGTGGCCAGGTAGTTACCTCCACCGGTTTACCAAACAGTCCGGTTCGAAAACGCCGCTCCGAGGTCTCTGACCTTTTTATTGATTTAAATCCTAAAGCGGGTTTCTTCCGTCAACCTCTTAACCCATCCGACTCCGATTATCAGGTTACTTCTCATTCATCTTCTGGTGAATCGTCGGCCACTCAGCTGCCACCGTTAAAAACGGTTCTTGGGTAAGCTAAGCTGAACATATGCTTCCAGTACACTATGTAATGGCTTATGCTTTTCCTTGACTCTTTGATTTTCTTTCAGGGCCAAACCTAAACCGAGCAAGAAAGCCCGCCTGGATAAAGCGGCTGAAGAAGATGTAGCCCCAGAACATGACAAAACGCCAGATCTTGAAGCATTTGCTCCTGAGGATATTCCCAATGATCCTCCTTTACAAGACGATGCTATTCCCGAAGAGAGGCCTATTAATACTTCAGTCTCTGCTGACCCGCCTGTCAGCTCCGCCCGGATTGAGAAATCCCACAGTCCTGCTGACAAACCGATCACACCAACACAAACCGGCGAGTCCAAAGATGATGATGTTGTGATTACCGGTGTAGGCCGCTTTGAACCCGGGAATCCTGTCACCTTAACCAAGCATACCATAAAAGAGGATTTTTCCGCTCTGAATAAAGAAAAATGGGATGTCGAACTGGAGACATATGCTGCTCTGAGTGCCCAAGATCTTCATTCCGGCTATCTAAACCGGCTTTATACTAGCCGTGACTATGAAGCTGGTCTGGTAAAAATGATGAGGGATAAATTTGAGGTAACTTCTTTACTGACTGCCTTTGCATCAATCCTCCTAGCCCCCAAGGGTCGGTTTGTAGCCTTCGTCAAACCGGGACTTGAATATGATCCTCAACACTTTTGAAATCCATTAATATAGCCCCCAAGGGCCGGTTTAACTTAGCAGAATTAGACCGGGGCTCCAGCAGAAAAACTACCCTTAGAACATAATTTGAGCAAATAGCCATTAGCCCCCAAGTGCCAAGTTGAATACCTGTATTGAGCTTGGGACTTTGCAATCTAGTAACTTTTGAAAACTGAAGGTTCATTAGCCCCCAAGTATCAGGCGTATAACTTTGTTATGTGGTTGATACTTCAATTTCTTGGACCGCTTGTTTAAAGCTAAATGCTGTCTGTATGCAGGCTGAGGTGAGAATCAAGGAGGACCGGATTGCTGATTTGCAGGAGGCCTTGAAAACTCAACAAGCTGAAACAGACAAGGCAAAGGAAGAATTAACCAGCGCCTTGAGCACCGCTGAACAGCTGAAGGAAGGCTTCAAGAAAGAGCGGGCTGATTGGGCAACTGAGAAGGCCGCTTTAACCAAAAGAGCGGAAAATGCTGAAGCTGCCCTTAAACCGGTGGCGGATGAACTGACGTCCGTAAAGCGGCAAATACACTCCATGACCGCTGCGATCTTTGGTAAGCTCCTTTTAACTTTTGTGATAATTTGAACCTGCTGCAGCGTAAATCCGGTTTGAAACCGTCCCTATATTGTTGTAGGCACACGCATCGGGCACTTAGGAAACGATGTGCGGAAGAAACTGAAGGCTGCCTACACCTTAGTGGAACAATTATATACCGAAGCCCAGCGGATCATCACCATAGCCTGTCATAACAACCCGGCACCTTCTTTAATCCAGGACACTCTTAACAGGTTGTCGATGCTTCCGGCCCGGATGGAGGAGCTGAAGAAATCTGCTGCTCGAACCAGAGCTATTAACGCCTTGATCCGGGCAAAGGCATGGGTGCCAGATTTCGACCCTGTGGAAGCATCTCAAGGCTATCCCAGCCTGAAGGAAGATGGCTCTGAAGTCAACGAAGAGGATTTAAGGGCAATAACCGTGCAGTGCGCCCTCTGGCTTGTCAGCTAGCTGAAGAGGCAGACTTGGCGCATTATCAAGCACAATACAATGACCAGAACAAGCGAGTGTCTGCCCCAACTCTTGAAGCGGAGAATCTGATCCCTCCAATCCGTAAGCACACTTACGCTCCTGATATTGAACCGTCTTCCCTGATACATGAAGAGGCTGTTTTCCAAGCTTTAATGGGAATCGACTGGACCACTGTTGATTTCCAGCCAATGGGTAGGGACGAAGAAGCTGAAGCGGATGATGACGAGGAGCAGGCCTAAACCGGGAGCCGGTTTGTATAGCTGTCCTTGGAATCTTTCCAAAA
Organism: Triticum aestivum; assembly: GCF_018294505.1. Lineage (NCBI taxonomy): Eukaryota > Viridiplantae > Streptophyta > Magnoliopsida > Poales > Poaceae > Triticum > Triticum aestivum. The sequence goes on from NC_057807.1 coordinate 192,104,305, forward strand.
TAACAAATGATCTTTATTCGGGCACCGTGTTGCCTTGTAACAGGATAGTTAATACTTCTATCTTGAATATGCCTTCGTGCATAAGTACTGAAGCTTTTGTTCGAAAAAACCTCCATTCATATTTCCTGCAATTAGAAAATTTGAACTGCCATGTCTTGGCATGAAGCTGGTTTAGCTAAGCTTTGAAGCGGAGGTTTTATAAACCATTACCGTCAACAAGGGGGGAGAAAACAGCTCCCGTATAGACCGTACTGGGTCAATATAAACCCCCTTGTTACTCCATGATGTTAACAGGAAAAAAATAAACTGGGCATACTTCTCCGGATTAAAGGGGAGTCAAATCCATAGGCTGAACCGGAAAAAAGGTGTTTGTTGACATAAAAGGAATCCAACAAAAAACTAAGAACAAACAAGCCATGAAAATACCATGGAAACCAAGGCAATGATAAAAACCGTTTGCAAAAATATGCTATACTGAGCTGATCAGATGGTATTACCATGGTCGGACAGGACCAAGCCCCCAATAGGAGTGACAATGATTCAAGTCAGCCAGGTCCCCAAATGATTCGTGGCATATATGCCAGATCAAGAGGCGTGGCAATGGTTCGGGTTCGACCAAGCCCCCAAGTGATTTTGTGGCCTTAGGCCGACCAAGAGGCGTGACTGGTTCAGACTTGACCATGTCCCCAAGTGATCTGGTGGCTGTCGCCTATCAAAAGGTGTCGCGTTGGTTCGGACACGACCAAGGCCCCCAGTGATGTATAAAAAGCAAATGTCAAGGGGTAAACCGGAGTCCGCTTTAAAAACAGAGCCACTCCATGTAACCACGCATGATAAGAAAGACAGAGACCCCGCTTTAGCTGAGGCTCCGGTTTTATTATATCAAAGATAATATATACACTGTCATGATATGTACATAGATAGAGCCGATGGCTCAAGTGTAGTAAGGCCGAAGATGAGCTATATTCCACGGCCTGTTGGTCCTCCTCTGATGTACGTGAGTCTTTATGCTCTCGAATATCAATCAGATAGTACGACCCGTTGTGCAGATTCTTGCTGACCACGAAAGGTCCCTCCCAAGGTGGGGATAACTTGTGCATATCTGTTTGGTCTTGGATGAGCCGAAGCACCAAATCTCCTTCTTGAAAAGTTCTGGTTCTAACCCGGCGACTGTGATAGCGACGAAGATCTTGTTGGTAAATCGCCGAACGGGCAGCTGCTATATCACGCTCCTCGTCCAATAGGTCCAAAGCGTCTTGCCGTGCTGTCTCATTGTCCGCTTCGACATAAGCTGCCACCCGAGGCGAATCATGCCGGATATCACTAGGGAGAACTGCCTCTGCTCCGTAGACCATGAAAAATGGCGTGTATCCTGTGGATCGGTTTGGCGTAGTATTGATACTCCATAGCACAGATGGTAGCTCTTCAACCCAACATCCTGGTGTTCTTTGCAATGGGACCATAAGCCGGGGTTTGATGCCTCGCAAGATCTCTTGATTAGCTCGTTCTGCCTGTCCATTGGACTGGGGGTGTGCCACTGACGACACGTCAAGCCGGATATGCTCACGTTCACAGAACTCCTTCATAGCGCCCTTAGATAAATTGGTACCATTGTCAGTAATGATACTGTGTGGAAAGCCAAACCGGAAAATCACCTTTTTGATGAACTGCACCGCTGTTGCTGCATCACACTTGCTGACAGACTCCGCTTCAACCCACTTGGTAAATTTGTCAACTGCCACCAAAAGGTGGGTTTTCTTATCCTTGGATCTTTTAAAAGGTCCGACCATATCCAGCCCCCAAGTTGCAAACGGCCACGTTATTGGGATCATCCTCAATTCTTGAGCCGGCACATGAGCACGCCTTGAAAATTTCTGACATCCATCACACCGTTTAACCAAGTCCTCCGCGTCAGCATGCGCTGTCAACCAGTAGAACCCGTGACGAAACGCCTTTGCCACCAAAGACTTTGAACCGGCGTGGTGTCCACAATCCCCTTCATGGATTTCTCTTAAGATTTCACAGCCTTCCTCAGGAGAAACACAACGTTGAAACGCCCCTGATACACTGCGATGATGCAATTCACCATTGACAATCGTCATAGACTTGGATCGCCGGACTATCTGCCTGGCTAGAATCTCATCCTCTGGTAACTCCCCCCGGTTCATGTACATAAGATAAGGAACTGTCCAATCTGGAATAGCATGCAATGCTGCCACCAATTGAGCCTCCGGATCAGGAATAGCCAAATCCGCTTCACTTGGGAGCTTGACTGATGGGTTGTGCAGCACGTCCAGAAAGATATTAGGCGGGACCGGTTTGCGCTGAGAGCCCAACCGGCTTAAAGCGTCCGCCGCTTCATTCTTCCGACGGTCCACATGATCCACTTGATAACCCTGGAAGCAACCCGCAATATTATCCACTTCCCGACGATATGCAGTCATGAGCGGGTCCCTAGAATCCCAAGTGCCAGACACCTGTTGAACCACGAGATCCAAGTCACCGAAGCACTTAACCCGGCTTAAGTTCATCTCTTTACCCATCCGGAGACCATGGAGCAAGGCTTCATACTCAGCTGCATTATTAGTGCAAGGGAACATTAAGTGGAGAACATAACAAAACTTATCGCCTCGTGGGGAAGTTAACACGACTCCAGCCCCAGAGCCTTCCAGTTGCCTGGATCCATCAAAATGAATAGTCCAATATGTGTGATCCGGCTTCTCCTCTGGTGCTTGTAACTCCGTCCAGTCATTGATGAAATCAACAAGTGCTTGAGACTTCACCGCTGTCCGAGGCACATACTTCAGTCCGTGTGGCCCAAGCTCTATAGCCCACTTGGCAATCCGGCCAGTCGCCTCCCGGTTCTGTATGATATCACCCAAGGGAGCTGAACTGACCACTGTGATGGGGTGCCCTTGAAAATACTGCTTCAACTTCCGACTGGCCATGAAAACACCATAGACCAGCTTCTGCCAATGCGGATACCTTTGCTTGGATTCAATAAGCACCTCGCTGATATAATAAACCGGCCGCTGAACCGGATATTCCTTGCCTGCCTCCTTGCGTTCCACCACAATAGCCACGCTAACTGCCCGAGCATTGGCTGCTACGTATAATAATAGTGGCTCCTTGTCGACCGGAGCTGCAAGAACAGGCGGATTGGCTAACTGCCGCTTCAAGTCCTCAAATGCTTCATCAGCAGCCAGACTCCAAATGAAATGGTCTGTCTTCCTCAGCATTTGGTACAAAGGAATGGCCTTCTCTCTGAGGCGGCTGATAAACCGGCTTAGTGCGGCGATTCGGCCCGCCAAACGCTGAACATCATTGATGCACTTCGGTTTAGCCAGGGAGGTGATAACTGTAATCTTCTCTGGATTAGCCTCAATTCCTCTATTAGACACCAGGAAACCCAGTAACTTGCCTGCCGGAACACCAAAGACACACTTGGCCGGATTAAGCATCATCTTGTAAACCCGCAAGTTGTCAAAGGTTTCCTTCAAGTCATCCACCAGCGTCTCCTTCTGCCTTGACTTTACTACAATATCATCCACATAGGCGTGCACATTGCGGCGATCTGCTTATGCAGGCAATTTTGTACACACCGTTGATAGGTGGCTTGGGAACTCTTGAGTCCGAAGGGCATAGATACATAGCAGAAGGCTCCAAAGGGAGTAATAAGCGCTGTTTTCTCCTGGTCCTTAACCGCCATTTTGATCTGATGATATCCAGAGTATGCATCCAAAAAACTCAAATGCTCACAACCCGCCGTGGCATCAATGATCTGGTCAATGCGGCGGAGGGCAAAAGGATCCGCTGGACAGGCCCTATTAAGATCTGTGTAATCCACACACATACGCCAAGTGCCATTTTTCTTAAGAACCAGCACCGGATTAGCAAGCCACTCTGGATGGGACACCTCAATGATAAAGCCAGCTGCCAAAAGCCTGGGCACTTCCTCTCCAATGGCCTTTCGCCTTTCTTCGTTAAACCGGCGGAGGAATTGTTTCACCGGTTTATACTTAGGATCCACATTAAGAGTGTGCTCAGCGAGTTCCCTCGGTACACCTGGCATGTCGGATGGTTTCCATGCGAAGATGTCCTGATTCTCATGGATGAACTCGATGAGCGCGCTTTCCTATTTGGGATCCAAATTGGCACTGACAGTGAACTGCTTGGATGAATCGCCGGGCACGAAGTCAACAAGCTTGATCTCAGCTGCCGATTTGAACTTCAGATCTGAATCATGCTCTGTAGTTGGCTTCTTCAAAGGAGTCATATCCGCCGGATCAACATTGTCCTTATAGTACTTCAACTCCTCCGTGGCACACACCGACTCTGCATAAGCCGCATCACCTTCCTCACATTCCAAAGCGACCCTACGGCTCCCATGAATCGTTATTGTCCCCTTGTAACCCGGCATCTTGAGCTGCAAGTAGATATAACAAGGCCACACCATGAACTTGGCGTAAGCCGGCCGGCCAAACAAGGCATGATACGGGCTCCGGATCTTCACCACCTCAAATGTTAGTTTTTCCGACCGGGAGTCGTGCTCGTCCCCAAAAGCCACATCCAGGGCTATCTTACCAACAGGATATGCAGATTTGCCAGGCACCACACCATGGAACACCGTATTAGACGGTCTGAGATCTTTGTCTATTAAACCCATGCGGCAGAATGTCTCATAGTACAGTATGTTAATACTGCTTCCTCCATCCATGAGTACCTTGGTGAATTTATAACCCCCACCTGAGGGTCTACCACTAATGCTAGCTGGCCCGGATTATCAACCCGGGGCGGGTGATCCTCTCTGCTCCACACGATAGGCTGCTCCGACCAGCGCAAGTAACGTGGTAAGGCCGGTTCAACAGAATTCACCGCTCGCTTGTGGAGTTTTCGGTCGCGTTTATCCAAGCTAGATGTGAAAACATGATATTGCCCATTGTTCAACTATTTTGGCTAGCTCTGATAACCCAACTGCTGCTGCTACTGCTGCTGGCCGTTCTGATTATTCTGGTGATTGTGACCACCCTGATTGCGACCTGAACCGGAAGCTCCATCGTGATCCGGCCCATGAAAACCGGATCCTGAACCGCCACCTGACCCGTCATCATACCGGAAGGCATTAGAGTTTTTAAACTCCTGCATGATATAACAATCCTTCCAAAGATGGTTAGCCGGCGCCTCCTTCGTCCCGTGCTTCGGGCAAGGCTGATTCAGCAAATAATTCAAGCGGCTTGCATTAGGATTGGGAGCCCCATTACGATTTGCCGCTTTACCTCTGCGCCGCTGCCCCTGTCCTGTGCATTAGTGTTGGCCACAAAGTCCATGCTGCCATCTGCCTTGCGCTTGCCTCCATTTCCATGACCCGCCGGTTTGTACTGCTACTGTTTGGAGTTGCTATTCTTCCTTCCCTTTCCTGCTTCATCATCATCAGTCTCGGGATCCTTGGTACTGTCCGAATCAGCATACTTCACTAGAGCGGCCATGAGGGTTCCCATGTCATTACAGAACCGCTTCATGCGTCCCAATTTCAATTTTAAAGGCTCAAACCGGCAGTTGCCTTCCAGGGTTAAGATCGCAGAGTCAGCATTAATCCTGTCAGACGAGTGCAAAATTTCCGAAACGCGGCGCACCCAATGGGTCGTTGATTCTCCTTCCCCCTAGACACAAGCCGCCAGGTCTACTATGGACTTGGGCTGCTTACACGTATCCTTGAAATTCTGGATAAATCGGGCCCGCAACTGGGCCCATGAGCCGACAGAATTGGGCGGTAGGCTCTTCAACCAGGTACGAGCCGTGCCTTCAAGCATCATGGTGAAGTATTTTGCACACGCGGTCTCATCCACGTCTAACATCTCCATGGCCATCTCATAACTCTCTATCCACGCTTCAGGGGATAAATCAGCGGTGTAATTCGGCACCTTGCGTGGACCCTTGAAATCTTTGGGCAGGCGCACATTGCGTAAAGCGGGGATTAAACAAGGCACTCCCAAAGCGGATGCGACTCCTGGTCCGGCGAAGGTGGTAGGGCGAACCGGTGTAAGTTGACCCGCATCATCCTATGCTGCTAACTCGGCCTCCCTTCGTGCCCGGGCCCGGTCCACCACATCCTGAGCATCGCGAACACCACCTGCCGGGTTATTGCCACAGGCCGCTTCACGGCCTCGCGCATTGCTCGATATGGCCGGTTCATCCATGCGCCTGCTATAGCTCCGGCTTGGACGGGGCGTAGAGTGAATCCGATCACAGCTGTATGAATATGCTTCCTGCTGAATCAGCGCGGTCCGGAGAAGCTCCTTAACCCGGCGCGTCTCTATCGCTTGCGGAGAGTCCCCTTCAACTGGGATAGCCTCTAATCGCGCGGCAGCTGCAACAAGGTTGTCCATAGGATTAGAATAATGACCTGGGGGCGTCTGGACCGGCGGAGGAATCACAATGTTCTGCTGAGGAGGTTCCATCAGGAGAGGTTGGACCGTCCCCCCTGGTCCTGGTGCCTCAATCCGGTTTGTCTCCAGGTGCTGCGGCGGATTACTGGGTCCAGCTCCTGGAGTGTGAAAGAGATTCCGGGGATCAAACCCTAACGGCAGGTGTGATCTGTGCTTCCGCTTTAAGACCTCCTGTGATGCGTTCTGGTCAATCATGAGCTTATAAGCCTGGGCGTCCAAAGCGGCCCGCTCTGCGGCCATCCTGTCTTTTTCTGCTGCCAGATCTGCTTTGGCTTGCATGATCTGCTCTCTCACCTTTGCAATTTCTGCATTATGGGCCACCTGATCCGCCGGATTGTCCTCTGTCATAAGCGCGGCTAGTGCATCAAATAGATCAGATAGAACTTGAACCGGCGGGCGCACAAGGCCTCCTGCCCCTGCTGCTGCTGATCCGGAGAGCATCGCTGCGGCGGTAGAAGAGTGATTCGCCGCCTGTGTTCCGGCCATGAATATTCCAACCCGGTTGACCTGGCCTGGGGGGTCCGGAATACTGTCACCATCGGAACAACCCCTAACCTGTTCGTCTTGTAACTGGTATAGTGATTCGGTCTCTCCGGTCGAGGACTCATCGCCGGAATAGACGACGGTCTCGCTACCGTGTTCTGACTCGTCCTCACGCTCTCCTCCGTGGATGACTCCAACGAAGGCACGCTTCACGGCCGGTTTAGCTTGGGTAGATCTCGCACGCTGAGTCGTCTCGACGAGGTCGATGCAGATGTCCGGCTCAGGCCCCGGCTCACCGATCTTGCCGATGCAAACGTGTATGCCAGCAAAGGGGATCCGGTACCCGTACTCAATCGAATCGGCCTCGGGACCCCATCCTGCGTCGTCGATGTAGATCTTGCCACGACGACTCTTGGTCATCTGGCCCACAGCATAGCCTTCGAGTCCTTTGAGCTTGCCCTCCAAGATCGTCAAACCATCGTGCGATAGCCCCACGGTGGGCGCCAACTATCGTGGATTTGTCACGGCAGATGTCCTAGCGAAAGGACTTAGTCGTGGAGCCATCACTACGAGTTTACTTGAAGGGGTTAAAGCGGACACAAAGACACGAGGGTTTTATACTAGTTCGGCCCCTTCGATGAAGGTAAAAGCCTACGTCTAGTTGCGATGGAATTGATGTGGTCTCGATGGCTAGGGAGCAAACAAGCTTCGCCTAGACTCGAGTTGTCGTTCTCCCCCCTGAACCGTCGCCGGGTCATCCCCTTATATACACGGGTGACGCCCGTCAGTCCATAGAGTCCTAACCGGTCCATACTCGTATCCCGGTTGGTATCTCTCTGTTCCTAACTTACAATACAAGTTACACATCAGGCCGGTTTACGGCTACAGGTTCTAAACCGGCTACAGGCCCTGGGCCTTCATCTGTTTATACCACTAATGAAGTTATCCCGGCCCAAGCAGGTCGGTTCACGCCTAGTGGTAATATCCCCAACACCCTCCCCCCCCAGGCGTAGGCCAGTTACCACCGCTCCACTGCATCATGACGCCAGTCACTTATCGATGTGGTGTTGAGCCCCCAGGCAGCTAAGAGGCTCTCATTAAGCATGTGGCGGCTTGCTGGAAGACATATCACACCCATTTGACACCCGTCCAGGGGCGTGTCAAGATAATAAGCAGAAGTTGGCTAAGCGGAGATATAAACTTGTCGGGGATGCGCCCCTGCATGCCACCTAAGCTAGCATTTATGGCATTTGTCCTAAGTGCCAGTGTTAGGTATGATAACACTATTGGCTATCTAATCACAAGATAATGTCTATTTTTTCACTGTGGTTACCCCTTGGGCTATAAAAGGAGGTCCAAGGCAACCTAGAGAAGGATTCAGACCCTCTAACACTTGTACTCGCATAGCAGCTCTCCCCGAGCCCACCTTGCCGGGTTGGAGTGCTGCGTGTGATCATGTTTCTCTATCCAATCCACTAAAGCGGGAGTAGGGTTTTACGCTTCTCAGCGGCCCGAACCTGGGTAAAAACCACAGGATTCTTGTCGTTGTGCTGCCTCATGGCCTCCGCTCTTTGTGTAACATGACCGCCCCTGCCGAACCACAAGGGGCCCATGTCCCCATACGTGATCGTGTCCACCCAGAACAATTATATTGGGGGTATAATCATGGAGAAGTTAGAATATAGTAGATATGATGCAAGGGTAATTATGATTTTGTTTATAACATCACCTAAGTTGATGGTTTATCGATTATACTAATGGATCTCATGAAGTTTCTATTGAGTTTTGTGTGTTGAAGTTTTCATGTTTTGGGTGAGATCACGATGGATGAAGGAATAAGGAGTGGCAAGATCCTAAGCTTGGGATGCCCAAGGCACCCCAAGGAAATATTCAAGGAAGACTCAAGCGTCTATGCTTGGGTATGCCCTGGATGGCATCCCCTCTTTCATCTCCAATTCATCAGTATGTTACTCGAAGCTATATTTTTATTCATCACATGATAAGAGTTTTGCGTGGAGCATCTTGTGCCATAGTTTTATTTTTTGTTAGTTTGCCACAATCATTGTTTGCTGGACACACCTTTTGAGAGAGACTTCATCATGATTTGTTAGAATTCTCTTTATGCTTCACTTATATCTTTTGTGTTAAGGAAGTTGCTCCTGTGCTTCATTTATGTCCTTAGAGCATGGCGGTATGTCGTGGGAAACCACGACCACCTATGGGGCCATGAGACCCTTTTTGGTTCGGCCGGGGGATATGCACGTTGCACAAAGAGCAGAGAAGCGTAGCACAGTGCGGTAGAGCTCACACGTGTATTGATAGTGGAAAATGGTGGTGGACGTAGCGCACTTGCCCGACAAGGTTGCTTCAGGGCGGGAGTGGCTATGTGCGTATGAGTGTATGAGGGTCTGAATCAGCCAACCCTTTCTATGGTTGCCATGGGCCTCCTTTTATAGATTTAGGGGTCACCACTTTAGCAAATCAGTCTTTATGCACTGATTAGATAGCAAACAATGCTATCACACCTAACTCTACAGGCTGACAAAGAGCATTAAATGCGCCATCTAGTGTCACATCACAGCATGCCCGACAACCCTTGCTGGGCTGTTTTGCCAGCTTTGCACCTGCTTGATGGACACGTCTCAGGACGTGTGTCATATGGAGGTGTTTGTTGTAGGAAGTGGCTGCCATGTGGCAAGAAGTAGCCACCTCACTTAGAGGCTTGACACTGCATTGATCGTTGACTTGGGTTACTTGTGAGGTGGAGCGGTGGCGTGGCTTGCCTTCGCTAGCCCCGGCAGGCCTGCCGGGACGATTTAGAAGCTCGCTTTCGGGGCAAACCCAACCTTGCCAGGCTCGCCTGCTGGGCAAGGGAGGTTCTTTCCTTAGTAATATCTTGCTCCTATGGTTCATCTTAGTCTTCCTGTCCTGCACTTGGATGCTTCAAGGGGATTGATCTATCATACTTGGGTTGATCATGGTGCTATAATCTTGTCTTCAGGCCTGTGCATAGTCCGGGCAATGGACGGAGGGTTTGTTGCACCGACAGGTGCCCTCGGGGCTGGCACGAACGCGTCGGTGGGCGTCGTCGGGGTAGGCCTTAACCAGTGCATAGGCAAGAGTGCAGAGGTGGCTCCGTCCTTTGAGATCTTCTTTGCTTCTCCAATAACCCAAGCTTTGGTCAGTTTCCGGTTCTTTCGCGCGTCGCGTGACGCCAATCATGGTGGGTCCATTCTTGTAATGGCCCGTGAATGACTTTAACGCGCGGGCGGGTAACTGCCAATTAACTCTTCCCACCACGCCCTTATCTTAAGCCACGTATGCTGCATGCATTGAGTAGGGTAGGTAATGGAGGCGCGTGGTGCGGGAGAGCATCAAGGCAGGGGCCCGGTCTTCTTGGATTGGTGGAGGAGGACCGTGGTTACCCGTCGGGGAATCAACCCCCAGCTTGCCTATAAAATGAGGAGCGGGGGAGAGGTGGAGGCATTCATCCTCATTCCTATCTTCCTCCATCCTCTGCTTTCTCCTAGATATGCTGAAAGGAAGAGTGCAGGGCCGGGCCCTAGGCCCTAGCTTATAGCTGATGATGCCGAATGCTAGTGCCGATGTTCAGGGAGTGAGTCTAGTCCAGGCCCAGAGGTGGCGCGGTAGGCGAGCCGTTTGTGGCATAGGAGATATCAAGCTTCCCCATTGTGGTGAGGTGCTTGCCTCCTCTGCCTTGGCCATCCGCCTGGTGGGGAGTGTGGTACCCTGCTTGTAGCTTGTCGGCCTGGCGACCAAGCTCTCGGAGCTTTTGGCGTCCGTCTGGGGCGCAGGGCTCAGGATCGTTGGTAATCCCAGCACTGCCCCTCCCATTGGAACCGGAGTTAACATCGAAGAGGAGGGCGCCTTCCTACCCGCTCAGGTGGAGAGTGGTGCACCTCGAGCTCCCTGGCCGTTGTGGTCGCCCGCCGTCTCCTCAGGGGAGGTGCCAGACCGAGAGGTCGGTGTAAGTGCATCTAGTGCCACCCCTAGTTGGTTTCGGAGTATTGACGACAAACGTGGTTGAGGGACTAATGTGTTTTTGAGAATTGCACGATAACACATGTAGTAGTCCCTCATTGATTCGGTTTACCTACCATAGATGACCCCTGAAAATGTATGAGGACATTAAAGACAATGGTGGTTTGTGAAGACATTCACGTTGAAGATAATGACGATGAAGACATTCACTGGAAAACTATGGAGTGCGAAGACATAGTTTTTTCTTGGCTTCCTTTTCTTCTCTCTTGATTCATAGGAACCACCGTACTGTTAAGTGGGGTCCAAGTGAACAAAGTCAGATGACTGAAGTGATGCTCAACCAAATCCTATATCTTCGAGCGAAGACAATGAGAGCAAATCTTATCCAGAGCTGGATGAGTCAGCTTTGCTTGTAGCCCAAGCCAAGCTGCCGCATGTGTTTGAAATCCGAATGTTGGACACATGTCGGTTCCTTAGTGACCCAGGGTCATTTCGGACATATCAGGTCGGGTTACCACTTGGCTATAAATATCCCGCCCCTACACCATAAATTGGTGGCTGCTCAGAGTTGTTGCACAACTTTTGTCATTTGAGAGCAACCCACCTCCGAAGCCTTTGATAGAAAGAGATCCTTGCGAGGACAAAGCCCAAAACACCCAGAGCCAAAGAGTGTTAGACATCACTAAAGTCTTTTTGTCCGCGTGATCTGAAGGCTTGTTATACTTTAGGACTATGCTTCCTCCAGCCAGTTAGGCGTCATGTTCTGCGGATCCAAGAGTCATTGTGGATTGCCTGTGAATAAAGTCTATGAAGGTTTGGAAGTCTTTCATAAAGACTTACCTGAGTGATAGGGCGAGGACTAAGTGTTCTTAGCTCTAGGGGAATAAGGTGAAGACACAATCTTTTGAGTTTAATCTCAGCCTCCCTAACCAGACGTATAGTTGTCACAGCAACCTGAACTGGTCTACCAAATCTCTGTCTTCACCAAGCAACTGGTTCTATCCCCTATCCTCCGTACTTTTCAGTTTATCTTCGTGAAGTCATTGCTTGCCTGCCTGATCTATTTGACTTCACTGTGTCAAGACTTGTAACTGCTTGGCTTCATACTATCTTCCATTCTGATCCTTTCTACCTAGCCGTTGTTAGTCTTCGTGCTTTCACTGTATTGCTTGCTTGCCTAGTGTAGTTTACATTCTGCTGCATATCATATAGGTTCAGATTACCTGTTTGTCTTCAAAGGACTCGTGTTTTGAAGACTTTCATAAAAATAACCTATTCACCCCCCTCTAGTCGATAACTAGCACTTTTAATTGGTATGGGAGCAAGATGCTCCCTTGTTCTGTGTGATTCGGTTTAACCACCTGGAATTTTAGCTACGTCAACTGCATGCATAATCAAGGTCTCCGCAGCGTGCCCAGTCTTCGATGGCACTGATTACGCCTACTGGAAGAATAAGATGTGCATGCATCTTAAAGCTATAGACGTTGACCTCTGGTATGTCGTCAAGACGGGCATTCCCAAGGTCGGTGAAGGCGTCACTACTGCTGATGTCAAGAGGTTTGCGCAATTGGACTCAACTGCCAAGAACATCATCTGTGGTCATCTGACCAAAGGGTAGTATCGCCGTGTGAGTGCACTGGAAACTTCAAAGCTGGTCTGGGACTGGCTATCCAAGGTCAACAAAGGCGTCTCAACTCAGAGAGACTCAAGGATTGATGTTCTTTGCAATCTCTTCAACAGCTTCAAGAGGAATGATAATGAGAATGTCCAGCTCACGTCTGATCGCCTCACTAATATCACAAATGAGCTTTGTGCTCTTGGCGCCCATGAGATCACCAATCATGAAATAGTGAAGAAGCTTCTGAGATCACTTGACTGCTCCTTCGACACCTTGGCCCTGATGATACAAGAGTGTCCTGACTTCAAAGACCTCGATCCATCTAACATACTTGAGAGGCTCAACACACATGAGTTCTAGCTATCTAAGAAAAGAGATATCTATGGTCCCAACTATGGCTGATCCCGTGCTTTGAAGGCTAAGGTTGTTTCCTCATCTGAAGAAGAATCTGACTACAGTTCTGATGATCCTGAAACCTTGTCAAAGAGCTTGCAATGCTTGTGAGGAAGTCCCAGAAGATCTCCAAGAAGAATCGCTTCAGCAAGTCTTCAAGATCTAGCTCAAAGAATGACGAGGCTTCATCTCGTGACTACAAGAAGATAACATGGCACAAATGCAAGAAGATAGGCCACTACATCTCTCAGTGTCCTTAGTGGGACAAGGAATCAAAGAAGAAGAAGAAGAGCAAGGAATATGCTTTTGATGACAACAAGAAGAAGAAATCGTCAAAGTCTTCATCTCACAAGAAGACCTCATCAAGCAAGGCTCTTGCATTTATTGGCAAGAAGATGGATTCAGAGGAGGAGTCTGCTTCTGAGGAGGTGGAGGTGGAGTCTCAGGAGGAGTCTGATTCAGGCATGGCCAGCCTGGCTCTTGCTTCGGCATTTGTCGCCATGTCCATCTTCAACACTGAAGACAACGGTCTCACCGCTGAAGCTGAAGCTGATGATGAGGATGAATCTTCTTCAACCTACTGCTTCATGGCATGAGGTGCCAAGGTAAACTCACGCGATGCTTACTTCCAAACTTCCAGTGAAGATGACTCTGAATGTGAATCCAAACCTAGTTGTAAGACACTTGCTAAAATTGCAACTGAACAACAAACTGCTATGGAACATATTCAAAATCTGTTAGACAAAAGCGATGACCTGTTGGACACGGAAATGAATCGAACTTAGTCCTTAATCGAAGACATTAAAAATCTTCATGTTAAGTACGAGGAACTTGAGAGTCGTCATGAAACTCTCTCAGCCTCTCATGAGAAGCTTTCCTACGATTATCTTCAAAGGAAGCAAGATCTTGAGAAACTGAGAGCATCTCATGAAGATCTTCAAAAAGAGAACGATTCACTACTCGCTCAACAGATTAGTTCCGCTTAGGAAGAATTTGTCCCACCATGTTTAAAATGTCTTGAGCGTGATAGTGCTGTCTCTGTTGCTGAATGGTCTACTGCCTCTAATGTTGCAATATCTTCAACTGTTGATGTGGTAACTAACCGCTCTACTGAGGTTGCCACTACTATTGCTGATGAGAATGCTAGGTTGAAGACATTTCTTGAAACATGCATGCACAAAAGCCTCAAAGGGCATCCGACTCTGTGCAATGTCTTCAAGAAACAGATTTTGAACCGAAACCCTAGGAAAGAGGGTGTTGGGTTCGAGAGGAAAATGAATGTTGATGGTTCTTACTGGACGCTTGAGAAGTACCCCAAAACCACCTGGGTTGCTGCTAACGATCCTTCAGTGGACCCATCCACTTTATCTGGCTTCACTTGTGCTAACCCTATTGTCATTGATGAATCCTTTAACACCAATTACAAACTATTTAAGAATCAGAATGGTGAAGTGTTTGCCAAGTATATTGGTACTAACTGAAGGAATGGGCCACCCTTGAAGAAGATCCGGGTGCCAAAAAGTTGTCTTGAGAAGCTTCCTGTGAATGTCGTCATGACACCACCAGGGAAGAAGGCAAACCCCAGACCAAAGGCATCGTATGGCCCAAAGGATTCATACAGATAGAGGACCACACATGGTCACCCTAACGCTAATGTTTTGCAAGAAAGCCATCATCAGACTCATGAATATGAACGTGTTTCTTATAACCGCTATCTTCACAAAACTAAGAACTTTTCTGCATATTCATGAGTATTATTCACCTCCTGCAAAGATATTTGCTAGGGCTCCCAAGCCAAAGTTCTCAGATGCTACACTTAGATTTATTGCTTCTAAGCCACCCCTGAAGATGTGGGTGGTTAAGAAGAATTAACTTGTCTTGCAGGGAAAGGTCTCTAGCCAAAAATCAAAGACTTCTGACGGCAATGCTGGGGACCTAAAACATCTTGTGGGACGCAAGATAAAGTGGCAGAATGGTCTTACCATGTATTTTGTCCCAGGGTTTCTTGACGAGCATCCTATCATGCCCAACTAGAACCTCAACTTTGATAATATTCTTGTTCGCTACATGTTTCTGCTTCACAACACTCTTGGTGAAGCCTATCTCGCTAACTGCACTGTAGGGTACGACTCCGAAAGCCACTGAATGGACCACGGACAGCGGCTGCACTAACCACATGACTGGTGAGCAAAGTCTTCTCATGGATTCAACCCTACGTCCATCTACTAAAGCCACATCACATTCGCTAACATTGGTAAAATCAAGGTATTGGGTCTAGGTAGAGTTGCTATCTCAAAGGATCAGCACATGGATAAAGTGATGCTTGTTGAATCCCTTGGATACAACTTAATGTCTGTCTCAATGCTTTGTGATCTGAATATGACTGTGATATTTGGCAAATATTGTCGTCTTGTGCTAATGGAATCTAAAAAATCGCTAGTCTTCGGAGGCTATCGAAGAGGTGATCTGTATATGGTAGATTTCCTAGCAGGACCACATCTTGCCGTATGTCTTCTAGCAAAAGCTTTAGAGTGCTGGCTCTAGCATCGACGGCTAGAACATGCGGGCATGAGGAACTTACACACTCTCGTGAAGAAGAAGCACATCATTGGCATCGAGGGAATCATGTTCAAGAAAGATCATCTATGTGGTACTTGTGAAGCTGGTAAGATGACTAGATCCAAGCATTCCTCGAAGACAACCACGACTACATCACGTCCCTTCGAGTTGCTTCACATGGACTTATTTGGCCCTACTCACTACTCTACCCTTACTACTACTGCACATCTCTATGGCTTCGTTATTGTTGATGATTATTCAAGATACACTTGGGTACATATAATTCTCTAAAAGAATGAGGTGCAGGATGTCTTCAGACGCTTCGCAAATTGCGCCATGATGAATTATCGCATCAAGATCAAGCATATCCGGAGTGACAATGGCACTGAGTTCAAGAATGCCAGCCTCGACATTTATCTTGATACATTGGGCATCACACATGAGTTCTCTGCTCCATACACACCTCAACAGAATGGCATCATGGAGCGCAAGAACAAAACGCTCATTGAGATGCCGCACATGATGCTCGATGAATACAAGACTCCAAGAAAATTTTGGCCCGAAGCCATTGATACTGCATGCCACATCATCAACAGAGTTTATCTTCACAAGTTCTTCAAGAAGACATCTTAGGAACTTCTGACTGGTAAGAAGCCAAACGTCAGTTACTTCAATGTCTTTGGTGCTAGGTGCTAGACACTTTTCCTTTGTCTCTATATCTGAACCCAAGAAAGTTGATGAAGCCTTCATGGAACCTGAATGGATTCAAGCTATGCAAGAAGAGCTTCAACAATTTTAGTTTAAAAATGCCTGGGAGCTTGTCAAACGTTCTGATCCTCGCAAGCACAATATCATTGGCACCAAATGGATCTATCGCAACAAGCAAGATGAACATGGACAAGTTGTCAAAAACAAATCACCTGCGGTTACACAAAAGTGGAAGGAATTGATTTTGATGAAACCTTTTCTCCTGTGGCTAGGCTTGAAGCCATTCGTATACTGCTAGCCTATGCTAACCACCACAGCATTCTTTTGTACCAAATGGATGTGAAGAGTGCCTTCCTCAACGGCAAAATTGAAGACGAAGTGTATGTTGCTCAACCACCTAGTTTTGAAGATCGAAAGCATCCTGAGATGGTATACAAGCTTAAAAAGGCTCTGTATGGCCTCAAACAAGCACCTCGCGCTTGGTATGACACACTCAAAGAATTCCTGAAGAGCAAAGGCTTCAAACCTGGCTCTCTAGATCCCACTCTCTTAACGAAAACATATGAGGGTGAACTGTTTGTATGCCAAATATATGTGGATGACACTATCTTTGGCTGCACTGATAAGAAATACAGTGATGAGTTTGGACACATGATGCAAGAGCAATACCAGATGTCCATGATGGGAGAGCTGAAGTTCTTTCTTGGTCTTCAAACCCGTCAACATCGAAATGGAATCTTCATATCACAAGAGAATTACCTCAAAGATTGCCTGAAGAAGTTTGGAATGCAACACTGCAAAGGGTTCACGACGACAATGCCAACCAAAAGCCATTTAGGCCCTGACAACAATGGTAAAGAGTTCGATCAAAAGGTATACCGCTCCATGATTGGTTCTTTATTGTACTTATGTGCATTTAGGCCAGATATTATGCTTAGCGGTTGCATGTGTGCCCGATTCCAAGCGGCACCAAAGGAATTGCATCACCTCATAGTGAAGCAAATTCTTCGATATTTGGCTCACACCCCAACACTAGGATTATGGTAACCAAAGGGCTCAGTGTTTGATCTAGTTGGATTCTCAGATGCTGATTATGCTGGTGACAAGGTTGATCGCAAGTCTACATCAGGAACATGTCACTTTCTTGGACGATCTCTTGTCTGTTGGTCTTCAAAGAAGCAGAACTGTGTATCTCTCTCCACTGCTGAATCTGAATACATTGCTGCTGGATATTGTTGTACTTAGCTTCTCTGGAGCAAACTCGCAAGGACTATGGCATCAACTTGAAGCTTGTGCCACTTTTTTGCGATAATGAAAGCGCCGTCAAGATTGCCAACAATCCAGTTCAACACTCGAAGACAAAGCACATTGAGATTCGTTATCACTTTCCCAGAGATCATGTCATGAAGGAAGACATTAATATCATTCACGTCAACACTAAAGAGCAATTGGTAGATATCTTCACAAAGCCCTTGGATGAGAAAAGGTTTTGCAAGATGCAGTGTGAGCTAAATATCTTAGAATCCTCGAATGTCAAGTGAATGGACACACATCCTAACGCTTATGCATGTTGATGACTTAGATGTGCAACACACAAAGTAACATATATCTTCGATTAATGAAGTCTTATCCTCTGAGAGTGAATGCATTAATGTGGAATTTGACTTTGGAGCACCACAATAATTGTGCATCGTGTCTGGGTCTAATATTTCTATACGGTGGGTAACGCCACCACCACACTTTCTTGAAGATTTTCATTTGGCGTCATGATTGCGTTATCTTCATATTTGGATTGTCTTCAAGTTACACACACACACACACACACACACACACACACACACACACACGCACACACATCTGGGCTATTCTATTATGCGTTACAGAATATTATTCTGTTACCCTACTTGAACTGATGAATTCAAGCGGTTGAACTCATGAAATTCGAGCGGTTGAACTGATGCTTTCTGTTGTTGTTAAAAATCGTCTTCTTTAGTTCAAATTTTTTTGAAATTTTTTTTGTCGAAACGGGGCGTGTAATATATCGTTGGAAAGCTCTTGACATCCACATTACAATCTTATAATTTGTTTTTGCAAAAAAATTATGATTTAAGATCAGTTTTGAGAAAAACGTTTTTCCAAAACCGAAAGCGTGAATCGTATTTTGGACTTAATTTTCAAACGGTCTGTTGAAATTAAGAAAATGAGATGGCGTTGGAAAGCTTGTGAAAATCCACATCTTCCATATATCTACTATTTTTTCAAATTCTATATGATTTAGAAGTAATTTGAAAAACGGTGAAATTCTGGGCGAAATGTTTTCTCATAGTTTTTTGCAAACGGTTTGTCGGATTGACGCAAATGATACAGATTTGGAAAGCTGTAGAAAATGCACAACTTTTGTGTATAGAAAGTTTTTTTCTAATTCCTTACGGTTTAAATACGAATTCAAATACGGTTAAAATTGGTTTTGAACGCGGTTTTTTTAAAAAAGTTTGTCCAAATGGGGCAAATAATATACCGTTGCATAGCTATCGAAAATGTGAAACTTAGTCATGTTGGACGTTTTCTCTACTTCACAACCATTTAAGAGTAATCTTGAATACGACATGACGGATTCTGCTGTTTTCTCGTTTGAAAAACAGAGTAGTCATACTGATATATGTGTATGTTTGTACTGAGCTATTTTTTGTAGAGTAATTTTAAATGGTTCCAAAAAAAGGTACTTGTACTAATGCTTGCATGAGTTTGTACTAAGCGTGTTTTCACTAACTAGACTTTGCTCTGTTTTTTGGGTAATATTTTTCTCGTAAATTTTCAACGGTTTACTGTATCCTAGCCCTGAACTAGCATGGTTTATATTGTTGAACTGAATGTTATTATATTGTCGGCCCTGTACTTGCATGATTTATATCATCGAACTGAATGATATTTTTTCCAAAAATAAAATGTTTTTTATTCTTTTTTTTGAACTAAACATTTTTTTACAATGATGTTCTGGACTTCTCTTATTTTATGACTTGTACTTTTACCATTTGAATTGCATGGGGTTTCCTTTTGCTTGAACTTTTACAATTTGAATTTATGTCATTTCTTTTATTCCAAACGGACCACCGTTTTTAACTTGTACTGATCAATATTTTTAATTAAACCAATTTTCCTTTGTAGAACGGACCACCGTTTTTGTTTGTACGGATCAGTTGTAGAACTTGGACGTCAATGTCACAGAATTAATTTGTGAGCTTCTCACATTTCCTTTTAAAGTTGTTTTTCCCTCGAACTTTATTGGCACCAAGTTTTCTTTTCTGTGCCTCTCGAATTGATGCAATTTTTCTTGACGAGTACGTACCAAATTTCTCTGTACTGTAATGTTTTTAACACACACACATATTGATTTGTTCCCACATTCCATTATGAATTTATTATATATAAAAGTTGAACTATACGACACTTTTTAAATGAATCTAACAAGTATTTTTCGCTCGCTAGACTTCCAAATGTTTTTCCGTTGTAAACTCAAGTCTGAACAATTGTAAATACTTCTAAATTGAACTGAAATAAAATATAGGAACACTCGAGTCTGAACAGTTGCAAATAGTTCTAAAGTGAAGTGAAATAAAATATTGGAACTGAACTGAGTGTATTTTCATATTTCTGCTAGCATGCATCAGATATGTTTTTACAATAGAACATATACTAATTTTTATGTCAAGTAACCTCAAATAAAACAAAAGTGGAGCTTCATTTACAAGAATAGAACAGAACATATGCTAGTTTCGATCCATACACGGTTTTCTCAAATGCTTATTAAGCATAACACACAACTCCTGTTGTGCTATAGGAAGATCACTTAAACAGGGGAAATTGGACATAGAATTGTTCAGTAGGTGTACTAAAAAGCACACAAAACATGTACTGAAAAAGATCAAAACATTCTTAGCGTTGCATCAGCCTCCTATGGCAGAGGTGAATGTTCTGATAGTTGCGTCGTCGCACGGCCTCGTGTGGCAGAGGTGAACGGCTTGTGGTGGTAAGGGTGAACGGGTTGAGCGTTGCATGTCCAAAAAATTGGTTTTATTTGACAACACGAAAACATAAAAAGGATGATTTCTGTTTCATAATTTAACTCAAGAAGCAGTACCTCTAGCTATGGAAGATTACTGAGCCAAATGCCCATTCCGTGGCTACAAAAAACTGATTATTTTGTTTTTCTTAGTGGTGCCACTACCTTCAGATTAGAAGGACATACATAATACTCATCCGCCGAACTGCACATATCTTTTACATCATTTTCATGGCCTAATAATACATCCATCTCATTTATTCAGTTTATCGGTTACCAAAAAGTATCAGCTATCAGTCCACAAAGAGCATCAACTATCAGTTCACAAAAATATGAAACATCACAGGAACATAAAAAGAATGTTTATTAGTTCACAAACCTATCAGCAATAGTAGTCCTGCGGCTCCAGTGCAGCCGCCATTGTTGGTTTTTCTTCTTAAAATACACACTGAACTGCTGTAACAAAAAAGAAACTTTAAAGCACAAGATTTAGCAAGATGAACCACTAGTCTACTAACCAGAGAACTAAATGAATTTCCATAATTGAACTTTTTTCTAATGCTTTTTTCAAATTTGAACTAAACTTTTTTTCACTCCTATCTAATCTTCAACAAATTCTCTAGTGGACCTATTATTATTATCACAAAATAATCAACATGAATGATCTCCACCCGTCACCAATTTACTCAAACCATCCAAACTCATATGAGCTTTCCATTCAAGATTTCCCGTCCTATCTTCTTCTAAAAAAATTGAGAACTCTAACCACATCTTTTCTGGAAGCTATACTGAAATACTAGCACATATACTACTTTATAGCAAGTAGCTTTCGAACAAAAGTTACAAAACATAATTGAAAGTTGCAAGAATTTGAATAGGAGGAAGTCCAACTTAGCTGCAAGCATAAGATCAACCAGAGCATCAGAATAAGTACACTTAGCTTAAAACAAATTTGAGAGATTGAGGGACTACAGGGGTTGTTATCTCGAAAGAACATTTGGTGAATAGAAAAATGGATTTATGAGATTGACATTGTCCTGTTTAGATTATCTACCCAAACACAGATAGGACTTTAACTACACCGGACGTTTTTCTGTGCTAGATAGTGTGTAGACATGCTGCCAAGGTCTCACACATGGGTTGCTTGAACAAGTTGAATTAAATATCTTTTTCATTTTGAACTTTGAAAGAAGCTACAACTTCCACAAATGTACACAGAATTTTAAATTCTGAGCACATACCTTCTGTTGTTGTTTGTTGACGGGCACGCCGCTCCTACTCCTGTGGACTGACGGCGCCGGCGAAGTCGAGCTGAAGGAGCGGGGATCACAAGCGGCGGCTGGGTGACCTGCTTATCTCTCTCTGCTTTATCCCAAATCGGCGAATAAAAAAGAGCCAACCTGAAGTGACTCCTGTGAACTCTGAACTTTTCTGGAGCTTTTTGTTGAACTGAAGCATGCTTTGGAGCAGAACGAGATTGAGTAAATTGCGAGGAAGCTGAGCAACAATCGACCGGAGATTCAAGACAACTATATCAATTGGAGATGTCACTGAACTATAGGACGCTTGTACTACAAGAACTGAATCTATTGCCAATCTTGAACTTCCAGGTTCCATACACAAAGCTATAAATATGTAATAAATCCTACAAGGTGAGCTGTATGATGAACTAAAAAAACAAAAAAAGCCTACAAAGTGGTGTTATGCTGCGTGACTCCATTCGGGGTTTTCTCCCACAAAAGTAAAGAGAAAAACTACATGGCAGAATTAAAATCTTGGTATAAGAAGTAGCGTCAGCCCCTCTGCAAGAAGAACTGAATATTCGGTGTATTTCGAGTATCTGTTTACTGACATAAACACAGACACGATATTCGGGATCAGATTTTCTTAACTTGTAGGTAGGAGAAGGCTTTCATCAAGCATCACTATTTCAGTTTAGTTTCACCTTGGGTAATTTTTGTTTGAGTTGATCTCTTGTCGGTCAACTAGCCAGCGAGGAGAAGCAGTGTGAGGTGTGCCTCAGCAAAGCCATGACCTGTGCTGAAAAGTAAGCTCAATAGTCACTACGATGACCCAATCCAACATCAAAGATGAATATATGTAATGCTCCAATACACATAGAGCGCACACACTTAAATTCAGAGAGCCAGCCCCTTTATGTTTAGAGAATAAATGCATTTAAACTCAAAGAACAAATGTGTTTAGGTTCAGAGAACAAAACAATCTTCAGTTTGATTATCTGCGTACGGATAATCGCAGAAGCAACAGAGTTGGACTGAAGCTCTAGAAATATTAGAACTTATATGAAAAATTGTGCAGTCGGATGTTATACTGTTGCTAGTTAGTAAAATGAATGGCAGAGGATGAACAAGGGACACACACTATACCAAGATGGCAACGAGGAAGCTGCCGGACCTTAGCATCTCCCTTCCTTGTCACTATAAGTTCTTTGAACCTTGTGCAGGGGCGGCGTTGTACTGGAACGGGAGGCGGTGGGGGCTGGCGGCTCTGTGTAGTCTGCAGCGAGCTTGGAGCAGGGAGGAGGCGCTCGCCATGGCTGGGAGAAGCCAGGAGGAAGGGCAGTGGGCGGCGTCGCGATGAGGCAGGTGGCGACCTAGGGGTTGGCACGCTGCGGATGGGGGCGGCTGGCACTGGGGATGGGGATGGGGCGCGGCTAGGGGCACGAGATGGTGGGGGATTGGGCGGCGACCGGAGCCGAGGGAGAAGGTGGGACGTGGGGCGATGGCCGGAGCCGAGGAAGAAGGTGAGGCGTGGGGGGTGGCCGGAGCCGGGGGTAGAAGGTGGGGCGCGGGGCAGTGGCCGGAGCAAGGGAGAAGGTGGGGTGCTGGGCCGCGCCGGATCTTGGCGAGAAGGTGGGGCACGAGGCGGCGGCCGGAGCCAGGGAGACGGTGGGGCCCGGCGCGGCGGCCGGAGCCAGGGAGAAGGTGAGGCACAGGGCGGCAGCCGGAGCCAGAGACAGGAGGTGGAGGCATAGCGGCCACATGAGAGATATCTCTTTTTTGGCGAAACAGGAACAGGCTCTATATAGAGCGCGAGAGTAAGAAAATAATATTCTGTTACTAGTAACAAAATAGCCCTGTCTTATATATATATACATATATATATATACATATATATATACACATATATATATATACATATATATATATATCTTATTTTATTATAGATATATTATTATTGAAGGGAAAACATAGGTTCAGTTTTGCATTCTTATAAAAAAAGAACTGAGCTGTATGTCGTCTTGAAAAAACAAATATAACATGGGTTGCTGATGTTATAGACAAGCTAGGTTGGGAGACCTAGAGGCCGCTAGATCCAAAAAAATGTTGAAACATGTCGTGGGCTGCCCGTGTTAAAAAAATGAGACCAACCCAAGGGCTAACCCTCATTGGCATTTTTTTATAGGAGAAATTCCGCGAGAACCACACGTCCAAGCCGGGACTTGAACTCGGGTGGGCTGGCAGCAACCTCAAGCTGCCCAGCCAACGGGTCGACGGCCCGTCCTCGTGGGCTGGCCATGTTAAACAACAAAACCTAGGCCATGGACCTGGTGGGCCTGGGACTGTCAGCCTGCCGACGAAAAGTTGTCACCTGATTCCTCTTATTTTGCTGACCATGTTGGGAACGACAGACGGCGGCGCCACGGTGACAACACCAAGGTGGAGGACGATGTCGAGACCATGGAACGAACGAACCGGAGCGGGGGAAGATGCAGGCGGAGGGGAGTACAAGGGTTGACTTGTTCGGATGCAGGGTGGCCGGTGGAGCTCCTTGGTATCGTTGTCTTCTTTCATGTTGGCGTAGCAGGGGTTGATGATTGTCTCGGCGAGGTCAACCACGGAGTCCTTCTCCTGCCCGTTGCCGATGATCTTGTATTGCTTCTGGATGTCGACAAGCTTGCTGCACCAGATGGCCAAAATCGTCACGTTCTACCTTCTCTCCACCGTAGCGAAGGTGCAGTTGGCGCTGCTGATGAAGCGGGTGAATGCTCCAGAACCTCTGATGGCCCTACAATAGTGGTAGACGAGAACCTTGTCCCGCAGGCATACCTGGGCGACCGTGATCCGCTGGTCCCTGTCAGGAGACGAATGGATGGGCACAAGGTCTAGTGCTGCAACCTTGTGCTTTCTCGTCCTGTAGGTACTGCTTGAACTCGGCGAGGCAGAGCTTCACCGAGTCCGGATCGTTGGTGTACATCACATTCAACTTGGTACCGCCATGGGGCTGAACGGAGAACTCAAAGGTGAACTCCTTGCCGAAGTCCATATCCAGCAGGCTCACCCTTCGGATCACTATTGGAGTCTCTTCAAGTGAACGAGTGAGTAGGCGACAGCAGCAGTTCGTTTTCCAGCTCTTGGAGAACTGTATTCAACAGTAAACTGAGTGTGTATAGGCGATAACAGTTACTACCCCTCATCCACTGCACGCCCTACAGAATATGCACTCTTGGCGCATTCAAATGCCTCCATTAAGAAATCTATTCGGGCCACACACGTCGGTTCACGAGAGAGTCTATATTGGTACTGTAATAACAAGTGTTAGTGGTCAGTTTACTTAAATTAATTAACTTTAATTAAAATGTATTCACGGGATAACAAGCAATGCATTGGCTCGTTCTATCAGTGCCACATGATCAACATGCACAACAATTAGAATTATTATTCTCAGGACGCACATGATCAGCACATTTGTGATAACCCACAAGTGTAGGGGATAATTGTAGCCTCTTTCGATAAGTAAGAGTGTCGAACCCAACGAGGAGCTAAAGGTAGAACAAATATTCTCTCAAGTCCTATCTGCCACTGATACGACTCTACGCACGCTTAGTGTTTGCTTTATCTAGAACAAGCATGAAACTAGAAGTACTTTTAGGTGTTGTTGGATAGGTTTGCAAGATAACAAAGAGCACGTAAATAAAAAGTAGGGGCTGTTTAGATAAAGAAGCAATAAAGTAAATATAGCGAGTGTGGAAAAGTGGTGGTAGGAGTTGTGAAATTGTCCCTAAGCAATTGACTACTTTACTAGACCGATAGCAAGTTTTATGTGGGAGAGGCATAAGCTAACATACTTTCTCTTCTTGGATCATATGCACTTATGATTGGAACTCTAGCAAGAATCCGAAACTACTAAAGATCATTAACATAAAACCCAACCATAGCATTATAGCATCAAGTCCCCTTTATCCCATACGCCACAACCCCCTTACTCGGGTTTATGCTTCTGTCACTCAAGCAACCCACTATAAGCGAATCATGAACATATTGCAACACCCTATAGCAGGAATCTCTCACGCTTGTGCGACACGGAGGGCACAATAGGACAGCACCATAACCACAAGCAAATTAAACCAATCATAGCAATTCATCAATCCCCGGTAGAACAACGAAAATCTACTCAGACATCATAGGATGGCAACACATCATTGGATAATAATATGAAGCATAAAGCACCATGTTCAAGTAGAGGGTATAGTGGGTTGCGGGAGAGTGGACCGCTGAATATAGATGGGGGAAGGTGATGGTGATGTTGGTGAAGATGGCGGAGGTGTTGGTGAAGATTGCGGTGATGATGATGCCCCCCCCCCCGGCGGTGTTCCGGCGCCACCGAAAGCAAGGGGGGAGAGAGCCCCCCCTTCGTCTTCTTCTTCTTCCTTGACCTTCTCCCTAGATGGGAGAAGGGTTTCCCCTCTGGTCCTTGGTCTCCATGGCGTGGGAGGGGCGAGAGCCCCTCCGAGATTGGATCCGTCTCTCTGTCTCTCTCTGTTTCTGAGCTCCCAGATTCTGCCATTTCACCGTTTCTTTTATGTCCGAAGATCTGTAACTCCGATTGGGTTGAAACTTTCGCCAAGATTTTTCTCCGAAAATTAGCTGTCTGGCGCCAAAAGAAGAGCGTCAACCGCCTTACGGGGTGCCCACGAGGGTCAGGGCGCGCCCCCTGCCTCGTGGCCCCCTCGGGAACCGTCTCGCGTTGGTTTTTCTTCCCAAAAATCATAAATATTCCAAAAATGATATCCATCCGTTTTTATCCCGTTTGGACTCCGTTTGATATTGGGTTTCTGCGAAACATAAAACATGCAACAAACAGGAACTGGCTCTGGGCACTGGATCTATGTTAGTCCCAAAAATAGTATAAAAAGTTGTCAACACTATATGAAAGTGGAATAATATTGGAATGGAACAATCAAAAATTATAGATACGACGGAGACGTATCAGCATCCCCAAGCTTAATTCCTACTCGTTCTCGAGTAGGTAAATGATGAAAAAGATAATTTTTGATGTGGAATGCTACCTAGCATAATCTTGATCATATGTCTAATCATGGCATGAATATTAAAACACTAGTGATTCAAGGCAATAGTCTATCATTTGATATAAAAACAATAATACTTTGAGCGTACTAATAAAGCAATCATGTCTTTTCAAAACAACATGGCCAAAGAAAGTTATCCCTACAAAATCATATAGTCTGGCTATGCTCCATCTTCATCACATAAAATATTCAAATCATGCACAACCCCGATGACAAGCCAAGCAATTGTTTCATACTTTTGACGTTATCAAACCTTTTCAACTTTCACACAATACATGAGCGTGAGCCATGGATATAGCACTATAGGTGGAATAGAGTATGATGGTGGGGGTTATGTGGAGAAGACAAAAAGGAGAAAGTCTCACATCGATGCGGCTAATCAACGTGCTATGGAGATGCCCATCAATTGATGTCAATACGAGGAGTAGGGATTGCCATGCAACGGATGCACTAGAGCTATAAGTGTATGAGAGCTCAAACTGAAACTAAGTGGGTGTGCATCCAACTTGCTTGCTCATGAAGACCTCGGGCATTTGAGGAAGCCCATCATCGGAATATACAAGCCAAGTTCTATAATGAAATTCCCACTAGTATATGAAAGTGAAAGCATAGGAGAGTCTCTCTATGAAGAACATGGTGCTACTTTGAAGCAAAAGTGTGGTAAAAGGATAGTAACATTGCCCCTTCTCTCTTTTTCTCTCATTTTTTTATTTTCTCTTTTTTTGGTGGGCTTATTTGGCCTCTTTTATTTTTCATAAAGTCCAAAGTCTCATCCCGACTTGTGGGGGAATCATAGTCTCCATCATCCTTTCCTCACTGGGGCAATGCTCTAATAATGATGATCATCACACTTTTATTTACTTACAACTCAATGTTACAACTCAATATCTAGAACAAAGATATGACTCTATATGAATGCTTTCGGTGGTTTACCGGGATGTGCAATGATCTAGCATAGCAATGACATCAAAAAATGGACAATCCATGAAAACATCATGCTAGCTATCTTACGATCATGCAAAGCAATATGACAATGAATGCTCAAGTCATGTATATGATGATGATGGAAGTTGCATGGCAATATATCTCGGAATGGCTATGGAAATGCCATGATAGGTAGGTATGGTGGCTGTTTTGAGGAAGATATAAGGAGGCTTATGTGTGCTAGAGCGTATCGTATCACGGGGTTTGGATGCACCGGCGAAGTTTGCACCAACTCTCGAAGTTAGAAAGGGCAATACACGGTACCGAAGAGGCTAGCAATGATGGAAGGGTGAGAGTGCGTATAATCCATGGACTCAACATTAGTCATAAAGAACTCACATACTTATTGCAAAAATCTATTAGCCATCGAAACAAAGTATTACGTGCATGCTCCTAGAGGGATAGATTGGTAGGAAAAGACCATCGCTTGTCCCTAACCGCCACTCATAAGGAAGACAATCAATAAATAAATCATGCTCCGACTTCATCACATAACGGTTCACCATACATGCATGCTACGGGAATCACAAACCTCAACACAAGTATTTCTACTAATCCACAGTCGCCCACTAGCATGACTCTAATATCACCACCTTTATATCGCAAAACTATTGCAAGGAATCAAACATATCATATTCAGCGATCTACAAGTTTATGTAGGATTTTATGACTAACCATGTGAATGACCAATTCCTGTCATCTCTCTAAATAGATATAAGTGAAGGAAGAGAGTTTAATTCTTTCTAAAAAAGATATGCCCATGCTCTAACAAATATAAGTGAAGCAAAAGAGCATTCTACAAATGGCGGTTTTCTATGTGAAGAGAAACAGACAATCCAAACTTCAAATGATATAAGTGAAGCACATGAAGCATTCTATAAAGCCATACTCAAAAGATATAAGTGAAGTGCAATGAGCATTCTATAAATCAACCAAGGACTATCTCATACCAGCATGGTGCATAAAATAAAAGTGAAAACTAAATGCAAAAGACGCTCCAAGACTTGCACATATCGCATGAACGTAACGAATCCGAAAACATACCGATACTTGTTGAAGAAAGAGGGGATGCCTTCTGGGGCATCCCGAAGCTTAGACGCTTGAGTCTCCTTGAATAGTTACTTGGGGTGCCTTGGGCATCCCCAAGCTTGAGCTCTTGCCTCTCTTCCTTTTCCTCATATCGAGACCTCCTCGATCAAACACTTCATCCACACAAAACTTCAACAGAAAACTCGGTAAGATACATTAGTATAATAAAGCAAATCACTACTCTAAGTACTGTTGCAAACCTATTAATATTTTGTTTTTTCATTGTGTCTACTGTAATATAGCTTTTACATGGCTTAATCCACTGATATAAATTGATAGTTTCATCAAAACAAGTAAACTATGCATCAAAAAACAGAATCTGTCAAAAACAGAACAGTCTGTAGAAATATGAACATTAACCATACTTCTGTACCCCAACAATTCTACCAAAATTAGGAAAAATAAAAAAATTGTATATAAAGACAGTCTAAAAAGAATCAGAACTATTTGACTTTCCAGATAAAAATGTAAAATCGCTCACAACAGCCAAAGTTTCTGTCCTGCACCATACAAACCAACAAGCATTGTAAACATCCTAAAGGCAAACCTTGGCACATTATTTTTATAATACAATGGAATTGTACAAGGGGATAATTATTTTTGATGAAATTTTTCTGTAATCAAGATTCACAAAGTTTCCATGAGCATGAACAAAGTTCAAGGAGCTCTCCCACTTCAACAATGCTTGTCTCTCTCACTTTCACTTTCCTTTTTGAAACGTTTTGGGTTCCCCTATTTACTTTTTTTTGTTTTTAAACTATATAAAATCACTCAACAGAAATAAATGACTCTCTAAAACTTCCAAGTTGTGTCCCTGGCAGTGCTTTGTTTAAAGCCATTAAGCTAGGCATAAAGTGCACAACTAATGGATCCACCCGGATCCCAAGGTATATTAAAGCCAATTTTAATTAACAATGATTTGTAATTTAGTAGTGAGCACAAAGTAATTCATGCAACAACGAAGTCTAACTCTCTTCCTATGCATTGGCATGTCATAAAAGAACAATTCATGCACACCAAGTAAAGGCCAATGCATAATATAAGCAGTTTCTTGCAATTTTATCATATTGGAAATATAGGGAGGTGGAGATATAGTTCCTCTCTCATAATAATTGCAAGTAGGAGCAGCAAGCACATGCACATTATATCTATCAAAATCATCATGTGCAATGGTAAAAGGCAACCCATCAATATAATCCTTAATAAGCACAAACTTCTCCAATATAGTGTAGTTTGGAGAATTCAAAAAGATAGTAGGACTGTCATGCGTGGGTGCAATAGCAACAATTTCATGTTTAACATAAGGAACTATAACAAGTTCATCCCCATAAGCATAATTCATATTGGCATCTTGGCCACAATCATAGCAAGCATCATCAGAAAGGAATATTTCAAGAAAATCAACGGGATCATAACAATCATCATAGCACTCATCCTTCGGTAAGCACGAAGGGGAATTAAACAATGTATGAGTTGAAGAGTTACTCTCATTAGACGGTGGGCACGGGTAGCTAATCCGCTCTTCCTCCCTTTGTTCTTCGATCTCCTCATCATCTTTTTCATCCAATGAGCTCACAGTTTCATCAATTCCTTCTTCCATAGACTCCTGCAAAATATTAGTCTCTTCTTGGACAGCGGAGAAGTCCTCAATATATGGTTTAACATAAGGATTAGAAGCATAATTATCATAGCAATGTTCAAGTATGGCAAAATTTTCAGATTTGTAAACAGTAGCATCATACTTTTCAATCAAAGAAGCAATTTCATAAGCACCCTTAAAAGCAACAAATTCTTCAATTTGTTGAACATCATAGTAATTATAAACACCCTTAGCATACAAAGATGCGATTCCATTATCACTAAACTCACATTTGTAGGGAAGGTATTTCTTAGGGTTTTCAGAACAACAAGTAAAATCATATATTTCACATAAATTCCAAGCATAGCATTGCAAACAACGAAATTGATCCAGTAAAAGTTTCCCTTTTTCAGATATACGATGTCGCACATAACAAGCATGCTTATCTAAAGATTTGCCATCAACTAAGCTAGTTGGGGTTTCAGCACGAGCACAAATGGATCGAAGATGATCCAAGTAAAAAGCTTCAGGAGTGTGATAGATTTTGAGTGGTTCTTCAACCATTGGTGTAGTAGGTACAACTAATTTTTTTGGTATTTTGCGTTTCCTACCCATAACTAAAGATAGAAAAATACTAAGAACGGCAAATAAAAATTACTAGTGATAAAGCAAACAAGCACACATGAGAATATTCACCCCACACTATGACTCCCCGGCAACGGCGCCAGAAAAAGGTCTTGATAACCCACCAGTGTAGGGGATAATTGTAGCCTCTTTAGATAAGTAATAGTGTCGAACCCAACAAGGAGCTAAAGGTTGAACAAATATTCTCTCAAGTCCTATCTGCCACTGATACGACTCTACGCTCGCTTAGTGTTCGCTTTACCTAGAACAAGTATGAAACTAGAAGTACTTTGTAGGTGTTGTTGGATAGGTTTGAAAGATAATAAAGAGCACGTAAATAAAAAGTAGGGGCTTCTTAGATAAAGAAGCAATAAAGTAAATATAGCGAGTGTGGAAAAGTGGTGGTAGGAGTTGTGAAATTGTCCCTAAGCAATTTACTGCTTTACTAGAGCGATAGCAAGTTTTATGTGGGAGAGGCATAAGCTAACATACTTTCTCTTCTTGGATCATATGCACTTATGATTGGAACTCTAGCAAGCATCCGCAAATAGTAAAGATCATTAAGGTAAAACCCAACCATAGCATTAAAGCATCAAGTCCCCTTTATCCCATACGCCACAACCCCTTTCCTCGGGTTTATGCTTCTGTCACTCAAGCAACCCACTATAAGCGAATCATGAACATATTGCAACACCCTACAGCGGGAATCCCTCACGCTTGCACGACACGGAGGGCACAATAGGACAACAACATAACCACAAGCAAATTAAACCAATCATAGCAATTGATCAATCATCTGTAGGACAACGAAAATCTACTCAGACATCATAGGATGGCAACACATCATTGGATAATTATATGAAGCATAAAGCACCATTTTCAAGAAGAGGGTACAGCGGGTTGCGGGAGAGTGGACCGCTGAATATAGATGGGGATGGTGATGGAGATGTTGGTGAAGATGGCGGAGGTGTTGGCAAAGATCGCGGTGATGATGATGCCCCCCCCCCCCGGCGGCGTTCCGACACCACCGGAAGCAAGGGGAGAGAGCGCCCCTTCTTCTTCTTCTTCGTTGACCTTCTCCCTAGATGGGAGAAGGGTTTCCCCTCTAGTCCTTGGTCTCCATGGAGTGGGAGGGGCGAGAGCCCCTCCGAGATTGGATCTGTCTCTCTGTCTCATTTTGTTTCTGCGCTCCCAGATTCTGCCATTTCACCGTTTCTTTTATATCCGGATATCCGTAACTCTGATTGGGTTGAAACTTTCACCTAGATTTTTCTATGAAAGTTAGCTTTCTTGCGCCAAAAGAAGAGCGTCAACCGCCTTACGGGGTGCCCACGAGTGTCAGGGGTGCGCTTGCCCACCTGGGGCGCGCCCCCCTACTTTGTGGCCTCCTCGGGCACCGTCTCGCGTTGGTGTTTATTCCCAAAAATCATAAATATTCCAAAAATGATCTCCGTTCATTTTTATCTCGTTTGGACTCTGTTTGATATTGGGTTTCTGCGAAATATAAAACATGCAACAAATAGGAATTGGCACTGGGCACTGGATCAATATGTTAGTCCCAAAAATAGTATAAAAAGTTGCCAAAAGTATCTAAAAGTTGAATAATATTGGCGTGGAACAATAAAAAATTATAGATACGACGGAGACGTATCTATTTGCCGCACTTTCACACAGACAATACTACCAAGTTTGAACAGTTTGTTATGGTTGCTGTCCTCCGCATCATCATGCCGTGTTTCCCAGCTTGCAAGATTCAGAACCAACAAATAAGATTCAAATAATAAGTACAACAAAGATGCCTCCACATCTCATTGATTCCCAGCTTCCAAGATTCAGAACCAACAAATAAGATTCAAATAATAAGTACAACAAAGATGCCTACACATCTCATTGATTCCCAGCTTGCAAGATTCAGAACCAACCCATTAGAGCCTTTTGATAAAGTGAATATCAGGATTAAATCCATCTTGGCTAGCCGTGTCATACAACCCAAGAACTTGGCGAATGGTCTTGACCATCACAACATCTGTAGTAGAGTATTCCTGTTTCCACAGATAAGAAAGAGCATGGGTTAAGGACTCTAGCAGCCATAGAGATGGTTGTACAAACATTGGCCTTTTCTTTTGGCCACCAATTCTATCTATATTCCTGATGCGTCAATCTTTGACGCATCCCTTGAAATTACTATAATAGTGGCACTAGTTGAAGCAAACTTTATTTCCAAAACGAGAAAAGATTGCGATAGTATAGCTTTATTTAAAAAATTCAACGTTGGCACAGCATGACTGTCGGGGGTTGGGTGCGACATATGCCAAAGGATGGCTTATCATGGTGGGGGCAAGTAGAACATCGCCGGTGCCTAGAAACGGGATGAGGCGAAGACATGCACGCCGGCGGATCTTACCCAGCTTCAGGGCTCTCCGAGGAGATAACACCCCTACTGCTGCTCTGCGGGGTCTCCGCATGATCACTAAGGCAAAGTGAATACAAGGGTGCTCCTAGAGATGTTTCTGGAGGAAGGAGAAGGCAAGGCTAGTTCTCTCCCTTCCTTGTGCTCTGTCTAATGCTACTGGATGCGAACCCTTTGCATGGGTGCCCTGGGGGGTTTATATAGGCCTACCCCCAGGGTTACAATGGTAAATCCGGCAGGGCGCGGGTCCCAGCCGTCTGTCTCTCAGGTGTCGTCTTCTTCGCCAACTCCTGGGGCCACCGACTGGTGGGCCCCGCCGACTGGCCTGGTACGAGGGCATCAGCCCGCGCCCGCTGCGGGCGGGTCTTGCCGGCTGCATATTACTGTAGTCATGCTTCTAATGACGCGGGCTTGGTCATGGGGTTATGGCAACAGTGCCGCCGCCTGCGGGCGATCACTGTGGCCATTCCCCAGTCGCATCTGGTTAATGGGCGTGGGGCCCGTGGGAGGGGCCGGCCGACTTCGGGGGGCCGACTCCCAATGGGTCCGACTCTCGGCGTGCCCGCCATCTTCAATACTCTCGCTGACTGGTTGGCCCTGCTGTCTCTGGGCCGTACAGACAAGGCGTCGTGGGTACAGGGCCCCGCCCCAGGGGCTGATGTCAGGGCTGGCATGGCAACAGTGCCGCACCGGGCGGAGGTCTCCGCGAGTACGGCGCACTGTGGCCATGCTCGTCTTTAATAATCGGGTAGTTGGGAGTCGCGGGCCAACTCCCCATAGCCGGCTTCTTCGGAGTCGTCTCTGGGACTCGGCCGAGACGAGAGTCGCCTCGGGGACTCGGCTCATCTCTGAGTCGCCTTCTTGGACTCGGCTAATCTTGGAGTCGCCTTCTGGGGCTCGGCTAATCTCGGGGTTGCCTTCTGGGACTCGGCTCATCTTGGAGTCGCCTTCTGGGACTCGGCTTTATCTTGGAGTAGTCGTAGGTACTTTGAGGGGCGCAGTCTGCCCCGATGTCTTGAAAGGTTCTGGGACTCGGATGAGCCTACCCGTGGCCCATTACTACGACAATGACAAAGCACAATCATGTTGATAAAGGACAGTACTGACCGGTGTGAGGGGCCCTATGCCACCACGACTCGATCTGGTGAACCTGCAACTCCACTCGGATGAGGTCAACCTCCAGCTCGATGATTCAATTCATGCGCCTTTTTCTACAGTTCACCTAAAATGAAGAAAAAATTGCATCATTCAGCTAGCAAGAAGTACTTGCTCTCGTGAGCTCGCAGGTTCTTCTTTAGTAGTTGCACTAAAATTGAGCAACATTAAGGTTGGTTGTCCTGCTTATGTAAGGTGCAACTATAATTTGCTTATCCTTTTGTGCAGTTCCACTAAAATAAAGTGCCATTGTGGTGACAGTGACGACTCATCTTGCAAAGGCTAATAAAATGTTGCATGAGATTACCAACAGAATTTGACGGAGATTTTGGGAACTCCAATCACCATTTTGTGCAGTTCCACCAAAATTGAGAGATGTTGCCCATGCGACATTTTAGTTGAACTGCACAAGACACTCATTCCAAAAAATGTGTTTTGTGTAGTTCACCAAAAGGTCGCAATAGCAACAAGGTGAAATGGATATCCCTATCTGCACAAAAAGATAGAAAGTAAACAGTTGCTGGTCAATAAGAATATACAAAACATACACGAAATGAAAAGAAGCATCTTAATTATGTTCATGGCAATCACGTAAGGACAGTAGAAATTTTAAAACGTCAGTAATTCTTCATGTTACCGAAAGCATTATAATCAACTATGACATTCGTCAAATATGGGATTACTTTAATTGTGGCATTGCTTGTTTACCAGATACAGTAAATCAACAGCAGCTAAAGAGTTGGTTTAAGGGCATGGGACCATGGGGACACCAGGTCACCCAACAGCGTAAAGAAGCAACTTACTTATCATACTTGGGAAAACAGCAGGAGTACCATTTGTTAACACAGCTTAATTGCATCATATCACTGGAGGCAGTAGATTAACAATAAC
The DNA here is from genome assembly GCF_018294505.1 of Triticum aestivum. NCBI lineage: Eukaryota > Viridiplantae > Streptophyta > Magnoliopsida > Poales > Poaceae > Triticum > Triticum aestivum. The sequence continues at coordinate 192,139,637 of NC_057807.1, forward strand.
ACTGGTTAGACATGTCCTTAAGGTAACAGTGTGATCGCTTCATTTTACATGCGCCCTTACATTAACAACAGCAAAAGGTTGGTATAAGGACATGCGACAGTGGACGCATCAGCACAATGTACCTACAAAGAGGCATAAAGTGGTGATGCTGAGTTTGTTCATGCTCTGTGAGGGCAGCAAATCTAATCTTGGAGAACTTTTACTATGTGAGGGAAGCAAATCTAATCCTGGAGACCTTTTACTATGTGAGGGCAGCAAATCTAATCCCGGAGACCTTTTACTATGTGAGGGCAGCAAATCTAATCCTGTACATACTCTGTTGACTTGTCCACCAGCCGCCACTTTCTATCCATTTTCCAACCAATAATAGATCTGTTCCTTATCCAGTTTGTACTAAGTTTTCCAATTATTTCCCTTTTCAACCAAGAGACTCGTTGGGTACCCGGTCTCTACTACTTTCCCCCTGTTATTTCCACTTTGAATCAAGTCCTGGATTCATGCTACAACTTTCCCCCTTTCTTCGTTGTTTGAACCAGGTCCTAGATTCGAATGAATGAAGTAGCTTTACCTCTAATAATACTAAAAATTTAGGTGGATTTAGAAGAGCTGATGGAAGTAGAAAAAGATGCACATGAAGACACGTTGGGAGCTGGGGCAGTAGGGCAAGGCTGCTTTCGAAGAACTTGTACCTGAGGTTCGTCGGGATGTCAGCGGCGGCAGGTCTGATTTGCGCACAATATGGCAGGGAGGAAGAAGGGTCAGAGGACCTCCCGAGCCGGCGATGTGTCGGAGAGAATGGCATGGGCAAAGGATTGGGCCCTGCCGGCAGCTGTGGGTTTCCTCCCTCGGCAGCGATGACAACGTGAACGATGCACCTTTTAGTCCTCTACACACATCGACCGAAGGGATCCGGCCAGATTTGTGACCAGCGGTGAGCAGAGAGAAAATGTCGCTACCGCTGTCTTGTTTAGATATGGAGAGGATGAGAGAATGAAGAGAGAAACCATAGTAAAGCAAGTGCTGAGGCCACTGTACATATATAGTGGAGTGATTATCTTTTTCACTCCACAACAAGCGTTTCAATTTGTGTACGTGGTATTAAAGAAAACTAGCTCTCTATTTAAGGTGACTATTGTACGACTCCTACTTACTATTAGTAGTACTACTAGTATTGTTCACTTGTGCTCCCCGCCCCTCCATGAACAACCCCACGGGTGAATAAACATACAGTAAGTATTTATATAGAACGAACAAGCTCGAACTATTTTCGCGTAGTTAAAAGTTGAGGGCGGGGCTTTTCCCGGGCAGTATGCGCGACAGTTTTTGGGTAGGCGGTTTGACAGAGAGGTGAGGAGGGTGAGCAAGTGGCGGATTCTCAAACTTACTACTGGAAAGGTCGGGCTGTGCGATTTGACGGCGTGTTACTGTTGGAAAGACTTGATATGACCACTCACTATAGTCTTGAATTACTGGCGCTCCGACGGGGGCGATGCCCCCCTTCCGTTCCGCACTCTAATCTGGTGCATGACATGTCGACCCGGATGCTGACTCTCCCACATGTCGGCGAAGTACGTAGTAGTAAGAAGGAGCAAAGAATGATGCGTTATATACTACTACTACTACTCAGGTCGGAGGAGTGCGAACCACGACAGCCCAGTGAACCAGCAGTGCGAACCACGATAGCCCAGTGAACCAGCAGTAGAAAACAATGCAGTGATATGGCCATAAAAAACAATGTGCTACGCGCCACACTGTAGCATGTACAGTACTACTCCTGTTTGTTTGGATCCCTGAGTTAGAGCTAGATTGGATTGAGATAGCCTCAAATCATCGAAATAGGAGGGGTTAGTTTGAGCTAGTTTGCTCTAACCCAGCTAAAAAAACTAGCCCGGTGGAGAGGTTCTAATTGGGTTAGTTATCCTAGGGCCCACTAAAAGAGAACTAAAAAAATCTCCCCTGCCCGCACTAGATCGCTCCCCCCCCTCTAGCATGACTCCTCTCTGTTCCCCATAGGGCCGCCCGCCCAAGCTCCGCTCACCCTGTCTCTCCTCCGGCCGCCCTCTCCTTCCGGCCTCTGCCCTACTCCGGCCGCCCTCTCCCTCCGGTCTTCGAAGGTCGCCCCGCTCCCCCTTCACCGGTCGTTTTTCTCCCTCTGTCGTGCGCGGCAGCGGCACATCTGCCAGGGAGGTCGCGAGAGGGTGAGTTTGTTCGTTCCTTCTCTGTCTCACATCCGTATCATTGATCTTGCTCGCTCTAGCGCTAATTCTAATTTGGAAAAGTAGATCCTGATCAAACTTGGTATAGATTTGTGGTGCACGCATGGAATTGTTTGATGCTGCTTGAGGAGGTAATAAATCTTAGAGGCCCAAAGATTCAGTTCAACTTTCTAGGTATTTCAGTCCAGGCTTGCATTATTTCTAGAGGCCCAAAGATCCAGTTCACCTTTCTAGGTATTTCAGTTTCAGGCTTGCATTATTTCTAGAGGCCCAAAGATTCAGTTCACCTTTCTAGGTATTTCAGTTTCAGGCTTGCATTATTTCTAGAGGCCCAAAGATTCAGTTCACCTTTCTAGGTATTTTAGTTTCAGGCTTACATTATTTCTAGAGGCCCAAAGATTAAGTTCCCAGTCGGCGGCAAGCGGCCCTGCTACCCATGCCGGTGTCGACCTCAACTCGCAAGGGCCGGCGTCGGAGGGGTCCCTGGGGCTTGGGCTCTACAGAGCCTTCCTCTAGAGCAACGATGGCGAGCTCCTCCCTCGGTGCGTGAGGGGCTCCGGGCACCCTCCGTATTGTGATGACTTCCGTGATGAGTTAGCTCATGCTTTGTTTCATGGAGTGTTTTTTGTGAAGCTTGATTGACGACTTGTATGTTTAAGTGCGATATCTCACTTGTATGGACAAAGTAAAAATTATCATGTTTTGCATGCTTAATTTGTAAAGATGGTTCGTTTATGTCAATTGTGAGCGGGAGGAGGCCACACTAGAGTCGGCCACACCAAATCCGGCCGGAAATAGGGTCCAAAGTAGTCAAATGGTTGAGGAAGAGCATTTATTGTCAATCTAACCCTGCCATCCATACACCTCTTTGGTTTAGAGTTAGTTCAGGGTTAGAATCTAACTCTAACCTCTAACTGAGTTAGAGTTCTCCTCGTCTCGGTCCATCAGCTTCATACTTTCCCCATTCCTGTGTTTTCAGTATCCTGCGAATCAAAGAGGCCCTTTTTTGCGGGAAAAATCAAAGAGGCCCTTAGACTAGTTTAGGTCCGGACATTTTTTATAAACGTGTTATGTCCATAATTCAATGAACGTGCTCCGATTTCTACGAAAATAATCCGGTTTCATGTAGTAATTCATTTATTTATTTATTCTTCTACGGGGGGTTTGCATGTAATTCGCGAGGTCTGAAATGTAAAGTACCCCGGCATATGCTCCGAGTCGTGCATGCACTACGACCCAGATGCTCTATGTCCCACATGTCGGTGAATGGGAGCACGTGGAAATATCCTAGGAGTACCTATAGGAGGATAAATGCGTGAAAAATATGTACTGTGAAGCGTAGCTGCGGTTAGAAAAGGAGACCTAAAGTGATGACAGCTATAGGTCGCACGAACCCAACTAGTGGTACTAGACATACGACTAATTTTTCCCTAAAAAAAGAGGTACGAGTGCTGAGTACTCCTATTCTATCAACACAAGTCCCATCTGACAACAGCGTTCGTGCTACAGCTAGCTCTGCTCCCTCGTTTCTCTCTTCTAATTCTAAACTCGACCGACGCCCGGTGGGCGGGGTGGGTTTGCTCGACTACAGCCCCACCTCAAAGTGAAACATTATGACTGGAATAAAAATGCCATATACTCCCTCCGTTCCTAAATATAAGCCTTTTTAGATACTATTTCCAATGGAATACATCATACAGATGTATGTAGACATAGTTTAGAGTGTAGATTCACTCATTTTGCTCCGTATGTAGTGGTCACTTGCTGGAATCTTTAGAAAGACTTATATTTGGGAACGGAGGGAGTACTATACTAATAAAACATTAAGGCCAGGAGGCGATGCAGTGCTGATTACATGAGGCAAGAAGAAGAGATGCATCCATCAACGACGTCCACCTCCTCGACTCAGGGCGCCAGCCCACCGAACGGCGCCTAAGTAGCAGCGGATTTCGTGGCCAGGTCGACATGCTTCTGAACAATGGCGTCCAAAGATTCCAGCCGCTGGAAGAAGGCCAACGTCTTTCTTTCCTCGCTTGCCTTGTAGTGGCCTATGTAGACAATTTCCTCGTAGACGTGGATGTGTAGGTTGACGGTTTCTTGCATGGCGAGGCGCTGCGGGGCGAGCACGGCCTCGAGGTGCACATTCTTTGTCGCGACCTCCGGCACCTGCAGGGCCACCAGGGCTTGAAAGAGTTGGTCACCGTGGAGGCCGATGAGGGTGGCAGGCAATGAGGAGCCTGGGCGCACGAGATGGAGCAGTATGGCAAGGTCGTCCGCGCGCTTCTTGACGGTGGTGAACTTGTGGATGGAGTTGACCATCATGTCGTCCATGCGAGAGGCGAAGCCGACGTCGGCGAGGGCTACGATGCCGGCGGTCGCCAGCACCATCTAGAAACGTTGCGCGGTACTGGGCCGCACGCCGGCGCCTTGGATGATTTGGCACAGCCGACTGCCGCTCGCGTCCATCGCCTCCGTAGGTGCTTGTGGCTTCTGGTCACTTGGTCTTGGATTGGAGTGAGCAGTGTTACACAGAGACTTAGGAGTAGATGGATTGGAGTGGTGGGGCGCCTTTATATGAGAGTCCAAACTCTGTTGCATTCACATCGTGCTGTCTCTATTCTGTTTCTCCAATTAATTCCCTCTGCATGTAATTGAGGATGCATCATTGACCGTTCAACGTCTTAGGAACCGCTACCCTCTCCCTCCTTGTCATTCAAGCACCTATGGAGGCGACTACCACTCGCGTCTATCGCGTGTCTGGAGACGTTCCCGTGGACGACGAGGTGCCTATGGTGACTTCGTAAATTTCAAGCTGATAGTGCCGTGCGTGTGTGCGTTCATAGGGGTGAGTGTATGCGCGTGTATATGAGCGCTTGCGTCTGTACTATGTCAAAAAAATGTAAATGCGTGTCAAAAAGAGACTAGTCAGTATACTCAATATTGTGCACCTCGGAGAGGAAAACGAGAGAGGTACATATTTATTTACGGTGCAAATTCACTCATTTTGCTCCATATGTACTCCGTCTCGGTGTAGTCTAGTCACTTGTTGAAATCTCTAGAAAGGCAAATACTCCTTTCTGGTTTACAAGGCTATACGAGCAAGTAGTAGTACATACTAGTACAGTATTGGGCTCACATAGCAATTTTGTCTCATGCAAGAGCCTGGCTATATGCGTGCTCCAATGTTTGCAACTGCCACGTTCAGGTTGCGCTTGGCTCTTCGCCTCTTTGAGAAGATGAACAATGATGTTACTACTACTCCTTCTACAGTGTTGAATCCACTACTACATGTCCGTCCACCGCAAGCGGGAGGGATAGCTTGTTGTAGTACTATAAGCAAAAGCCTGTCCTCGTTTGCGAGCAACCGCGCGCATGGGCGAGGGAGAAGGCGTGTAGTAGTAAAATCAAGCTTCTCCTCGTTGTACGAGTTGACGCGACACATCATAGCACTGGCCCCACAGGCTTGCCTTTAAACTTGGCTGAAAGACCCGCATTGTACAATATATTTGCTGCAACCTCTAACATTTACCAACCACAAATTAAAATATATATTTCTGTCTTGACCAGATGAGCGTGCAAACTACAATCACAAGGATGACAGGTAGGGCCAAAAGACTATTTTAATTTTTTTTAAAAACTTCGAGACGGCCACATAGCATGGAGCCGACCCCAACGATTTTAAGCTTACAGGCACGGTACACGCTATCCTAGACTACTCTACACATGAAACTACCACACGAGTGTCCGAGCTGCGCTTGGCTCTTCGCCTCTTCGGGAAGTCGAACAATGATGGAGTACTACTGCACTTGAGGAGTACTACAGTACACTTCTGGCCATGGACACTGATTGAACTGCTGCATGTCCACCGCGTGCGGGAGGGAGAGCGTGTAGCGAAAGCTTCTCCTAGTCTTGCCAGCCACCACACTCATGGACGAGGGAGGGACGCTCCCGCCTTTGTGTGTATGACAGGTGGGCCCAACAGGTGGGTGGCCAACCTGTCATACAGCCAAAGGCAGGTGTAGTTAAGTCTATGAGGGAGAGGATAATCAAACTTCTCGTTAATGTACGAGTTGACGCGACACATCAAAGCACTGCACTTGATATATTTCAATAATTTGCGTTTACCGATGCATTAATTACAACACATGCATGCATGTCGTGACTCTCCTTTTGATACTTGCATGTGTTGATTTAATGCACCTTGAAATAGTATAAATATGTGACGGTAAAGCTTTGTAATGCCCCGGCCCAAGCGAGAGATGGTTGTGCACAAGGAGGGCGAGATCATGCAGATGGAACATGACCCGATGATGGAGCTCTCTAAGGTCTCGATGGACCTCACCGTGCCCCACTGCCCCTTGTGCCTCCGCCCCTTGACACCTCCAGTGTATGAGGTTCGAATACACCTCGTCCGTTCAGCTGAATGAGCAAGGTGCAGGTTTCTTGATTGATGTGCTATTCGATTGATTTCTGCAGTGCAAGCGAGGGCACCTGGCCTGCGCGGACTGCCGCGTCATGCGCCCGGGAACCAGCGGCAGTGCCAGAATTGCGAGCGTGGCGGTGGCTTCGACATGCGGAACGGTGTGGGATGCCGTCCTTTCGTCGGTGAGCGTGGAGTGCCCACACGAAGGCTGTGGGCTCTACGTCACTTACCACAAGCTCGCCAATCACCAGAGCGTGTGTCCGCTCGCACCCTGCAAATGCCCCGTGCCCGTCTGCGGCTACGAAGACCCGCCGCCGGTGCTTTACCACCACATCAGCACCACGCATCCCATGCCCGTGAACAGGATCCAGTACTGCAAGGTGCTCCAGCTGCAAGTGCCACTCTCGGAGCCATGGCTCTTGATGTTCGCGGAGGAGGACGACCACACATTTTTCTTGGTCGGCAGCATGATTGACATCGGCGCGCCTATCGCCGTGTCGGTCGTCTGCATCAGAGCGGAGGCGTCCCCACTGCCGCACTATGTGGCCAAGCTGTGGGCGAATGGCCCGCCGGGGGAGCCCAAAGGCACGATCGACGCTGTCAAGGTGGAAATGTGATGCGGAGCATCCCTCACTCATCCCCATGGACGTACCTACATCTCCGTCAACAACACTTGGACCCATGACAAGAGCTAGAGCAAAGGCTATCGAAGATAAGGTGAAGTCGCTCCTTTCCGAACTTCCTCTCTCTACTCACGAGACTTGGCTACTACCTCATATGGACACTCTCTGTGTGATCAGGTACTTGGAGGAGAGCCACGGGATAGCTACACCAAATGGCGAAGGTGGCAAGGACTCCAAGCATGGACATCAAGAAGAAGAACCATTTGTGAAGCTACAGGCACCGGACGAGTGGCCGGTCCTAGACGTCCGAGCCCTGGGAGATGCTACAACGAGGGAAGGAAGACAGGACATACATACATGCCATGGACGACCGGCCCGGCCCGGACGTCCGACGACTCCCAGGACCACGGATGACAGACGCCCTCCGGACGTCCGGCAGCTGGGCACCCGAGAGGAAATTAGCGGAAGACCGAAGCCACCGGACGACCGAGCGACCAGCACCCGAGCCGAAATTATGGAAGTCCGACATCTACGGACGTCCGGACCGTCCCGAAGCTTCGGACGACTGACGTCTTCCGAACGTCCGACACCTGAGTGACCGCAGCCACGGGCTGGAGCCCTTGTACCCCTTCACTTTGACTCCCATTTGCACTACGACTATAAATAGGTCTCTCCCACCTCCTAGCTAGGTTTAGCAATGGTATAGCTCATATTTTGTGTGAGAGCCTTGCTCATCCACTTGGTTACTTCTCCTTGGAGCTCACGACCTCTTCAGAGAAGATCCCCCAACCGGATTCAAGACCCCTTCAAGGGAAGACAATCAAGACCTCCTCACGGAGAAGAACGGTTCCCTTCGTATCCTCCCCTTGTTGATTTTGGATCATGTGTTACCTTATGCTTTCGATGATCTAGCCCTTGTGTGATCGATTACTTGTTGGTTTAGTGATTCTCTCGTTTCCGCCGTGTTCTCCCTTGTGTTTTCTGCGCATCCATCGTGTTCTCCCGTAGGATCCACTCCAAACGTGAAAGATCGTCCACATAGGGTTCCGCCCTACATCATCTTGGTATCATGAGCCACGTTGATCACGTTTTTGGATCCCCTACCCCGTGTTTTCTAGCTTGATGTTGTTGTTTTCGTCCTAAATCCGAAAATTCCCCACCAAAAATAGCCCCAATTTTTTTTGTGATTTGTTGGTGAGTTGAAATTTTGTTGGATTTGGTCCATGGATTTGAGTTGCTACATGTGGATCTAGCTTTCCCCACCCTCCCCACCCTTTTCCATCCACCAATCCGCTCGATTTCGACCTCAACATCTTCCTCCACCCCGAAATCACGTAGTTCATCCCGTGCCCGAATTTTGCCCAGGCATCGGACGACCGGACCCTGCCGGACATCCAATGACCGGACGAACGTGACCTTCCGGACGTCCGTGAAACGCTGACGAAACTAAATTTTTCAGTTCGGCCACCACCACATCCCCACCTTCCACCACATCTTCCAAACCCACATACACCACTATCCTCCCCAATACCTCCTATGACGATTTTGACACATTTTGGTCTTTAAGATTTTGAGTGTGGCTCCCGTGTCCTATTGTGTTTCGGCTATATAGGTACGGTTCGACATCATCATCACCGCGCTCATCTTCGCAAGGGTCTCATCATCGCCAAGGATGGTAACTTCGGCGACATCTTTGTCATACCTTGCAATTGCATTGATACCCACATGGCCTTACTTTTGCGTAGCTTACCCATCGAGATTAGGCATTGAGTATTGCCGGCAACGTGACTTGTGCACATTAGTGATCATACACCATAGCATACATACCAAACCTTAGTGGTGCATATCTTGGCATCAACTTGTGTGTCACAAAGTTGTCATCGCATACACAATTGCTATCTTGGTTCGTCAAGTGTCGCATAATAAAAGAGCTCAAAAGTGAAAGATCCACCCAAGATTTTAAGCAAAGAGGAAAGATAAGAAAATAGCTTATGAGCAAGAACCATAGCATCATATTACATTAAGATTGTCATATCGGATCATCTTGGATCATAGCACCGAAATACCATCCATATAGCATACTTGGGATCGAGATCGTTGCATTTTTGCATAGTAGGTTGTGCACAAGTTCCGTATCCGCCTATTGTGCAATCATGCTAGCGTCTCTCGTGTATTGTGCAACAAGAGCATTTTCGTGGATTCCACATTTTGGCTCAATTTTAGTTTGCACAATCACATCTATCTATTTGCGTGTGTGTTCCCGTGTACCCATACTTGCTTGGTCTACTTGTTGCATTTGCAAATTTGTGAATCATTTCCAACATTATTGAAGCTCACTTACTATCGCATCAAATTTTGTGCCACCATCCTAACCAAGCTCCACCATAAGCTTTTACTTGTGTAGGTGTGAGAACCGACAAGAATTGGTACCAATAGTGCTATTTCATTGTCCGAATTTGAGTGAATTTCATTCATCATCAACATCGGACAAGGTACATTGGTATAAGTTCTTCTCCTTCTACCACTCTAATTTTTGCTTGGAATGATGGATAGGCCGAGTACTTCTACCAACCCACTCTTCATCGAGCAAGACGATGCCATGTCATCATATGTCACCAAGAGCCACCTCTTCGGTGCACAATGAGCATTGCATCAAGAGCAACAAGCAATGAACGACCGCATCGACAACCTCGCCACCGACTTGTGACTCTACGAGCAACGTACACGAGACTACTTCGACAACAAGCTCGACGCTCACAAGCAAGAGAATGATGCAAGAATGGACAAGATCCAAGCCTTTTTGGTGAACCGACCTCCTTCAACTTCTTCACACTCAAGACGGAGCCACTCAAGTCGACACTCTGACGACTCCTTCTCCGGCTCAAGTACACCATCATCGAACACTCTTCGACGAGCCGCGCGTCAAGACCGTCATGCATCTCGCAACCCGCTACATGACATGCATTCACAAGAGCAAGTCGATGAGCAAGTTCCTCGTCCTCACTCAAACCAAGTCGCTTTTGCTCAAGCTCAAGAACGACAATGACTACGGTGCCAAGAGGAAGAACGAGCGCGTCTACACCAATAGGAACAAGACGCCGAGGCCCAACGCCTTCAACAACAACAACGAGAAGCGCAATCTCTTGAGGCGCAACGTGCCCTTCAAGAATCAAGCCGAGCCATCGCCAAACGCAATCGCGAACGGCGCAATCAAGAGGAAGCCCTTTGAGAAGAAATCCAAGAGAGGAACTACCAACCGCGCATGCAACGTCAAGTTCCTCAAGCTCCTTCACAAGCTCGTCAAGTCCCACCTCAACCTCAAGTTCAACAAGAGCAAGTTGATCATGGACTTCTTCCACGCCAAGAGCAACATGAGGATGATTACCCTCCACATCAAGGGCGTCATCATCACCATCACCAACAACACAACGAAGAGCAACGCTATGGCAAGCTCAAATTCACGATGCCCAATTTCAATGGAAGCAATGATCCAGAAGAATAGCTCTCATGGGCATTGAAGGTCGACAAATCTTTCGTTTGCACAACTACGAGGAAGAGAAGAAGATCACTATGGCATCACTTGAGTTCCAAGACTATGTACTCATATGGTGGGAACAAGTCCTTGAGTGCCGACAAGCAAGAGGTGAACCTCCAATCACCACTTGGGCTCAAATGAAGGAAGTCATGCGAGCATGTTTTGTGCCAACCTACTACAAGCGCGATCTCTTCAAGAAGCTACAACTCCTCAAGCAAGGAACAAAGAGTGTTGAAGAATACTACAAGGAAATGGAGATAGCCATGATCCGATCCAATGTCACGGAAGATGATGAGCAAACAATGGCACGATTCTTGAATGGACTCAATCATCCCATCAAGAAGATCGCCGACTTCCAACCCTACTCCAACCTCATTGAGCTCGTGCATCAAGCTACAAAGGCGGAACGTCAAGTGCAAGATGACTTAAAGTACGCCAAGTACTCGTCCAAGACCTACTGCTTCTCCAATAACCAAGCTTCAACAACTACTCCAACTTCGACATCAACCAAGCCTTCTCCAAGCAACGATGACAAGTCAAGTTACAAGAAAACTTCGGCAAGTTCAAGTCATCTTCCTCCTTCTACAAGCAACTTCAAGCCGCGTGCTTCGTCATCTACTCCGATCGATTAGACCATCAAGACAAGCTCCTTCAAGTGTTTCACTTGCGGTGGCCGAGGCCACAAGTCCTATGAATGCACCAACAAGCGCACCATGATCCTCAATGATGGTGGCACCTATGACTCCATGAGTGATGAGGAGATGGAAGCTCCTGAGCAAGTGGCCATGCACCGGCGCGTGAACGAGGATGAAGATGATCAAGTCTTTTGTGATGAAGATACGAGCCCTGCTCTTGTTGTCTCCAAGGTCTTGACTCTTCAACATCAACAAGAAGAAGACCAACGATGCCATATCTTCCACACCAAGGCCGGCATCAATGGAAGATCCGTCAAGGTCATCATCAATGGAGGAAGTTGTCACAACTTGGCAAGTGAAGAACTATGCTCCAAGCTTCAATTGGTAAAGAGGAAGCACCTGCACCCCTACAAGGTTCAATGGCTAAGTGACTCCGGCACTATCCGAGTTGAGCATACGGTCCAAGTCTCCTTCAAAATTGGTGCATATGAGGACACTTTGGAGTGTGATGTGGTCCCAATGACCGTTTGCCACCTCATTCTTGGTCGACCATGGCAATTCGACCGTGGTGTCATCCAGAATGGGCGCACCAATCACTATAGCTTCAAGATGAAAGGCAAGGAATATGTGCTATGACCTATGTCTCCTAGTCAAGTGATAGCCGACAAGCAAACCACCCATCATGGAGAGAAGAGTGAGAAAGTGATCCACCAAAAAGTGAGTGAGAGCCACAAGCCAAACTTGAGCGCCTCTTTGCCTAGAGAGAAAAACCTCATACTATTTGCCACAAAAAGTGAGATGAGAGAAGTGTGTGAGAACCCATCGAGTGTGATGCACTTTGTCCTTGTGTGCAAGGATGGGGAACCTACAACTAACACCTCTCACGAGCTACCTTTAGTGTTTCAATCTCTTTTGCAGGAATTCCAAGATGTTTTCCCCGATGAGCTACCTCCGGGGCTACCTCCTCTACGAGGCATTGATCATCGAATCGACCTCATCCCGGAGCGCCACTTCCAAACAAAGCTCCATACTGTGTCAACCCCGAAGAAACTAAGGAGATTCAACGGAAAGTACAACAACTCATCGACAACGGTCATGTACGTGAAAGCTTAAGCCCTTGTGCCATTCCTGTTATACTTGTGCCTAAGCCAGATGGAAGTTTCCTCTTGTGTTCCGATTGTAGACCTATAAATGCTATTACCGTTCGCTATAGGCATCCCATTCCTCGCTTAGATGATATGCTTGATGAACTTAGTGGAGCCAACTTTTTCTCAAAAATTGATCTTAAAAGTGGCTATTATAAAATTCGCATACAAGAGGGTGATGAATGGAAAACTGCTTTGAAAACCAAATTTGGCTTATATGAGTGGTTAGTTATGCCTATGGGTTTATCGGAGGCTCCCGGTACTTTCGTGCGTCTTATGCATTATGTGCTTCGCCCTTATATTGGAGTCTTTGTTGTGGTTTACTTCGATGATTTTCTTTTGTTTAGCAAACCATGAAAGAGCATCTTAATCATGTTAGGGCTGTTTTGTAAACCCTTCGCAAGGAACGTCTTTATGCCAATTTGAAAAAAAATGCATGTTTGGTGTTGACAAAGTGGTTTTCTTGGGTTTTGTTGTCTCTTCCAAGGGTGTCCATGTTGATGAATCTAAAATTGAAGCAATTAAAGCTTGGCCCCAACCCACCAATTTGTAACAAGTGCGTAGTTTTCTTGGTCTCGCGGGTTTTTATCATCGCTTTGTGAAAGATTTTAGCACTATTGCCGCTCCTTTGCATGCCTTGAGTAAGAAGAATGCTCCTTTTGTTTGGGGATCTTTGCAATCCACCGCTTTTGATGAGCTCAAGTCTTTGCTTACTCATGCTCCGATTCTTGCTTTGCCCAATTTTGACAAAACTTTTGAGGTTCATTGTGATGGAAGTGGTACCGGAATTGGCAGAGTTTTGATGCAAGAAAAATGAGCCATTGCATATTTTAGCAAAAAACTCTCCGATGCTCAACTTAACTATCCCATCTATGATAAAGAATAGTATGCTTTAGTGCGTGTGCTACATGTTTGGGAACATTATCTTAGACCTCATGAGTTTGTCATACATACCGATCATGAAACGCTTAAGTACTTAAAAGGTTAAACTAAGTTGAACAAGCGTCATGCCAAATGGAGTGAATTTATTGAATCTTTCCCCTATGTGATAAAGTACATTAAGGGTAAGGAAAATGTGGTTGCGGACGCACTTTCACGCATATGCACGCTTGTCACTAAACTTGAGTTGAATGTTATTGGTTTTGAGCACATCAAAGACTTGTATGCTAATGATCCATCTTTTGCTATTCCTTATGCTAAGTATTTGACGCATACTTCTTGGGAACAATATTATATCAAGGATGCTTTTCTTATGAAAGCTAACAAATTATGCATTCCCGAGTCTTCTCTTCGTTTGCTACTTTTGCAAGAGGCTCATGGAGGCGGACTCATGGGACATTTTGGACGAGATAAGACATTCGCCACGCTCTCCAAGAACTACTTTTGGCCCAAGATGTTTCGAGACGTCTCACACTTCACCACCCGATGCTCTACATGTCGCAAAGCTAAGTCTAAAGCTCAATCTCATGGTCTTTACATGCCTCTTCCTATTCCTTATCAACCTTGGGAAGACATTAGCATGGATTTTGTACTTGGTTTGCCAAGAACTCAAATTGGAAAGGATTCCGTGTTTGTTGTTGTGGACCGACTTTTTAAGATGGCACATTTCATTCCTTGCAACAAGATAGACGATGCTTAACACATTGCAAATCTCTTTTGTAGGGAAATCTTGTGACTCCATGGAGTACGAAAGACAATCGTCTCCGATCATGACGTCAAGTTCTTGAGTTACTTTTGGAAGACCCTATGCACCAAGCTCGGAATCAAGCTCTTGTTCTCATCTGCATACCATCCTCAAACCGATGGCCAAATGGAGGTGACGAACTGGACTCTCTCCACTCTACTTCGCGTGTTGATCAAGAAGAACATCAAGGAGTGGGAAGCATATCTAACCATCGCCGAGTACGCCTACAACCGTGCAAGACATTCGACTACCGGCAAGTCCTCCTTCGAGGTCGTCTACAGCTTGAACCCGTTGTTACCATTGGACATTTTACCTCTTCCTCTACAAGAGCGCACCAACATGGATGCGAGTGCACGGGCAAGCTACATCAATAAGATGCAAGAGGATACAAGGCAAACCATCAAGCGCCAAGTACAACGACTAGCGACCAAGCTCAACATCAACAAGCAACCCATGATCTTCAACATTGGCGATCTCGTGTGGCTACACCTTTGAAAGGACCGCTTCCCCAACGAACGCAAGTGCAAACTTCTCCCTCGAGCCGATGGAACCTTCAAGGTGCTAGCATGCTACAACGACAACGCCTACAAGATAACCTACCACAAGGCAAGTACAATGTGAGCGACATCTTCAACGTTAAGGACCTCGCGCCATACCATGGAGATGAAGCTTTTGATCCGAGGTCGGATCTTTCCCAAGGGGGGAGATGATGCGGAGCATCCCTCGCTCATCCCCATGGACGTACCTACATCTCCCTCAACAACACTTGGACCCATGACAAGATCTAGAGCAAAGGCTATCGAAGATAAGGTGAACTCGCTCCTCTCCGAACTTCCTCTCTCTACTCACGAGACTTGGCTACTACCTCATATGGACACTTTGTGTGTGATCAGGTACTTGGAGGAGAGCCACGGGACAGCTACACCAAATGGCCAAGGTGGCAAGGACTCCAAGCATGGACATCAAGAAGAAGAGCCATTTGTGAAGCTACAGGCATCGAACGACCGGTCGGTCCCGGACGTCCGAGCCTGGGAGATGCTACAACAAGGGAAGGAAGACATGACAGAGCTACAAGCCACGGACGACCAGCCCGGCCCGGACGTCCGACGACTCCCAGGACCACGGACGACCGACGCCCTCCAGACGTCCGGCAGCTGGGCACCCGAGAGGAAACTAGCGGAAGATCGAAGCCACCGGACAACCGAGCGACCAGCACCCAAGCTGAAATTACGGAAGTCCGACATCTACGGACGTCCGGTCCGTCCCGAAGCTCCGGACGTCCGACACCTGAGTGACCGCAGCCACGGGCTGGAGCCCTTGTACCCCTTCACTTTGACTCCCATTTGCACTAGACTATAAATAGGTCTCTCCCACCTCCTAGCTAGGTTTAGCAATGGTTTAGCTCATATTTTGTGTGAGAGCCTTGCTCATCCAGTTGGTTACTTCTCCTCGGAGCTCACGACCTCTTCGGAGAAGATCCCCCAAGCGGATTCAAGACCCCTTCAAGGGAAGACAATCAAGACCTCCTCACGGAGAAGAACGGTTCCCTTTGTATCCTCCCCTTGTTGATTGTGGATCATGTGTTACCTTATGCTTTCGATGATCTAGCCCTTGTGTGATCGATTACTTGTCGGTTTAGTGATTCTCTCGTTTCCGCCGTGTTCTCCCTTATGTTTTCCGCGCATCCATCGTGTTTTTCCCGTAGGATCCACTCCAAACGTGAAAGATCGTCCACATAGGGTTCCGTCCTACATCAAAATGGAGGTGACAAGAAGCAAGGATCCCGGTGACATCGCCGTCCAGGAGCTGACCTTCTTCACAGTTCCGCCAAAGCTACTGGCCGGGGCTAAGCTGGTGTCCCTGCACATTCAGATTGACAATCTCACGTCCTAAATGTTTCTATAGTGCCTTCTGTTTATCTTAGTAATATGCTAATATAGGGATTACCTCGGTCTACTTTATCTTAAGAAATGGTGGGTTTTGGTGGCGATGCAGCAATTACTTCGACATCAGATCAGTAATTTCCAACAATCGAACGAATATTTTGTATCTATTGGATATAAAGTTCCTTTGGGTAAGAAGTACTACTTGTCATCAAAATGGATAAAAGGAGATGTATGTTGACGTATTTTAGCTCTAGATACGTCCCTTTTTATCCATTTTGATGACAAGCACTCCCTCCGTTCCACAATACATGCCTTCCATTTGTCAAAATATAGATGTATCTAGACATGTTTTAGTATATAGGTACATCCATTTTGGACAAATGGAAGTCAAGTAGAGTAGTATTTTGGAACGGAGGGAGTATATGCTTGTTTGTTCACGAAGTGTTTCATACTTGTGCGAGTTGACGCGACACATCAAAGTAGTACTACTACTAGTAGTACTCCTTCCGACCCTAATTTCTCTGCACACAAGTCAAGGCGTAGATACCAAGCAGGGCCTAGTTGTGTTGGACAACTCACCGGACTGCGCACCAGGCAGACGAACCTCGTGTCGTGTTAGTGCCGTGTGCGGCCCGCACATTAACCAAAGCCTCGCACCTCCAGCTTAGCCTCTGCGTTTTGAACTTCTCAATCTCAAGGCCAAGGAGCAACGTGAATCCTATGATAGAGCCAATCGGATGGTTAAGAACTCTACAATTTTTGAACTTCTCAATCTCAAGGCCAAGGAGCAACGTGAATCCTATGATAGAGCCAATCGGATGGTTAAGAACTCTACAATTCGTAGCTACAAATGCGTGTGTGACTCCCAAATGTAGAGGCCCGGGGTCATCATCCTCCTTTTCGAGAAAAAACATATGCGTGTGTGAGAGGACGAGTGTGTGCATGCACCTCTTCTCTTCCTATATAACATACTAAACTCATAGTACAAGTTTTTGTGGGTGGCACGATGGTGCGTGCGAGAAGTCCCGAGAGATAGGTTTAATGCGTCTAAGAAAAGGCTAGCATATAGCTCGCCACGCGGCTATTCCTGTCGAACGCCCCATTAACCGTAAGATATGTATACGACGGTGCCAGTTATTGCACGTAGATAGCAGTAGAAAAAGAACTACCATGGCATATGCTACACCATGGCCGAGAACACGTGCCCACGTAACGCCATCTGGGAATAGTGCCGCACTTCGAAACTAGAACCATCAATAAATTTTGAGCTTGCGTCTCGTCACATTCAAAATTAATACTACTACCACGCTATATTGAATTGCAAACCTGTTCACACCGATCACAACCTAAACGGTTTCCCACTTAGGAGCGTATTAGTACTCGGTTATAAATACTACTATGCCAAGATGACTGCACATTCCTCCTCAACTCCTCATCCACAAAAACAAACAAGTCATTCAGCATCCTTTCGTTGCATCTGCCATGGCCAGCGTGAGTTCTGGGTCAAGAGATTACCACCAGGGAGAGGCGATCATGGAAGCGGAAGCACGAGAGATGTCCCGCCTCGCTGAGAAAGCAGCCGACATGTCCTGCCGCACGAAAGTAGCAGCGCAGAGGTCCCGCCACGCCGCCGAAGCAACACAAAGGTCCCGCCGCACTGTCGATTCAGCAAACTGGTCCGGCTGCGTCACGAAAGCAGCAGAGATGTCCCGTCGCGCCGTGAATGCAGCAGAGATGTCCCGTCGCGCCGCGGCGGCCTGGGAAAATGTCTCGCGGGCAGGCGACGACTCTTACAGGCGCATGCATGCGATCGTCCATAGCCAGATGGATCAGATCTCCGGCTAGGTGAGGTTGCACGACGACATGAAAGCCTCATTTGAACAGGCTACCGGCGTCATCCGACAACTAAGGGAGGGCAATGAGAGGCTCCGGGCCGAGCACGACCTGCTGAGGGCGAAGATCGTCCGAAGTGCAGACCAACAGGAGGAGACCGGTGCCTTGTTGAAGAGGACCAGCGTCATCGTCAAGAAACTTATGAACGAGAATGACATGCTCCGCATCGCGCGCCAAAGGATGGTGGAGGAATCCGTGGATGTTCTCAAGCAGCATCTTGAGGACACGAAAGAGCTCATCACCGCTCACCGCGGAGACGAGTTCCCACAGCCTGCAGCAACGCATCAAGAAAGTAGAGATCAGCGAGCCAGATCCTTGTCTTCCTTCTTCTTTTGCCCTTGTGTATTTCAGGCATAGCCGCATGTGGCTTTTTTAATTATCTTCCTAATTATGTAAGATATCGTCCTTATATATTCATCAGTCCTGCTATAAGTTGCAGTAGATGCTATATAGTTCCGTCGGATCTTACATCAAGATCCGTGCTTTTATATTTTCTTTTTTGTCTCTTAAATCTCAGTCGAGTGAGACATAGCCACGCCATTAAACAGAGGCTCGGGCACCATTAATGGAGACCTTGGGAGAGAGGTGGACGGCAGATGGAGGTCAAAGGGCTCTCCTCCTGATAAGCACGCGCTAGGGTCTGATCGCACGCCTCTCGTACTCAAATAGCTACCCTGCACGGCACCTCCTAGCTCATAACAAAAGGGGACGCGTGGCGGCATGTAAATGGTAGTAAATAGAACACCCACGGTTTCAATAATACTTGTGTTTCCGATTGTAACGTGACAACACTTGTTCCAAAATGACTTTGTTGATTGTTAATTTGTGTGCCTTCACAAATTGGAATGCAAAATAACCACAGCATGTTGGTGCCATGTCATGGCACCAAGCCAAGCTTCATTATTTTTCACGTGTGTTTTGGATTTATAGGAATTAAAAAACTAAGTTTCTCAATGTTTCCAACCCAGCCACGACGCCCTAAATTTTGAATTTCATTCCCATTTCTTGCATGGAACCTAGAAATTTACCCGAGGACACACATATGATTTTTCAACCATCTTTGGTGCACTGGAGCGTGTGCTTGTAATTCAAATTTGAATTATGCACACAAAGGTGACACGTTCCCTCTCAGAACCACGAGCCTTCTTGAGAGAAGCTCCGGTTTGCAAGAAGCTTATACCAAAATTTGTTCCTATTCGGCCAATTTTTTACCACAACATGGTACTACCATGACATGACACCATGCCAAGTTTCATGATTTTAAAACCAAGTTTCTCAATGTTCTCGACCTAGCCATGATGCCCAGATGTTTGCATTTTATTCTCATTTCTTGCATGGGACCTAGAAATTCACCCGAGGACACAGATGTGATTTTTTAACCAACTTTGCTGCATAGGAGCATGTGCTTGTAGTTCAAATTTGAATTATGCACATTAAATGACCAAAAACTCAATTAATGTATAAAAAAGGCCAACGAACCCGTAATAATTCCAAAATTTAATAGGGCACTCATGTAGTTCTATGTTGCCTTTGTAAATAAACTCAAGGGGGACAGCGTATATCATTTCGCACTCAAAGGTGGCACGTTCCCTCTCAGAACCACGAGCCTTCTTGAGAGAAGCTTCGGTTTGCAAGAAGCTTATACCAAAATATGTTCCTATTCGGCCAATTTTTTTACCACAGCATGGTAGTACCATGACATGACACCATGCCAAGTTTCATGATTTTTAGATGTGTTTTGGATTTACAACAATTTTAAAACCAAGTTTCTCAATGTTCTCGGCCGAGCCACGATGCCCGGATGTTTGAATTTTATTCTCATTTCTTGCATGGGACCTAGAAATTCACCCGAGGACACAGATGTGATTTTTCAACCAACTTTGGTGCACGAGAGCATGTGCTTGTAGTTCAAATTTGACTTATGCACATTAAATGACCAGAAACTCAATTAATGTATAAAAACCGACAAACGGACCCGGAATAATTCCAAAATTTAATAG